>NC_052333.1:35365271-35679706 GCF_016432855.1 Salvelinus namaycush
TGTGTGCGCGGGCCAGCAGTTGTGTGTGTGTGTGTGTGCGCGGGCCAGCAGTTGTGTGTGTGTGTGTGTGCGCGGGCCAGCAGTTGTGTGTGTGTGTGTGTGCGCGGGCCAGCAGTTGTGTGTGTGTGTGTGTGCGCGGGCCAGCAGCTGTGTGTGTGTGTGTGTGTGCGGGCCAGCAGTTGTGTGTGTGTGTGTGTGTGTGCCAGCAGTTGTGTGTGTGTGGGCCAGCAGTTGTGTGTGTGTGTGTGTGGGCCAGCAGTTGTGTGTGTGTGTGTGTGTGCGGGCCAGCAGTTGTGTGTGTGTGTGTGTGTGCGGGCCAGCAGTTGTGTGTGTGTGTGTGTGTGCGGGCCAGCAGTTGTGTGTGTGTGTGTGTGTGTGTGCCAGCAGTTGTGTGTGTGTGTGTGTGTGTGCCAGCAGTTGTGTGTGTGTGGGCCAGCAGTTGTGTGTGTGTGTGTGTGGGCCAGCAGTTGTGTGTGTGTGGGCCAGCAGTTGTGTGTGTGTGTGTGTGTGTGTGTGTGTGTGTGTGTGTGTGTGTGTGTGTGTGTGTGTGTGTGTGTGTGTGTCAGCAGTTGTGTGTGTGTGTGTGCGCAGTTGTGCGCGCACGTGGGCCAGCAGTTGTGCGCGCGCATGCGCGCGTAGGCCAGCATTTGTGTGTGTGTGCGTGGGCCAGCAGTTGTGCGCGCGTGGGCCAGCAGTTGTGTGCGCGCGTGCGTGGGCCAGCAGTTGTGTGCGCGCGTGCGTGGGCCAGCAGTTGTGTGCGCGCGTGCGTGGGCCAGCAGTTGTGTGCACACACGTGGGCCAGCAGTTGTGTGTTGTAGATGTGTGGTTGTGCTCAGTAGTTCTGTAGGTGTGTGGTCAGTAGATGTGGTCAGTAGTTCTGTGGTTCAGTAGGTGTGTGGTGCTGTAGATGTGGTCTGACTAGTGTGTGGTGCTGTAGATGTGGTCAGTAGTTGTGTGGTGGTCAGTAGGAGTGTGGTTGTGCTCAGTAGATGTGTGGTTCAGTAGATGTGTGGTTCAGTAGATGTGTGGTTCAGTAGATGTGTGGTTCAGTAGATGTGTGGTTCAGTAGATGTGTGGTTCAGTAGATGTGTGGTTCAGTAGATGTGTGGTTCAGTAGATGTGTGGTTCAGTAGATGTGTGGTTCAGTAGTTGTGTGGTTCAGTAGTTGTGTGGTTCAGTAGATGTGTGGTTCAGTAGATGTGTGGTTCAGTAGATGTGTGGTTCAGTAGATGTGTGGTTCAGTAGATGTGTGGTTCAGTAGATGTGTGGTTCAGTAGATGTGTGGTTCAGTAGTTGTGTGGTTCAGTAGTTGTGTGGTTCAGTAGATGTGTGGTTCAGTAGATGTGTGGTTCAGTAGTTGTGTGGTTCAGTAGATGTGTGGTTCAGTAGATGTGTGGTTCAGTAGATGTGTGGTTCAGTAGATGTGTGGTTCAGTAGATGTGTGGTTCAGTAGATGTGTGGTTCAGTAGATGTGTGGTTCAGTAGATGTGTGGTTCAGTAGATGTGTGGTTCAGTAGATGTGTGGTGGTGGGTGGGTAAAGTAGAGGTAAAGAAAATGCATGCGCACAACGTGATCCGAACACGCACAGAAGCGTCGGGACCTTTAGTCCCGGGGAAAAAAGGTCCGGGAAAAGTCAGATCTGCAGCCACGGCCTTGAAAGATTGTCAAACTCATTACTACCGATGGTAATAAAGGTTGACTGTAAAGGCTTTGTGGTACACTAACCTGTGCCCACATACCAGACTACATGTTCAATGTTTTCAAGGCTTACCCGCGAGAAGAGCGTGTTGAGACAGTGGACTTTTTGTCTCTCAGTGACGTAGGCGTAGTACTGGGTGATGCCCTTCAGAGTCAGCTCCTCCATCAGGTTGATCTCATAGGGCTTCTGCAGGTGCTTGGCCTGGTGGAGAGGGAGCAGAAAGGGAGGAGAGTGTGATGACAGGAAGGGTGGACAAGCAAAGAGAAAAAAGGAGGAGAGAGGGTTATTGAAGTGCCCGGAGTAAATCAATGCTAGGATAACTACACGTGTGCATGGGCGCACACACACGGCTAGACCCTTGCAGCAACTTAAGACGAAACGGACAGCCTTTCTTGCATGCAACCAAGAGGAAGGTAAAACCCTGCAGAGGACAGTAAAACAACACATAGCCCAAGCTAAGGACAACTACAAAAAGAGAGTGGAGAAAAAAATGCTCCACACAGGGAACCTCAGGCAGGCCTGGCAAACCTTATCGGGCAAGTCAAGAAGAAAACCCAAGAGAAAAACAAAAGGACGAGGAATAGTTTGTCAATGAACTCAACACGTTTTACTGTCGTTTTGATAATCAGGACTTCTCCACTAACAGAAAGCCTGAGGGAACAACCAGGCATTGGATGGAGAAAACCGCCGAGGTGGTGGCGAGACGAGTTATATCCAATAAAGCGACTGGAGCAGACAAAATCAAGGGACGGCTACTGAAGGAATGCGTAGACGAGCTGGCAGACATCTTCTGCACTCTCTTTAGCACTACAACAGCCTGGCCTTTCAGCCTTTAAGTACCTGCTAGAGAACGTTGCCATGCGTCCCCCTTCAGCATATGCATCAGACGCTTAATCAACTCGCAAGGTACGCAAACATGAACACCAACGCTCGATAAATGGCGCATAAACTATTGTCAAGGATAAATTGCATGAATAAATATCAACAAAAAACATGTTATGTATTTGTATAGATTGTATAATTATATAAAACGTATCCTTGACAAAATAGGCCTATAGCCGATTTTTCATTTCCCTCGCAATGAAAACATTAGCGCAATCCTTTTGATCAACTTTATTTATCCGTTGGCAACGGCCACTGATGTTTGATTTTGTAATTACATTTTTTTTTGAAAAGTTCATTTATTTTACACTACTCGTTTGTCAGAATCTTAAAATCACAAACATAAGTGTTTAGAGCCTATTTATCCTTTTTTAATAACAAAAAATATATATATATTCCCGACTTAACCCCCCAAGACAATGTGCTGTAGGATGTTGGTACCCAATCAGGTGCTAATACGTCTCTCTCCTCACTGAATGAATTGCAAATGGATAACAATTGTGTACCTTACTTCACAATTGAACTTAAATTGTTAATAATTTTACCATGCAGGTTGATGCCATTCTCATTTACATTTTACTTTGTAAAAATAAGCTATTACAGGACTGTTTTATTTACTGTAAACAAAAACATGTTATATGTTGCAGTAGACTTTTAGAATAATGCAAAACATATCCTTGACTATACAATTTTTTGCGTGGGAAACAAATGATGCCATTCAGTATGCAAAGCTGGCCCATCGAAACTACACCTAAACTCATTTCACACGAGCTAGACAAGATTAAATAGTCAATCTGACAAGTGACAATATTAGGCCTATCAGTTGTCAAATTGTACTTGAAGAGATGGGCGCAACTTGTAATTTACAGATGCAGGGAAAGGAGTATCACTTCAGAGTCATATGCAGGTAAAATAGTTCTAGTGTTAACAGCGCCTTCTCAGAACACATGGTTCCCTCACTCTGGAAGACCTGAGATCCGACCAGATCCAGCAGAGCTGAATGACTATCATCCTGTGGTGTCAAAGTCAGTCGTTGTGAAGTGCCTTGAGCGCTTGATATTCAAGTGTCAGGTCTCATGTGGAAGGAGCTCTTGGACCAATGCGGTTTGCATATCAGGAAGAAGGATGAAGAAGGAGGATGCAGTCCTGACGTTGTTGCGCAGCACCATGAAATACCTGGAGGACTCACCAACGTGTGCATCCTTTTCCTGGGCTTCTCCTCGGCATGTAGCCTCACCTGTTACAAACTCCACCACCTACAGATGGAACCCAGCATTACCTTGTGGGTGCTGGACTGGGGGCTGTATGTCAAGTTCAACAACATCCCTCTGTGTACATCTACCCGTTGCCCCTCAAGGAACTGGCATCTCTCAAGTGCTATTTGCCATATACACCAATGACGTGAGAGGCTCCGACAGGGACTGCTTGGCAGTGAAATATACAGATGACACAGCACTTGTCGACCTCAGATGACTCAATGCATTTCCAAATAGAGGTAAACAGGGTTCATGACTGGTGCAACAACTACTATGTTACACTAAACATCAACAAAACAAGTGCACAATCATTTCCGGAGGAAGGCAGATCAAATGAGCCGCCTAGTCCTGGGAGGTGAAGCGGTAGAGCAGGTACCTGTGAACCATCATGTACAACACACTCTTAATGCAAACACTCAGAACATCAATAAACAAAATGCCAATAACTGAATGTCAACACCACAATAGTCTCCAACTACACTGAACAAAAATATAAAAAACGCAACATGTAAAGTGTTGGTCCCATGTTTTGGGCTCTCGAGTGGCGCAGCGGTCTAAGGCACTGCATCTCAGTGCTAGAGGAGTCACTACACACCCTGGTTCGATTCCAGGCTGTATCACAACCGGCCGTGATTGGGAGTCCCATAAGGGAAGCGCACAATTGGCCCAGTGTCATCCAGGTTTGGCCAGTGTAATCAGTCATTGTAAATAAGAATTTGTTCTTAACTGACTTGCCTAGGTAAATAAAAGGTTAAAAAATATATATATTTCATGAGCTGAAATAAAAGATACCAGAAATGTTCCATACGCACCAACAGCTTATTTCATTCACATTTTGTTCACACATTTGTTCTCAATCCTGTTAGTGAGCATTTCCCCTTTGTCAAGATAAATCAATCCACCTGACAGGTGTGGCATATCAAGAAGCTGATTAAACAGCATGAACATTCCACAGGTGCACCTTGTGCTGGGTACAATAAAAGGCCACTCTACAATGTACAGTTGTCACACAACACAATGCCACAGATGTCTCAAGTTGAGGGAGTGTGCAATTGGCAGGCTGACTGCAAGAAAGTCCAAAAAAGCCGTTGCCAGAGAATTCAATGTTAATTTCTCTACCATAAGTGACTCAAACGTCATTTCAGAGAATTTCGCAGTATGTCCAACCGGCCTCACAACCGCTGACCATGTGCAACCACACCAGCCCAGGACCTCCACATCTGGCTTCTTTACTTGCAAGGTAGTCTGTGTGGGTGGCTGATCTCAGCTGATGAAACTGTGGGTTTGCACAACCAAAGAATTTCTGGACAAACTGTCAGAAACAATCTCAGGGAAGCTCATCTGCGTGCTCGTTGTCCTCACCAGGGTCTTGATCTGACTGCAGATCGGCATCTTAACCAACTTCAGAGGGCAAATGCTCCCCCACCCTCGATGACCACTGGCAGCTGGAGTAGTGTGCTCTTCACAGATAAATCCCAGTATCAATTTGCAGTTGTCAGATAGCGTGTATGGCATTGTGTGGGCGAGCAGTTTGCTGGTGTCAACGTTGTGAACAGAGTGCCCCGTGGTGGCGTGGGGTTATGGTATGGGCAGGCATAAGCTACGGACAACAAACACAATTGCATTTTATAGATGGCCATTTTAATACAGAGATACCGTGACGGCATCCTGAGGCCCATTGACGTACCATTCATCCACCGCCATCACCTCATGTTTCAGCATGATAATACACAACCCCATGTCACAAGGATCTGTACACAATCCCTGGAAGCTGAAAATGTCCCAGTTCTTCCATGGCCTGCATACTCACCAGACATGTCACCCATTGAACATGTTTGGGACCCTCTGGATCGACGTGTACGACAGAGTGTTCCAGTTCACGCCAATGTCCTGCAATTTTGCAGAGCCAATGAAGAGTGGGACAACATTCCACAGGCCACAATCAACAGCCTGATCAACTCTATGCAAAGGAGATGCAGAGAGTGGTGGTCACACTAGATACCGACTGGTTTTCTGATCCACGCCCCTACTTACAAAAAAATAAATACTTAAAAGTATTTGTGACCAACAGATGCATATGCATCTGCATACATGCATACATGCATACATTATTTCAGCTTTTATTTCTTTCATCACATTCCCAGTGGGTCAGAAGTTTACATACACTCAATTAGCACTTTGTAGCATTGCCTTTAAATTGTTGAACTTGGGTCAAATGTTTTTCGGGGGGAATTTTGGCCCATACCTCCTGACAGAGCTGGTGTAACTGAGTCAGGTTTGTAGGCCTCCTTGCTCGCACACGCCTTTTCAGTTCTGCCCACAAATTTTCTATAGGATTGAGGTCAGGGCTTTGTGATGGCCACTCCAATACCTTGACTTTGTTGTCCTTAAGCCATTTTGCCACAACTTTGGAAGTATGCTTGGGGTCATTGTCCATTTGGAAGACCCATTTGCGACAAAGCTTTAACTTCCCGACTGATGTCTTGAGATGTTGCTTCAATATATCCACAATTTTCTTTCCTCACGATGCCATCTATTTTGTGAAGTGCACCAGTCCCTCCTGAGGGCAAAGCACCCCGACAACATGATGCTGCCACCTCCGCGCTTCACGGTTGGGATGGTGTTCTTTGGCTTGCAAGCCTCCCCCTTATTCCTCCAAACATAACAACGGTCATTACGGACAAACAGTTCTATTTTTGTTTCATCAGACCAGAGGACATTCCTCCAAAAAGTACAATCTTTGTCCCCATGTGCAGTTGCAAACCGTAGTCTGGCTTTTTTACGGCGGTTTTGGAGCAGCAGCTTCTTCCTTGCTGAGCGGCCTTTCAGGTTATGTCGATATAGGACTCGTTTTACTGTGGATATAGATACCTTTGTACCCGTTTCCTCCAGCATCTTGATTTGCACTTTTCGCACCAAAGTACGTTCATCTCTTGGGGACAGAACACGTGTCCTTCCTGAGCGGTATGACGGCTGCTTGGTCCCATGGTGTTCATACTTGCGTACTATTGTTTGTACAGATAAACGTGGTAACTTCAGGCGTTTGGAAATTGCTCCCAAGTATGAACCAGACTTGTGGAGGTCTACAATTTCTTTTCCTGAGGTCTTGGCTGATTTCTTTTGATTTCCCCATGATGTCAAGCAAAGAGGCACTTAGTTTGAAGGTAGGCCTTGAAATACATCCACAGGTACACCTCCAATTGACTCAAATTATGTCAATTAGCCTATCAGAAGCTTCTAAAGCCATGAAATAATTTTTGGGAATTTCCCAAGCTATTTAAAAAGGCACAGTCAACTTAGTGTATGTGCAATTCTGACCCAGTGAAATAATCTGTCTGCAAACAATTGAAAATGGAAAATGACTGTGTCATGCACAAAGAAGATGTCCTAACCGACATGCCAAAAATATAGTTTGTTAACAAGAAATTTGTGGAGTGGTTGAAAAACGACTTCAACTGTGTCTATTTCACTAGCCACATTGGCGGGTGTTCAGGGTTCCAAAGTGCAAGCATGTCACCAGCATTTGTGAATAAAAATGGTCACGTACGATCAAATTTAAAGAAAAAAAACAGTACCAGTCCAAAGTTTGGACACACCTACTCATTCAAGGGTCTCTTTATTTTTACTATTTTCTACATTGTAGAATAATAGTGACGACAAAACTATGAAAGAACACATGGAATCACGTAGTAACCAAAAAAAAGTGTTAAATCAAAATAAATATTTGAGATTCTTCAAAGTAGCCACCTTTTTCCTTGATGACAGCGTTGCACACTTGGCATTCTCTCAACCAGCTTCACATAGAATGCTTTTCCAACAGTCTTGAAGGAGTTCCCACATATGATGAGCACCTGTTGACTGCTTTTCCAACTCATCCCAAACCGTCAATTGCGTTGAGATTGGTTGACCGGAGGCCAGGACATCTGATGCAGCACTCCATTACTCTCCTTCTTGGTCAAATAACCCTTACACAGCCTGGAGGTGTGTTGGGTCATTGTCCTGTTGAAAAACAAATGATAGTCCCACTAAGCACAAACAAGACGGCATGGCGTATCACTGCAGAATGCTGTTAGCCATGCTGGATTAGCGTGCCTTGAATTCAACAACAAATCAATGTCACCAGCAAAGCACCCCCACACCTCCCCCTCCATGCTTTCTGGTGGGAACAACACATGCAGATATCATCCGTTCAACTACTCTGCGTTTGAATCATCAGACCAAAAGGACAGAGTTCCACCGGTCTAATGTCCATTGCTCGTGTTTCCTGGCCCAAGCAAGTCTCGTCTTCTTATTGGCGTCCTTTAGTGGTGGTTTTATTTGCAGCAATTCGACCATGAAGGAGCGATTCACGCAGTCTCCTCTGAACAGTTTATGTTGAGATGTGTCTTGTTACTTGAACGTCAAGCATTTATTTGGGCTGCAATCTGAGGTGCAGTTAACTCTAACAAACGTATCCTCTGCAGCAGAGGTAACTCTGGGTCTTCCTTCCCTGTGGCGGTCCTCATGATAGCCAGTTTCATCATAGTGCTTGATGGTTTTTGCGACTGCAGTTTTCCTGATTGACTGACCTTCATGTCTTAAAGTAATGATTGACTGTTGTTTCTCTTTGCTTATTTGAGCTGTTCTTGCCATAATATGGGACTTGGTATTTTACCAAATAGGGCTATCTTCTGTAACCCCCCTACCTTGTCACAACACAACTGATTGGCTCAAAACGCATTAAGATGGAAAGAAGTTCCACAAATGTACTTTTAACAAGACACACCTGTTAATTGAAATGCATTCCAGGTAGAGGTCGACCGATTAAATCGGCATTAATTAGGGACGATTTCAAGTTCTCTTAAGTCGGTAATCTGCATTTTTGGACGCAGATTATGGCCAATTACATTGCAATCCACGAGGAGACTGCGTGGCAGGCTGACCACCTGTTACGCGAGTGCAGCAAGGAGCCAAGGTAAGTTGCTAGCTAGCATTACACTTATCTTATAAAAAAACAAACTTAACATAAATCACTAGTTAACTACACATGGTTGATGATATTAATAGTTTAACTAGCTTGTCCTGCATTGCATATAATCAATGCGGTGCCTGTTCATTTATCATCGAATCACAGCCTACTTCGCCAAACGGGTGATGATTTAACAAAAGCGCATTCGCGAAAAAATGCAAAATCATTGCACCAATGAACCTAACTATTAACATCAATAACTTTATTAAAATCAATACACAAGTATATTTTTGTAAACCTGCAAATTTAATTTATTTATTTTAATGTTAGCGGGCAATATTAATAAGGTGAATTGTGCCGCTTCGCTTGCGTTAAGTGCAAACAGAGTCAACGCTTCGCGTTCTTAGTAAACTATGCAGTATTTGATTTTTTGAATGTATTATTACTTACACTGTTACCCCAGGAAATCTTAAGTCTTATTACATACAGCCGGGACAAACTACTGGATATAAGAGCAACGTCAACTTACCAACATTACGACCAGGAATACAACTTTCCCGAAGTGAATCCTCTGTTTAGACCACCACCCAGGACAATGGATCGGATCCCAGTAGGCGACCCAAAACAACAGCGCCGCAGAAGGGGCAGACGGAGCGGTCTTCTGGTCAGGCTCTGTAGACGGGCACATCGCTCACGAGTATACTACTCGCCAGTGTCCAGTCTCTTGACAACAAGGTAGATGAAGTTCGAGCAAGGGTTGCCTTCCAGAGAGACATCAGAGAATGTAACATTCTCTGTTTCACGGAAACATGGCTCACTCGGGATACGTTATCAGATTCGGTACAGCCACCCGGTTTCTTCACACATCGCGCTGACAGAAACAAACATCTCTCTGGTAAGAAGAAGGACTTAAGATTTCCTGGGGTAACCGTGTATGCCTTATGATTAATGAGTTGTGGTGTGATCATAACAACATACAGGAACTCAAGTCCTTTTGTTCACCTGACCTATAATTCCTTACAATCAAATGCTGACCGCATTATCTACCAAGAGAATTCTCTTCGATTATAATCACAGTCGTGTATATCCCCCCAAGCAGACACCTCGATTGCCCTGAAAGAACTTCATTGGACTCTATGTAAACTGGAAACCACATATCCTGAGGCTGCATTTATTGTAGCTGGGGATTTTAACAAGACTAAACTGAAAACAAGGCTACCTAAATTTTAATCAGCATATCGAATGTGCGACCTGGGCTGGCAAAATTCTAGAACATTGCTACTAACTTCCGCGATGCATACAAAGCCATCCCTCGCCCTCCCTTTGGCAAATCTGACCACGTCTCCATTTTGTTGCTCCCAGCCTATAGACAGAAACTAAAACAGGAAACGCCCGTGCTCAGGTCTGTTCAAAGCTGGTCCGACCAATCTGATTCCACGCTTCAAGATTGCTTCGATCACGTGGACTGTGATATGTTCCGGATAGCCTCAGACAACAACATTGATGTATACGTTGATTCGGTGAGGGAGTTTATTAGAGTTTATTAGCAAGTGCATCATTGATGTTGTACCTACGGTGATTATTAAAACCTTCCCCAACCAGAAACCGTGGATTGATGGCAGCATTCGCGCAAAACAAAGCGAGAACCACTGCTTTTAATCAAGGCAAGGCTACCGGAAACATGACCGAACACAAACAGTGTAGCTATTCCCTCCGCAAGGCAATCAAACAAGCTAAGTCCCAGTATAGAGACAAAGTAGAGTCGCAATTCAACAGCTCAGACACGAGAGGTATGTGGCAGGGTCTACAGTCAATCACGGACTACAAAAAGAAAACCAGCCCCGTCGGGGACACCGATGTCTTGCTCCCAGACAAATTAAACAACTTATTTGCTCACTTTGAGGACAATACAGTGCCACTGACACGGCCCACTACCAAAACCTGACGGCTCTCATTCACCGCAGCCAACGTGAGTAAAACATTTAAACGTGTTAACCCTCGCAAGGCTGCCGGCCCAGACGGCATCCCTAGCCGCGTCCTCAGAGCATGCGCAGACCAGCTGGCTGGTGTGTTTACGGACATATTCAACCAATCCCTATCCCAGTCTGTTGTCCCCACATGGTTCAAGAGGGCCACCCACAGAATTTTACATAATTATGACATAACATTGAAGGTTGTGCAATGTAAACAGCAATATTTAGACTTAGGGTTGCCACCCGTTCGATAAAATACGGAACAGTTCCGTATTTCACCAAAAGAATAACGTTTTGTTTTCGAAATTATAGTTTCCGGATTTGACCATATTAATGACCAAAGGCTCGTATTTCTGTGTGTTTATTATATTATAAATAAATCTATGATTTGATATTTGATAGAGCAGTCTGACTGAGCGGTGGTAGGCAGCAGTAGGCTCGTAACCATTCATTCAAACAGCACTTTCCTGTGCTTGCCAGCAGCTCCTCGCAATGCTTGAAGCACAGCGCTGTTCATGACTTCAAGCATATCAACTCCCAAGATTAGGCTGGGAATTCTATAGTGCCTATAAGAACATCCAATAGTCAAAGGTATATGAAATACAAATGGTAGAGAGAGAAATAGTCCTATAATAACAACAACCTAAAGCTTCTTAACTGGGAATATTGAAGACTCATGTTAAAAGGAACCACCAGCTTTCATATGTTCATGTTCTGAGCAAGGATGGCACATATTGCACTTTTACTTTCTTCTCCAACACTGTTCCTGCATTATTTAAACCAAATTGAACATGTTTCATTATTTAATTGAGACTAAATAGATTTTATTTATGTATTAATTAAGTTAAAATAAGTCGTTATTACAAATATATAAAAAAATATATATATTTTATTAAATAAAATAAAATAAATATTTTTTAAATTAATCAGAATCTGCTTTTTTTGGTCCTCCAATAATCAGTATCGGTGTTGAAAAATCATAATTGGTCGACCTCTAATTCCAGGTGACTACCTCATGAAGCTGGTTGAGAGAACACCAAAAGTGTGCAAAGCTGTATTAATGGCAAAGGGTGGCTACTTTGAAGAATCTCAAATATAAAATATATTTTGATTTGTTTAACACTTTTTTGGTTACTACATGATTCCACGTGTGTTATTTCATAGTTATGTCTTCACTGTTATTCACAATGTAGAATATAGTAGAAATAAAGAAAAACCCTGGAATTAGCAGGTGTCCAAACTTTTGACTGGTACTGTAAATGCTACAGTAGCGGTCTAAAGTATTTCCACCATTTTGTTTCATAGCTGGTAAATTAAATCACACAAAGTCAAAGAACTATTTTGTTCACAAGCTAGGTTGTTTTTCTATGCTCGAGTTTCAACTGCTGGGAAAGAGATGACAACGCTTCTACTTGTCAGGATCAATCTCACAGACATGACTTGAGTCGCGCGAACCTCCCGCATTTAAAAGGGCAGGTCAACATTTGTCTCATCTGTTCTATTTTGGTTTAAAGACTCAGGTCATAATACATGAAATTAAACAATATACTACATTACTTCTTACTAGTAATATATTTATTGTTTTAGGAACTTTACAAAGAACCATCCTTTTTTTATGTTTTGTTGGTGTAATTTTAGAGCGACTGAAGGACAAAAAAAAATGTTTTATACTACTAACGCATTTCGCATTTATATTTGTGTTCAATGTACTACACCTGCCATTTCGAGAGTGTGCCGACTTTGTTTCCTGGCCTGGTACGGTGGGCTGTCAGTGGCTAATAAGGGTAACCTCAAGCAAACTGTGAACCTGGGGTCGAAGCTCTGTGGGTTGCAGTGCAGGGAGCTTCAGGGCCTCTGATAAACGGGCAAGGGAGAAGGCCAAGCGCATCAGATGACCCCACACACAACCTTGCCCAAAGTTCTGAGCTGCTGCTCTCCGGAAGGGGATCAAGGGTAACACTGTTCAGCAAGAATAGCAACATTTCCATGTAAATGGACAATAAAGTATATTTTATCGTTACGGAATAGCAGAACAGAATGGCCTGTTGGTGATACCACATGGCTGCCAACATGTGGCACTACTCACCATGAACTTCTGCACGCTGATGGGGAAGGTGGCAGAGTAGAGTAGGATCTGACGGCCCTTGGCCAGGAAGCTGATGATATCCTCGATGAGCACTACAAAGTCCTGAGACAGCAGCTTGTCCGCCTGAGAAGAGAAAACATTCAAATGGAGCATTAGCAGAGTCACACAGTATTCTAAAAAAAAGTATGTTTTAATCGTGTATTTCTATTCATTTGCTACTACTGGTATGTAATTTACATTTGGCACTGGTTGCCGGGGAAATGTTACATGTAGCTCCTTTAACCTCTTTGGTAGGTTGATGAACCAGACGAGATTTGAAGGCCCTGATGAAGAATAGTGAGTGGCTCGTAACAAAATAGATCAAGAGGACTGATTCTCTGTAGTCATCTACAGTAGTTGATTACAGTCAGTGGCTGATGGACTCAGGTACCACATGTATTTACACACTAACCTCATCCATCACCATCATTTGGACTCTATCCACTTTGGCCACGCCCTTCTTTATCAAGTCTAGGATCCTGCCGGGTGTGGCTATGACCACATGCACTGAGAAAGAATCAGAAACACCACCGTTACAGATATGGCATTGTGTACAGCTTTGAGGTTTTGTGACTTGTTAGTATTGTACAGTGTGGTCTGAAATGATTGACACCCTTGATGAAGATGAGAAAAAATGACTATCAAATAAATTATTCAAATACGGAGCTACGCTATATACAGTTGAAGTCGGAAGTTTAAATACATTTAAACTCAGGTTTTTCACTATTCCTGACACTTAATCCCAGTAAAAATTCCCTGTCTTAGGTCAGTTAGGATCAGCACTTTATTTTAAGAATGTGAAATGTCAGAATAATAGTAGAGCGAATGATTAATTTAAGCTTTTATTTCTTTCATCACATTCCCAGTGGGTCAGAAGTTTATATACACTCAATTAGTATTTTGGAGCATTGCCTTTCAATTGTTTAACTTGGGTCAAATGTTTTGGGTAGCCTTCCACAAGCTTCCCACAATAAGTTGGGTGAATTTTGGCCCATTCCTCCTGACAGAGCTAGTGTAACTGAGTCAGGTTTGTAGGCCTCCTTGCTCACACACGCCGTTTCAGTTCTGCCCACAAATTATCTATAGGATTGATGTCAGGGCTTTGTGATGGCCACTCCAATACCTTGACTTTGTTGTCCTTAAGCCACAACTTTGGAAGACCCATTTGCGACCAAGCTTTGACTTCCTGACTGATGTCTTGAGACGTTACTTCAATATATCCACATAATTGTCCTCCTCACGATGCCATCTATTTTGTGAAGTACACCAGTCCCTCCTGCAACAAAGCACTCCCACAACATGATGCTGCCACCCCTGTGCTTCACGGTTTGGATGTTGTTCTTCAGCTTGCAAGCCTTTTTCCTCCAAACATAATGATGGTCATTATGGCCAAACAGTTCTATTTTTGTTTCATCAGACCAGAGGACATTTCTCCAAAAAGTATGATCTTTGTCCCCATGTGCAGTTGCAAACCGTAGTCTGGCTTTTTATGGAGGTTTTGGAGCAGTGGCTTCTTCCTTGCTGAGCGGCCTTTCAGGTTATGTCGATATAGGACTTGTTTTACTGTGGATATATACACTTTTGTACCCGTTTCCTCCAGGATCTTCACAAGGTCCTTCGCTGTTGTTCTGGGATTCAATAGCACTTTTCGCACCAAAGTACGTTCATCTCTAGGAGACAGAACGCATCTCCTTCCTGAGCGGTATGACGGCTGCATGGTCCCATGGTGTTCATACTTGCGCACTATTGTTTGTACAGATGAACGTGGTAACTTTAGGCATTTGGAAATTGCTCCCAAGGATGAACCAGACTTGTGGAGGTCTACAATTATCTTTCTGAGGTCTTGGCTGATATCTTTTGCTTTTCCCAGGATGTCAAGCAAAGAGTTTGAAGGTAGGCCTCGAAATACATCCACAGGTACACCTCCAATTGACTCAAATGATGTCAATTAGCCTATCACAAGCTTCTAAAGCCATGACATAATTTTCTGGAATTTCCCAAGCGGTTTAAAGGCACAGTCAACTTAGTGTATGTAAACTTCTGACCCACTAGAATTGTGATAGTGAATTTTAAGTTAAATAATCTGTCTGTAAACAATTGTTGGAAAAATGACTTGTGTCATGCACAAAGTAGATGTCCTAACCGACTTGCCAAAACTATAGTTTGTTAACTTCACTAGGGTAGGGGGCAGCATTCGGAATTTTGGATGAAATGCATGCCCAAATTAAACTGCCTGCTTCTCGGGCCCAGAAGATATGACATGCATATAACTGGTAGACTTGGAGAGAAAACACTCTAAAGTTTCTAAAACTGTTAAAATAGTGTCTGAGTATAACAGAACTGATTTGGCAGGCGAAAACCTGAGAAAAATCCATTCAGGAAGTAGTTTTTTTTTGGTTTTGTAGTTTTCTATTCAATGCTATTACAGTATCCATTGACTTAGGACTCAAATTGCAGTTTCTATGCCTTCCACTAGATGTCAACAGTCTTCAGAATTTTTTTCAGGCTTGTATTCTGAAAAATGAAGAAGTAAGAGCAGTCGGAATGAGTGGACCCTAAAGTGTCACAGAGCTTTTTCATGCGCGAGACTGAGAGAGTGCCTTTCTTGTTTACCTTTTAAAATTTTAAAAACATTTTTACCCCCTTTTCTCCCCCATTTTCGTGGTATGCAATTGCTAGTAATTACTATCTTGTCTCATCGCTACAACTCCCGTACGGGCTCGGGAGAGACGAAGGTCGAAAGCCATGCGTCCTCCGAAACACAACCCAACCAAAACGCACTGCTTCTTAAGACAGAGCGCGTACAACCCGGAAGCCAGCCGCACCAATGTGTCGGAGGAAACACCGTGCACCTGGCTCCCTTGGTTAGCGCGCACTGCGCCCGGCCCGCCACAGGAGTCGCTGGTGCGCGATGTCTTCCTGTTTTGACTACGTTTGAGCCTGTGGATTACTGAAGAAAACGCTAACAAAACTGAGGTTTTTGGATATAAAGAGACTTTATCGAACAAAAGGAACATTTATTGAGTAAATGAATGTCTCCTGAGTGCAACCATATGAAGATCATCAAAGGTAAGGGATTCATTTTATCTCTATTTCTGACATGTGTAACTGTTCTACTTGACTGGCTACTGTTTGTAATGATTTGTCTAGTGGGCTATGGTCTCAAATAATTGTAAGGTATGCTTTCGCCGTAAAGCATTTTTAAAAATCTGACACCGTGGTTGGATTCACAAGTAGTTAATCTTTAAACCTATGTAAAATATGTTTTGTTTTCAGAATTTTTATAATGATTGAATTTGGCGCCCAGCAGTTTCACTGCCTGTTGAAGAGGTGGGACGCTACAGTCTCACGTGCCCAAGAGAGGTTAACAAGAAGATTGTGGAGTGGCTGAAAAACGAGATTTAATGACTCCAACCTAAGTGTATGTAAACTCCCGATTTCAACTGTACACAAACAGCGCATTCGTAAGTATTCAGACCCTTTTCCCAAATTTTGTAACGTTACAGCCTTATTCTAAAATGTATCAAATTGTCCCACCCCCAATCAACCTCCACACAATATCAAAGAAAAAAAGTCTGAGCACAGGCTCAAAATGGCCAGAAACAAGTAACTTTCTTCTGAAACACATCAGTCTATTCTTGTTCTGAGAAATGAAGGCTATTCCATGCGAGAAATTGCCAAGAAACTGAAGATCTCATACAACGCTGCGTACTACTCCCTTCACAGAACAGCGCAAACTGGCTCTAACCAGAATAGAAAGAGGAGTGGGAGGCCCTGATGCACAACTGAGCAAGATGACAAGTACATTAGTGTCTAGTTTGAGAAACAAACGCCTCACAAGTCTTCAACTGGCAGCTTCAAAAAATAGTACACGCAAAACACCAGTCTTAACGTCAAAAGTGAATAAGCGACTCCGGTATGCTGGCCTTCTAGGCCATTTTGAGCCTGTAATCGAACCCACAAATGCTTATGCTCCAGATACTCAACTAGCCTAAAGAAGGCCGGTTTAATTACTTATTTAAATCAGAACAACAGTTTTCAGCTGTGTGAACATAATTGAAAAAGGGTTTTCTAATGATCAATTAGCCCTTTAAAATGATAAACCTGGATTAGCTAACAACGTGCCATTGGAACAGAGGAGTGATGTTGCTGATAATGGGCCTCTGTATGCCTATGTAAACTCAGCAAAAAAATAAACGTCCCTTTATCAGGACCCTGTCTTTCAAAGAATTTGTAAAGATCCAAATAACTTCACAGATCTTCATTGCAAAGGATTTAAACACTGTTTCCCATGCTTGTTCAATGAACCATAAACAATTCATGAACATGCACCTGTGGAACGGTCGTTAAGACACGCACAGCTTACAGACGGTAGGCAATTAAGGTCACAGTTATGAAAACTTAGGACACTAAAGAGGCCTTTCTACTGACTCTGAAAAAGGCCCCGTGTGGCTCAGTTGGTAGAGCATGGCGCTTGCAACGCCAGGGTTGTGGGTTCGATTCCCACGGGGGGCCAGTACAAAAAAAGTATGAATGTATGTACTTGTAAGTCACTCTGGATAAGAGCGTCTGCTAAATGACTTAAATGTAAATGTAAAAACACCAAAAGAAAGATGCCTGCCCAGGGTCCCTGCTCATCTGTGTGAACGTGCCTTAGGCATGCTGCAAGGAGGCATGAGGACTGCAGATGTGACCAGGGCAATAAATTCCAATGTCCGTACTGTGAGGCACCTAAGACAGCTCTACAAGAAGATAGTATGGACAGCTGATCATCCTCGCAGTGGCAGACCATGTGTAACAACACCTGCACAGGATCGGTACATCCGAACATCACACCTGCGGGACAGGTACAGGATGGCAACAACAACTGCCCGAGTTACACCAGGAACGCACATCTGTGCTCAGACTGTCCACAATAGGCTGAGAGAGGCTGGACTGAGGGCTTGTAGGTCTGTTGTAAGGCAGGTCCTCACCAGACATCACCGGCAACAACGCCGCCTATTGGCACAAACCCACCGTCGCCGGACAAGACAGGACTGGCAAAAAAGTGCTCTTCACTGACGAGTCGCGGTTTTGTCTCACCAGGGCTGATGGTCGGATTCGCGTTTATCGTCGAAGGAATGAGCGTTACACCGAGGCCTGTACTCTGGAGCAGGATCGATTTGGAGGTGGAGGTTCCGTCATGGTCTGGGGCGGTGTGTCACAGCATCATCGGACTGAGCTTGTTGTCATTGCATCATCGGAGGGTGAGGGCTAGGGCCATTCCCTGCAGAAATGTACGGGAACTTGCAGGTGCCTTGGTGGAACAGTGGGGTAACATCTCACAGCAAGACCTGGCAAATCTGGTGCAGTCCATGAGGAGGAGATGCACTGCAGTACTTAATGCAGCTGGTGGCCACATCAGATACTGGCTGTTACTTTTGATTTTGACCCCCCCTTTATTCAGGGACACATTATTCAATTTGTTAGTCACATGTCTGTGGAACTTGTTCAGTTTATGTCTCAGTTGTTGAATCTTTACATATTTACACATGTTAAGTTAACTGAAAATAAAAACACAGTTGACAGTGAGAGGACTTTTCTTTTTTTGCTGAGTTTAGATATTCCATTAAAATCAGCCGTTTCCATTTCCATTAGTCCTTTACAACATTAACAGTGTCTACACTGTACTTCTGATCAATTTGATGTTATTTTAAAAATGGACAAAAAAAAAAAAGAGCTTCTCTTTCAAAAACAAGGACATTTCTAAGTGACCTCAAACTTTTGAAAGGTAGTATACATACACACACGTAAAAATGTCTAAAAACCTATTTTGGCTTTGTCATTGTGGAGTACTGTGTGTAGATTAACGCTGTAACGTAACAAAACGTGGAAAATGTCAAGGGGTCTGAATACTTTCCAAATGCACTGCATTTATCGCAAGGTTCCATTGTTGGTATTTAGTAACCGAATGTGATGCTGCTGTTGGGTAATTACCAGTCTCGTCCAGGCGCATGATGTCATCTCGCAGGTTGGTGCCGCCCGTGGTGGCCATGACCTTCACGCCGCCCAGGTGCTTACTGATCTGGATACTGATCTGGCTAACCTGCAGGGCCAGCTCACGAGTGGGCACCATCACAATGGCTTGGGATTGGGGGAGAGGTATAGATAGTGCAAGTGTAAGACAATGTGGTGTGACAGAGTAGTAGAAGTATGGCTCCAGACAGCGACCATTTAGTCGCATTTTGCAACCCTTTGTTTGACTTGACTGTGTGAGTTAAACTGTCCAGTCAAGGTTCCCTCTAAGCACCAGACTGAACTTCTCAACTTTCTAGAGTTTTCCCCATTAACACTATCAACATACCGAAACAAAATTAACTATGCAATACCAAACATGCAAGACTAACTAGGCAAGACATTTTAATGTAGGCAGAACGTGTCGGAGTATGATTTTATTGCATTGACAGACTCAGCCCGTACTCTACACAGACCAGTGCGGTATAACCATCAGAGCTGCACTAGGCCTATATGCAAATAGACCATTGCCATATATGGATCTCAGCCATTTACCTTGAACTGTTTACAGCATGAGCAGTCGTGAATAGATGCGCTTGGTTTTAAGATGTGGCCACATGTACACATTTTGTTAATATTATTTGCTAGTTAGTGAGTTATTAGCCCAGTTATAGATTATTTGTAGTCAGCGATAGGGGAGTGATTCCTTCCTATAAGAGCACAAAATATGTACATTTCTAGACATCTTTGAAAAGCAAGTCAGGTAAAGAGCTTTTTTGTCTTAAAGTGGCAGTGCTGTATTTTCAGACAGGCTTGAATAAGCTAAGTAGCCAATAGGCAGACGGTAGCATAATTTGTCTGATTCTCTGTAATAATGGTATGGGAATAATAATGCATTTTATTTTGTAAAGTGGTTTCCTGCATCAAACATTTTCAGTCACCTCCTTGTCTGAAGGACAAGTGGATAAACAGGTTAATGTCAAGCCCTGCATGTTTTTTTTCAAAAGTCTCATGGAATGTAGGCCAACATTGAACACCACACATTTGCTGCTAATGTAGGCTGAATGATAGAACAGCTATTTCCATGTTAAAATGTTATGGGATGCATTTTCTCCATTGTTTTTGATGGTAGGCCACTCTGGTAGGCCTAGATTATGATCAAAAACACAAAGTAGCCTACTTGGCCACAGTGAAAACTAACTTAAAGCGGGTACAGCCTCAATGTTCACAGTAAACATGTGCTGAAGTTGAACAGAATTTCCGCAATGTTAAAGTTTGCCCTCAGCAGACCTGAAATTTGCTCAGTGCTGAAATTCTCTTGAGGGAACATTGTGTCCAGTGCTCCCATTTTTCATTGAAATATGACCTAGAATGACTTACAATGGTAGATAGGCATGTTAAAAAGGATATTTTCTGTGTTGTAATAGTTTGGGCATACCCCAACAGAATGGTGCGGGCATATACCAGTCAAACTATTAATACAAGTATCCCGCTGATTGGCCAGCTCATCCTCCTATTTAACTAGGCAGGTCAGAGAAGAACAAATTCTTATTTACAATGACGGCCTACCCCGGACGACGCTGGGCCAATTGTGCGCCACCCTATGGTACTCCCAATCATGGCCAGTTGTGACACAGCCTGGAATCGAACCAGGGTCTGCACTGAGATGCAGTGTCTTAGACCGCTGAGCCACTTGCCACTTGGGAGCCATCATACTCCATGAAGAAATAGCAAGCATTTTTTAAACAGTCTGATAAAAAATAATAATAATAACTCCTCAAACTTGTATAAGTATTTTTTTTCTCTTCAATGTATGCTTTGGCCACAAATATGAGTATAGGATGAGTCAACGACATTATCTGGGTAACAGAATACGAACTTTTAAAGTTAGATTTTCACTGGACAGTTACTTTAAATGTTTTATTTGTCGGTGAGAGCAGCCCATTCTACATGGTCGCCTCACTCAAACATGATTTGGCCAAGCAGTAAGTGCATTATGCTCATGATTCCTGTAACGAAAGTGTCTCCCCTGACGCTCTGCCTGTTTCCCTGGGGCCTGCTGCTGTGATGATCAACCCACTCTCCCTACCTCTCCCACTTTGCTCTAGGGGGAAAAAATACATTTTGATTGTATAACATTTAAAACTACAATTGCAGGAAAATATACTTGTCACAGTTGAAGAGAGGAGGTTCTCCGATTTCCGTAGGTATATTTTGTTATTTCTCAACTATTTTACAACCAAGATATTTGATATAGCTTTGGGATATGGAGTGTGCGAAATGCCCAGTGGCCATTACGAGAGCATGGGCCTGATTGGGTAGAAGGCTACGACTGCAAAGTTATTTTTAGGACATTCAAATGTACTGTTAAGCTTAATATGGCTACTACCAGTGGGTATTATATTTAACTTAGCTATCTAGCTAATGTGTTTTGAGTTTCCACTTGCTCATGTGGTGAATTGAACCCAAATAAAACATGCCTATAATTAGTGCACACAAATTCATCTATATTTGAACAGTAAAATGTAACAATAGCCTAATTGTCAACAATAACTGGATTAGGTTCTACATCAAAATATCTTGAATCACACATTCCTGCTTAAACATATTAGATGAAACATAACTTGAATACCTTTTCAGTAGTCTATAACACTTTTTAATAAAGCACTGTGAATGACATAAGACTGTTGTAGTAGAGACAAGTCGAGTATAACAGAAGGGAAAGCGGAACGTGAAGAGCCTTGACTCACCCTGTATATAGTCCTTCTTCAGGTCTATTCTCTCCAGCATGGGGATGAGGTAGGCCCCACTCTTCCCTGTTCCATTCTTGGCTCGGGCCAGGATGTCTCGTCCTGACAGGGCTATGGGAATGCTCTCCTCCTGAAAGTGACCAACTCTAGTTTAATGGAATTTTATCAAAAAATATCTAACTATAACAAACTACAAAAGCTAAGTCCAAAGACTTTATAACTCAGACGCAGTACGGGATCTTAAGCGCAACAAATTTGCAACATATTGTACACATTTTTGTGGGAGGTGACATATCACATGAAATGGATGACATAGTACACAAAAACAAAACGGGGGCCCGTTTTGGCTCGAGCACCACTTTCAAAACTACTGACTGAAATTATACAAAAGTTCTGGAGCATCTTTATAGGTTATAGGCATCAGAATCAGGAGCCGATTTACAGCAAGGGAATCCCCCAGTTTCAACAGGTGATCCTTGGGCAGAGACTCTCCCAGTGAGTGTCGTACCTGGATAGGGGAGGGCTTCTCCCAGCCCATCTCAAAGATGCCCATCAGGAGCTCCCGTTTCAGACAGTAGTCCTCAAACTCATTTCCCTTAGTGGACGTTACATCCTGGGACACGTCAAAAAAAAGGTTAGACAACAGAAGTAACAGACTTGATTAAAATGACACCGGGAAAATCCATGAGCTAGTGAAAAAGCATGCTGCATTGTACCCTGACTTACAGAGGTTCTGACCCTGGTGTCTTTGGGAGGGAGCTGTAGTCTCTTTTTCCAGTCATCTCCAAACCTGACAGAGCAGAAGAGGGCAATTAAAAGAACACCTGCACTACTGTTTTCTAAAACAAAACCTACTGGGTCATCACTTCTAAAACCTGGTATGAAGGTATAATAAACTATATGAGCAGAACACCATGTTTTCAGTCACTGGGTGAAACAGGGGTATGAGAGAAATGTGTACCTAATCCCAGTTCCCTCCTGGGCAGCACCAGCTTTCTGGGATGCACCTGTGGCCTCGTCTGACAGAGAGCCCAGGACGAGGGGTCCTGATTGGGGAGAAGCCGGTTTAGGCGGCCCCCTAAGCTGCCCGTTCTGCTTGTTCAGTCCCATGACGACAGGACCAAGGTTCTCTGTTCTGGCAGCTGCCATTTCCGCTTTCCTGTTTTTTTCTCAAAATATTAATATTTTCTACCCCTGTTTTTTTTTGCCCCCTTAAAAAAGCCTCTTCAAAAGTAGATGAGTCTAATAAAGCATTAACAAATATTATCTTGTTTTTTTTGTCCAAAGCTTTTACAACAGAAGTCTATTTATAGTTTTTACATATACATGTACGTGCAGTTCGGTCCCCTTCAACAGAGTTTACTGCCGTATGAAAAAAAATAGTATTTATACAAGAGCTCTCCCAAATGAAGAGATATATGCATTCAAATGCATAAATATACTGCACCTGCACACAATATAGAACATATGTGAACAAGGAGTTTAATTCCTGCAATAGAACTGCTAAGACAATTTGAAGCGGGGGAATAGCATCTGTAATATAATCTTTGTTCAAACGTTACATTTACATATTTGTATTTCCTTGTTTTCCGTCAAGTCCATTTGAATTGCTCAACATCGATGTCCTTTGTACAAATATTTCATCAAAATAATATGGTCCTTATTGTTCAACATTTGTTTGCCACTCTTTCTGTATATGTCCATCCACGTGTTAAAGTAGTTTCCTGATGTTGAAAATCAAACAAGGGTAACTGTAGTCCAAAAGCAACTCAGCTTTAAGTTCCCCTTGGGCTCCTTTCGGTCTGTCCCCTCTGCTCCAGGTCAGTCTCCTCCCTCTCTCAGCTCTTCTGTCAAAGTGTGCAGCTGTGTGTGTGTGTGTGTGTGTGTGTGCGTGTATTCAGCTCATTTCGTATGCAGCAACTCAAACCAGTGCCACCTGACAGGAAGAGGAAGAACTTGATTTTAGAAGTAAAGTCAGAGTGAATACTATATAAGCCCTAGACTTGCTTTAAAAACACATAATACAATGTAGAATAGATGCCCAAATGTTCTATTCAAATCCCCAACTACGTCATGTCAAAAATGCATTTGGCAGGCAGGCGCACAAGGTAAAATACCTTTTCTAGTGTTGGCTTGGTGGATCAGTCTGTAGTGTATTCCAACCAATTCGTGTATTGCATGAGCACAGATGAGTTGCCTACACTACAAGCAGTATGAGACCAGACAATAGGAGAGTAACGTTAGGCTATGTCGTCAACAATGTGGGACTCATAGCTACTTTATAGCCGTAATCACGTGCGAAGTTTGAAGTTACTTTGAGGAAATTAGCTAACGTTAGCTAGAAGCATCTGAACTTAAATGAAAGTTAATTGCAAATGTATGGACAACAAACACGCCACTGTCTTTAGCTAACTAACTAACATTAACGAACAACAGGGATGTCCTTATCGGCCAAATAAAGGTAAAAAGCCAGCTAATATTACCAGTCAGCTGTTAGCTAACTTACCTCAATTATGCCAACTGCAAAAAGTGATTCAAACCTAACTAATAGCGATTTGATGCTACAAAAGGCCATTCGTCTAGCCAACTTGAGGGGAAGATATTTAGTTAGCCAGTTAACTTATATTACTAGCTATCTAATGACGTTAGCCACTTATAGCTTTGACATAAACATGTAAGTTACGTTAGCTAGCTATCTGAATAATTTAAATACTAATTTAGTAAACTATCTAGGTATCGTTACATCACTGATGAAAGGGGTTATTATAAACTAACTAGTCAGATTAGTTAACTTGGATGGCTTGTGCATTGGGCTGTCGTTTTCCATGTCTGAATGTTAGCTGGCTGGCTAAATTATCTAGCTGACAAGCTAACGTCGACTTTATCAAATCTGTATAATGCAAATTTAATATAACACCACGTAGCACTCACCTTTCTCTCACTTTGATGTTATATATCATAAATGTTTGCGGCAGATCAATTACTTATGTTACTGTTAGATTAAATTCACTCCAAATAAAACGCTAATTCAACATGGTCTCCTCTTCTTCATCATCATCATCGCCTTCTTCTTCTATAATGTCATGGCGGTCCACAAACAAACGTTTAAAGTGCATGCCGCCACCTACTGTGCTGGAATGTCGATCAATCATGATCTGCCCAACTATGTACTACCATGAAAATAAAATTCTAAACCAAATAAATCCCTAACACCACCAATTACAGCACTTAACCTTTACATTGCTTCTACATTCATTCCGGTCCTTGACCCTCATCCTCCCACTCCATGTCATCAGATCTGACACCCATCTTGTTAGCATTCCAACACAGCTGTTGCTTCCCCAACTTTTTTCTCATTTTTGTCCGCACTACTCGCCACGATTTCCGATCTCCTACTTAAGACATTACTCTATCCCAGGGCTCTCTAACCCTGTTGTTGTTGATGTTGTTGTTGTTGTTCTTCTTCTTCTGAGGTTTAACGGCAGTTGGCATCCAATATGTTGCGTTACCGCCACCTACTAGACTGGAGTACAACTCCCTTGTACTTTGCTTGAAAAATAAATAAATAAACAAACAAACAAATACCCTACCATCTAACACTACACTCACAAAAAAAAAACATTAAATAAAATAAAAAATAATATAAAAATAACACCACCCTACTCCACTATTTAAATCTATTTAGTCCTACCTCCGGCCAATAACCTGAAAGGATGGGACATCACACTTAACACACCCTGTAACTCTTCTGATGTCAAGTCTCGCACACCCAAATAATTCTCTGCAGCTGCCACCACAACCTCAATTTTCTACGACTTACTTTCCATCCCTGCAGCACAGCTCACCGTGCTTCTACATCTGCATTGCTTGCTGTTTGGGGTTTTAGGCTGCGTTTCTGTATAGCACTTTGTGACATCGACTGATGTAAAAAGGGCTTTATAAATACATTCGATTGACTGATTGATACAGTTGATAACCATTGCTATAAATGCCAAAAATCCAATCTTACTGAAACACATATCACTTGTTGGCCTATCCCTCTGTACTGGTACAGATCTACTGCTCACACCACTCCTCTCAGGATCCCTCCCCCTTGACCCATCTTCCTCTACTTTCTTCACTGCCTCAGCATATGACAACTTCTGCACTAGTCTAACCCTGGAAACCTCAACCTGCCTCTCTCTCACCGGACATTTCTGATCCCCAGCCCCATGGGTACCCCTACAATTAACACGTACCACTACTTTCCCCAATGCTACACATTCCTTTGTCTCATGCCCTTCTGCACACATCTCATACCTAGGAACCTCCCTGCTACACACTGCTGCCACATGTCCATAAGCTTGACACCCACAAGCTTGACACTTGAACCCGATTGAACATCTCTGGAGAGACCTGAAAATAGCTGTGCAGCAACACTCCCCATCCAACCCTAATAGAGCTTGAGAGGATCTGCAGAGAAGAATGGGAGAAACTCTCCAAATCAAATCGTATTGCTCACATACACGTGTTTAGCAGATGTTATTGCGGGTGTAGCGAAATGCTTGTGTTTCTAGCTCCAACAGTGCAGTAAAATCTAACAAATAATATCTAACAATGTCACAACAATACAAACAATACACACAAATCTAAGTAAAATAATGGAATTACGAATATATAAATATATGGACGAGCAATGTCGGCATAGACTAAGATACAGTAGAATAGAATAGAATACAGTATATACATATGAGATGAGTAATGCAAAATATGTAAACATTATTAAAGTGACCAGTGTTCCATTATTAAAGTGGCCAGTGATTTCAAGTCTATGTATATAGGCGGCAGCCTCTAATGTGCTTGTGATTGCTATTTAACAGTCTGATGGCCTTGAGATAGAAGCTGTTTTCCCAGTCTCTCGGTCCCAGCTTTGATGCACCTGTACTGACCTCGCCTTCTGGATGATAGCAGGGTGAACAGGAAGTGGCTCGGATGGTTGTTGTTCTTGATGATCTTTTTGGCCTTCCTGTGACATCGGGTGCTGTAGGTGTCCTAGAGTAGTAGTTAGTAGTTTGCCCCCGGTGATGTGTTGGGCAGACCGCACCACTCTCTGGAGAGCCCTGCGGTTGCGGGCGGTGCAGTTAACGTACCAGGTGATGATACAGCCCGACAGGATGCTCTATATAGGCTCTATGCATTATACCGCCTACCACATTCTATTTTACTTCCTACCGGGGTGCTGACTGCCGGAGCGATTTCCGCTATTATTTTTATCATTAGCTTACTAGCTAGCTAACTGTCGCCGATGCATTTCTGACTGAAATTGTTCGCAATGACTACGTTTAAATTACAGCCCCGCAAAGGAGGTGCTAATGAACATTGTTCAGTGCCTCTGTGTTCAGTTTCTTCCAAATGTAATGGTATTGTGAGCTTCCATAGTTTCTCGGTCAATGTAGAGCTCAGAAAAATGTGGTTGGTGGCAGTACGTCGTGACAACTTTACTGTCACCAAACACACAAAGGTGTGTAGTACACATTTCATCGAGAGTAACTTTTTGTTGAGGGAAAAATTGGGGGGCGACAATACCTAAAAAGAGATGTTGTTCCTACAGTCTTCACGTGGAACAGGCACATTAAAAAGAGACCTGGTGTTTGAGAAAGAAGACTGAAACCTCCTGCCCCGACTGAGGAGGATGAAGAACAAGGTGCGCTTGTCTATGGACTGTGCCGTCTCTGATCCGGTCCAGACACATGCTTACTGTGCAGTCCCTGAAGCTGCAGCCCTGGACATGGCCTTAATGGAAAACCATGAGCACGTAAGAGAAATTGATGAGCTTCGAGCCAAGCTGGAGAAACTGTTCGCCCAACACCACTTTGGTCTACAGCGATTTGCTGGTTCTGACGAGGATATACGTATCCAGCATTACTATTGTTTATAATTATTTACTTTCAATTATTATTATCCCAAAGCCCATCTTACCTTTAAGAACATGTTCATTGTTATTTAAAACTAGGCTAGCATACCTTAGCATACCCAAAAATGCTCCCAGGTCATTGCTGCAAATAAGATTTGGTTCTTAGTCCACTTACCTGGTTAAATAACGGAACATTTTAAACAATTTCACTGCTGTGATGATAGCTGCTGTGAATTACAGTACGAATTGCAGTAACAAGAAAAAAATAGGCTACAATAGCAGCTAGGTTATGTCTAGTGCTACTTGATGCTTAGAGAAGATGGGCAATAATAGTAATGAGGTTTTTTGGTATTAAAATACTCTGGGTCCGTCTTTAGATTTTCAAGCTACACCCACCTGATGGCCTTCTGGCACTTGATTGAGCAGGCAACAGATACCAAGTTAATAAGAGTCACAAGCACCAATCTATCTGAAACAAGTGTTACTCGAAGAAAACCAGTAAGGAACAACTTCATTAAATACAGTACTTAATAGAGAATATGATTTGATCTTACTGTAATTGTTAAACATGGATTTACTTGTTGTGTTATGGACCGGATATAAGGACAATATATTGTACTAAAATGGTTTTCTTTATGTTCAAACACTGCCATCAATCGACGAGTTCTTCTTGTTTATGACTCATCTGTCGTTGGGTCTGAAGCAGAAGGATTTGGCCCATCGGTTCAGCATCCACCAATTGACAGTGAGACGGATTATCATCTCTTGGGCCAACTTCCTCTACTGTCTGCTTGGATCAGCACGCATATGGATCCCGAAGGAAACCATCAAAGCCCACCTGCCACCTGAGTTCAAGGACTATCCAGACCCCTAGGTAGTGATCGACTGCACTGAACTCCGCTGCCAGACACCATCTTCACTACTACTGCAGAGTGAGGTGTTTTCTTCCTACAAGACACACTGTACCTTTAAGGGCATGTTGGGAATGTCGCCACATGGAGCTGTCACTGTTGTGTCATCGTTGTATGCTGGATCTGTGAGTGACAAGGAGATCTTCAAGCAGTCTGGAATTATTTCCTTACTCACCCCTGACATGGCCATTATGGTGGATAAGGGCTTTCTCGTAGATGACACTGTTCCGTGCAAGGTCTACCGGCCAGCCTTTCTGTCAAGACGCACACAAATTCCAGCGCATGAGGTTAGGGAGACCCAATCCATTGCCAGGCTGAGTGCATGTTGAAACAATGATCCGCAGAGTAAAGGAGCACAAGCTGTTTGACACAGTCATCCCCCTGACCATCTCAGGCAGCATCAACCAATTATTTGCAGTGGCGTGCCTGTTGGTCAACTATCAAAACGGACCTTTGGTCAGAGCATGGGCCAAGCCAGTGTAAATGTACATGTGTTTATTTGCTAGCAGCAAAATAATAATTTGTTTATCTACGACATGTATCAATCATTTGCGTTGTAGTGAATATCAGTTTGTGTGGAGCTTGTTTTGGCTTTAATTAGGCAATTAGTTTAGGGGTGGGGGAAAGAAATCAGGCAAACACAGAAAAGCCAGAATGCAAGATTGAATATGATGTCAGAGATGTGTAATTGATTAACTGAACTGTTGAACATTTGCTGAAATACATTTTTTTTAAACAAATCTATTCTACTGTAGTTTTCACAAGAACATCAATACTTATTTTTCATGATACCACTAAACTTGGCACCCATGCAGGGGATCCATTCAGGTGTGAGATAGACACTTCTGAAAGTATTGGTAAAAATAAATGTGGTCAACCTTCTCTCTTATAGTTTTTGAAACCTGTAGAACTTTATATATCCTTTCAACTAGGATGTCTTCCTGTGCACAGATGACAAAGTCACACCAGCTACAACCTGTGAGAAGGATTTGACCTTCCACCTGCCTGTAGTAAGCATGAGATCTCTTCAACTTCAGCTCTCCATTCTGTATCTTCAGGTAAGAGCAGTCAACATAACTTGGTACATTTGGGCACTTGACCTCTAAGAGTCCAAAGTGTGGTCTCACACTGGGATCAAATATGATGCCATCTGGAGAGGATCCTAACCACGGAGCATCTGGGTGCACTACGAAGCCACACGGAAAGAAGTTAACATTCTTCAGTGTGCAGTACTTCTGTACAGCAAGTGGCTCCATGGCTAGCCCCCTCTTCATCTCCATGGTCTGTATACCAGGTCCCTGTACAGCCACTGGCTCCATGGCCCCCTCTTCATCTCCATGGTCTGCATACCAGATCCCTTGAACATCCGCTCAGCTAGGTGATCAGCTGAGGTCTCTCCCCGGACATGGCAAACCTCTCGGAAACGAGAGGATGTTATTCTCATTTTCCTGAGCTGATGCCATTCCGGGCTGCTGCTCTGCTCCCTTGTAGCAACCTCGACTTTGTGTGACATCTCATAGGTTCTCTCTAATGCCTTGACGTGGAACTGCTCAGGATGGGTAATGGTTGTAAGCACACTGGGAAGACTGAAACCTGTACCCTGTAGCCATCTAATGGAAGTATTGGTGGAGAAGGGGCATCAGCTATTTCACGGGTCTTTTGCTGTCGAAGCTGATAGGACAGCCCACTGCCAGCTTGCACTGGCCCAAAGGCAGACTCAACCAGGGGCACGTCAGCTGACATTTCCAGTGTTGTCACAAGAGGGGCAGTAAGTGGAGTAAAGTTGGCATACGTTTCTGAGACGCGGAGAAGGTCCATGTCAGGCATGTATCCGTTGAGTGCTTTGTAGAGAGAACTTCTGCAAAACATTTAAAAACCTTAACGTCAGGTTGGAGAGATTACTATGACAAAGACTCATGTAACTTCCAGAAACTGCACAAGCCCGAAAGTTCAAATAAAATGGATTAAAATGTACAGATTTATAGATTATTATACACTGCTCAAAAAAATAAAGGGAACACTTAAACAACACAATGTAACTCCAAGTCAATCACACTTCTGTGAAATCAAACTGTCCACTTAGGAAGCAACACTGATTGACAATAAATTTCACATGCTGTTGTGCAAATGGAATAGACAAAAGGTGGAAATTATAGGCAATTAGCAAGACACCCCCAATAAAGGAGTGGTTCTGCAGGTGGTGACCACAGACCACTTCTCAGTTCCTATGCTTCCTGGCTGATGTTTTGGTCACTTTTGAATGCTGGCGGTGCTTTCACTCTAGTGGTAGCATGAGACGGAGTCTACAACCCACACAAGTGGCTCAGGTAGTGCAGTTCATCCAGGATGGCACATCAATGCGAGCTGTGGCAAAAAGGTTTGCTGTGTCTGTCAGCGTAGTGTCCAGAGCATGGAGGCGCTACCAGGAGACAGGCCAGTACATCAGGACACGTTTAGGAGGCCGTAGGAGGGCAACAACCCAGCAGCAGGACCGCTACCTCCGCCTTTGTGCAAGGAGGTGCACTGCCAGAGCCCTGCAAAATGACCTCCAGCAGGCCACAAATGTGCATGTGTCTGCTCAAACGGTCAGAAACAGACTCCATGAGGGTGGTATGAGGGCCCGACGTCCACAGGTGGGGGTTGTGCTTACAGCCCAACACCATGCAGGACGTTTGGCATTTGCCAGAGAACACCAAGATTGGCAAATTCGCCACTGGCGCCCTGTGCTCTTCACAGATGAAAGCAGGTTCACACTGAGCACATGAGCACATGTGACAGACGTGACAGAGTCTGGAGACGCCGTGGAGAACGTTCTGCTGCCTGCAACATCCTCCAGCATGACCGGTTTGGCGGTGGGTCAGTCATGGTGTGGGGTGGCATTTCTTTGTGGGGCGGCACAGGCCTCCATGTGCTCGCCAGAGGTAGCCTGACTGCCATTAGGTACCGAGATGAGTTCCTCAGACCCCTTGTGAGACCATATGCTGACACATGCACATTTGTGGCCTGCTGGAGGTCATTTTGCAGGGCTCTGGCAGTGCACCTCCTTGCACAAAGGCGGAGGTAGCGGTCCTGCTGCTGGGTTGTTGCCCTCCTATGGCCTCCTCCACGTCTCCTGATGTACTGGCCTGTCTCCTGGTAGCGCCTCCAAGCTCTGGACACTACGCTGACAGACACAGGAAACCTTTTTGCCACAGCTCGCATTGATGTGCCATCCTGGATGAACTGCACTACCTGAGCCACTTGTGTGGGTTGTAGACTCCGTCTCATGCTACCACTAGAGTGAAAGCACCGCCAGCATTCAAAAGTGACCAAAACATCAGCCAGGAAGCATAGGAACTGAGAAGTGGTCCGTGGTCACCACCTGCAGAACCATTCCTTTATTGGGGGTGTCTTGCTAATTGCCTATAATTTCCACCTTTTGTCTATTCCATTTGCACAACAGCATGTGAAATTTATTGTCAATCAGTGTTGCTTCCTAAGTGGACAGTTTGATTTCACAGAAGTGTGATTGACTTGGAGTTACATTGTGTTGTTTAAGTGTTCCCTTTATTTTCTTGAGCAGTGTATATTTCCCCCCAGTCTTTGTCCCAAATGTTCATCATTACATCGTAAAGATGTCACTGTTTAGGCTTATCATCTGGATACAAAAAAATCACAATTTTTTTTCTAAAAGGTTTCCATTCTAGGAACCTCCAACTTACCTTATTTCATCAGCACACGAGTTAGTAGGTTTACGGAACTCTATCCCATCAACCGGACCTGGCTTCACACCCTAATTAACAAGGATTTACTGTTACATAGGTCGAATACTTTTCAAGTGCATTTTTTATGGATATTGATAGACTCACAAGTGTTCTTGGCTTGTGCCAACTCTGTTCTGTGTCTGTGCAGCTGTGGATTGGTGGTGCAGCAGGCATGTCATAGGTATGTCATGTTTCTACATTTGAATATAAAAATGGATTTTATCAAACAAAACTATATTCAATTTTATCTACTTGGACCCTCAGGATGACAAATCAGAGCAAGATTACTGAATGTAAGTACATTATTTAACTTCAGAGGTGAATGTATCAAACCAGTTGCTGTGATAAAAGTTTTGTTGTTGTGCACTCTCCTCAAACAATAGCATGATACTTGTTCACTGTAATAGCTACTGTAAATTGGACAGTGCAGTTAGATTAACAAGAATGTAAGCGTTCTGCCCATATAAGACATGTCTATGTGTAAGGCGTCTAGCTGTAGCAGGTAAGGCGGAGTCAGGCGCAGGACACAGAGATGAGTAATAAACGTAACTTTATTCATAACAACAAATATTCCAAGAAGGAAAATACTCAAGCTCACAAATGAGACCAACTTACAATGAATAAACACGCACAAAACCATGGGGGGAAACAGAGGGTTAAATAAGGCACGATTAATTATGGGAATGGAAACCAGGTGTGTACAATGAAGACAAAACAAATGGAAAATGAAAAGTGGATCGGTGTTGGCTAGAAAACCGGTGACGTCGACTGCCGCCCGAACAAGGAGAGGGACCAACTTCGGCGGAAGTCGTGTGACACTATGTCCTGGAAAGTTTGCTGTTACTTACAACACCATCCTAGTCACATTACACACGTTAGCAACAACCGTTCCGGTATAGGGACACCGATCCCATAGATTCTTAACTTCTCTGGGATATGTGAGATGCTAACGTCCCACTTGGCCAAAAGCCAGTAAAAATGCAGAGCGCCAAATTCAAATATATTACTATAAAAATCAAACTTTCATGAAATCACACATGAAAGACATCAAATTAAAGCTAAACTTGTTGTGAATCCAGCCAACATGTCAGAATTCAAAAAGGATTTACCGCGAAAGCACACCAAAGGATTATGTTAGGTCAGTACATAGCCACAGAAAAACACAGCCATTTTTCCAGCCAAAGAGAGGAGTAACAAAAAGCAGAAATAGAGATAAAATGAATCACTAACCTTTGATGATCTTCATCAGATGACACTCATAGGACTTCATGTTACACAATACATGTATGTTTTGTTCGGTAAAGTTCATATTTATATCCAAAAATCGGCGTTTAGGCGGGACGCTACTGTCTCACTTGGCAAAAAGCCAGAGAAAATGCAGAGCGCCAAATTCAAATTAATTACTATAAAAATTACTATAAAAATCAAACTTTCATTAAATCACACATGAAAGATACCAAATTAAAGCTACACTGGTTGTGAATCCAGCCAACATGTCAGAATTCAAATAGGCGTTTCGGCGAAAGCAAACGATGCTATTATCTGAGTTAGCACCATTGTAAACAAAGAGAAAAGCATATTTCAACCCTGCAGGCGCGACACAAAACGCAGATATAAAATATAATTCATGCCTTACCTTTGACGAGCTTCTGTTGTTGGCACTCCAATATGTCCCATAAACATCACAAATGCAGGACAACAGGGCATTTGTCTTTAGAAAGAAAAAAGGATTTCAATGGCACATACATTTCGCTGGACAGCCAGCAAACATTGCTGTGTCCTAAAATGTTATTGTACTCCTGGCCAACAAACTTTCAAAAGCTCTTCAGTCTTTCTACTCTGACGGTGAAAATATCCAAATATCTTTGTGAGCAGATACTCAACATCAAGGGGAATCATAACCAAAGCTGTTCTGTCCGTGTTATGAATGATGTGGGCAGGACAACCTAAGCTAATCACCTCCCGCTGCAGAGCATTTTTAACTTTGGTATGGATATTGACCCTCCCCAGCCTATCAGTCTTCCAAAGTTGGTATTTGTTGTCGGCAGAGAATGCCACGACTTTGTTTTCCAGGTTACATTTTTGGATGACCACCAGGACCTCAGCTGCAATTTCCTCTGCTGTTTCTCCTTTCAATTCAACAAAATCAAGCAGTTTTGTTTCCACAGACGTGCTGCCATCATATATCTTACAATATCTGACTACTATTGGCAGCGGCTTTAATAGTCTGTGATTTGATGCATTAATGGACAGGGACACAAATTCAACCTGGTCTAGGTCCTGTGTTACCAAAGTAGTTGCCCATGGTTCTAACACGTTACTCACTATGGCTTCACATTTTGTCCTAGCACATGTAAACTTTGGCTCACAAAGCTTCCGTGTCAGTTGTGCTGTGCAGTCCATAGATCTGTAACTATGATTGTGTCACATATTGTGCTATGCAAAGACACCCTCCTGCACAGCTATATCATAATCTTCTTGGGAAGGCTCTACCTTCTTGAAGAATGTGGTGAGAGAGGGCATACCAACACGGGCAATCAGAGAGGCTTTATGCTTTTTCGTCTGTTGATGTTCTACTACTGCCGTTCTTCCCCCGCTGCCATTTGAAAAAGAGGAATTGCAAAGGGTGCGGTTAACCATTCTATCATCTTGACCTGAGCGTGGAAATTCTCTCGTCATGTTGTCATTAAAATGGCATTTCTGTTTCTGTCTGCTCTTCTTCACTCTCCTTGTGTCATTCTTCTTACTCTCTTAACTTTTTCTTCTCCAATCTTTCGCCTCCTCTTTTCTTCACTCGTCTTCCTGCTATTTCTTCCTTTCCTTCTCTTTACCTTTCCACCTCACTCTTCCACACTATCCTCGCTTCACTCTTTTTACTCCCTTAATTTTTCCTTCTCCTTCAATCTTTAATAATAAATAGTACACTATTAGATAAAAATACTTTGGTTAACAGATTCCCATTGCTTGCCTCATTTTTGTATTTTATCTCAAAAACATTGTTTGGAATAATAAATTGGCAGGCTCTGCAATCATATCTTTACCTTTCCTCCTCTTTCTCTTTCACTCTTCGTCCTATCCAGTCTTCCTCCTCTCCTTCCTCTCCACTCTCTAACAGAAAACATTATGCTAATGATATCCATGAAATTTCCAAATATTTTGACACTACTTATTATAAACGCCAAACCACTAAAATTGTAATCTACAAATAAATATTCTCATAATTAATTGTGCATTCATTTAATATAATCATATTTTCAAAACAGCCCGTCCACTGCATGTTTACATGTGAACGTTTTTTAACCTACAGTCGTGGCCAAAAGTTTTGAGAATGACACAAATATTAATTTTCACAAAGTCTGCTGCCTCAGTTTGTATGATGGCAATTTGCATATACTCCAGAATGTTATGAAGAGTGATCAGATCAATTGCAATTAATTGCAAAGTCCCTCTTTGCCATGCAAATGAACTGAATCCCCCCAAAACATTTCCACTGCATTTCAGCCCAGCCACAAAAGGACCAGCTGACATCATGTCAGTGATTCTCTCGTTAACACAGGTGTGAGTGTTGACGAGGACAAGGCTGGAGATCACTCTGTCATGCTGATTGAGTTCGAATAACAGACTGGAAGCTTCAAAAGGAGGGTGGTGCTTGGAATAATTTTTCTTCCTCTGTCAATCATGGTTACCTGCAAGGAAACATGTGCCATCATCAATGCTTTGCACAAAAAGGGATTCACAGGCAAGGATATTGCTGTCAGTAAGAGTGCACCTAAATCAACCATTTATCGGATCATCAAGAACTTCAAGGAGAGAGGTTCAATTGTTGTGAAGAAGGCTTCAGGGCACCCAAGAAAGTCCAGCAAGTGCCAGGACCGTCTCCTAAAGTTGATTCAGCTGCGGGACACCACCAGTACAGAGCTTGCTCAGGAATGGTAGCAGGCAGGTGTGAGTGCATCTGCACACACAGTGAGGCAAAGACTTTTGGAGGATGGCCTGGTGTCAAGAAGGGCAGCAAAGAAGACACTTCTCACTAGGAAAAACATCAGGGACAGACTGATATTCTGCAAAAAGTACAGGGATTGGACTGCTGAGGACTGGGGTAAAGTCATTTTCTCTGATGAATCCCCTTTGCGATCGTGTGGGGCATCCGGAAAAAAGCTTGTCCGGAGAAGACAAGGTGAGCGCTACCATCAGTCCTCTGTCATGCCAACAGTAAAGCATCCTGAGACCATTCATGTGTGGGGTTCCTTCTCAGCCAAGGGAGTAGGCACACTCACAATTTTGCCTAAGAACACAGCCATGAATAAAGAATGGTACCAACACATCCTCCGAGAGCAACTTCTCCCAACCATCCAGGAACAGTTTGGTGACGAACAATGCCTTTTCCAGCATGATGGAGCACCTTGCCATAAGGCAAAAGTGATAACTAAGTGGCTCGCGGAACAAAACATCGATATTTTGGGTCCATGGCCAGGAAACTCTCCAGACCTTAATCACATTGAGAACTTGTGGTCAATCCTCAAGAGGCGGGTGGACAAACAAAAACCCACAAATTCTGACAAATTCCAAGCATTGATTATGCAAGAATGGGCTGCCATCAGTCAGAATGTGGCCCAGAAGTTAATTGACAGCATGCCGGGGCGCATTGCAGAGGCCTTGAAAAAGACGGGTCAACACTGCAAATATTGACTCTTTGCATCAACTTCATGTAATTGTCAATAAAAGCCTTTGACACTTATGAAATGCTTGTAATTATACTTCAGTATCCCAAAAATATCTAAAGACACTGAAGCAGCAAACTTTGTGGAAATTAATATTTGTGTCATTCTCAAAACTTTTGGCCACGACTGTAGTTACCATGACAGTAGCTAGCTAACCTAGCTAGATAACTTAGTCGACATAACTAATGTTATCTAGCGTAACCTATGTAAAACCTTACAAAGCAGATCATCTATCTATATAATAAATGGTGACATTATAACGTAATTTACTAGTATCTCAAACGATTGTAACTTACCTGGCTTAAAAAGACGTTTGTGGTGATGTTGTGGATTCACTTGACACTTGCTAGCTTCTGGCCGAGTTTTCCACAGCAGTTTTCTCTAAAACTAGCGCTAGCAAGTAGTTAGTAGAAGATGAAGAGTGAATGAAGCTGATATAGTGAGCAGCCCCCTCGGCTGGACAAAACAAGCACAACGCGATTGAGACGGTCTTTCTTAAAATAGTATTTCACTTTGCAGTCTTCTTTTAATGCACAGTTAATAACGGGGACATTTCCGGGGACAGCTCCAGCCGGGTACATGCAACCAAAAACGGGGACTGTTCCCGGAATACTGGGACGTCTGGTCACCCCATGCAGCTATATTTATTGAATACATCCTTTTCCATAAAATTAGAGCAAATTAAGGTGGAATCTCTACGTAATATGCAACGTTGTGCAATGCCAAATTAGGGTCTCCATCAAACTACTTATCATTGCGGAGTTAATGTGATGTAGTAAAGTAATTGAAATATGTTGCATGAGAAAACATAATCCGCTTTTATTAAAAGGCGTAAGATCTGTTTCATAAAACAATGAATGTCGATTTACTCATTGGCTGCTAATCTTTTCCTTTTGTGCATGTGACTATCTCTGCGGAGAAACGCTTGGACCTGTAAAGTTATTTTCTGGGAATTGTGTCATTATTATGTGCATGATGTTACGACTACAGACCATTGTAAATGGGTTATTTGCGGGATTTCTTTGTCATTTCAATAGCATTGGGTCTATGGTATCAACTAAAATCTGGGTTTCTGAATGTAATTCAATTATTGATATGTTTTGCCTAGACAGATACTGCCGCCAGTGTTTGTTTTAAGATGTTAAACTGAACGTTTAAACAGTGTACCTAGTTCAGACTACTAATGCCATGTTTTAGGTCGCTGGTGAAAGCGAGTCATGCTCGTTGGGGTATATCGGGCTGTAAGGGACGCAGTGGGACATTTGCAGTAGAGGTCTGAATAGTTGAATCGGAAACGTTCTTTGATCATTTCTGATTACTGATTTGTTTTATAGTTTAGGTAACACCAGTGAATTGGAGCAGGAAGTTAATGTATTCTAACATTATAATCTGTTTCCATTACGTGGAACAGTGTCCGGTCATTAAAGTGGATTGCAGTTAGTTTTGACTATTATGCTGATGAGACAACAGCAACTTTTTGAAGGTTCTAGGTTTGTTAAACAAAATGTTATGTTTTTACTAAATTAATGCAACAGGTTGAAATGATTAGATTACCGGAAAGGTGTTGCTGGTTTGTTTATTGTTTGTTTTATACGGTGTCGTTTCAACTTAATGGAACACTGTATTATCTGATGTGTCTTGAGTTGTATTCTTTCTTCAAGGACTGATGGAAGTCCACTACAGTACGTATGTTAAGGGAGACGTAGGAGACCACGTCTCAAACAACTTTGTAATCGATGCCTGGGATCAAATATCCCTGATTGCTTACGCTGAGAAATTGATTACATTTGCGACAGAAAAAAATATGACATTTAGAGGGGTAGCAGGAACAATCTAAGGCGAAACAGCTATTAAATATGTTGTTGGACATTGGTCTAGTAACGATAGCAGGATCATTTTACATGGTTATGGAAAAGAGAGACCGGCCATATAATATGATATGGTAGTGAATTGTTAGACTCAGTGGCGAGATAGAGTTGAAGACACAGCGGTTGGAACCAAAAATCTCAAATAATGTCTATTGCTCGTGTTTCTTGGCCAAAGCAAGTCTCTTCTTATTGGTGTCCTTTAGTAGTGGTTTCTTTGCAGCAATTCGACCATGAAGCCTGAGTCACGCAGTCTCTTCTGAACAGTTGATGTTGAGATGTCTGTTACTTGAACTCTGTGAAGCATTTATTTGGGCTGCAGTTTCTGAGGCTGGTAACTCTACAGAATTTATTCTCTGCAGCAGAGGTAACTCTGGGTCTTCCTTTCCCGTGGCAGTCCTCATGAGAGCCAGTTTCATCATAGTGCTTGATGGTTTTTGCGACTGCAATGGAATTTCTTGAAATGTTCCATATTGATATTGACTGACCTTCATAAAGTAATGATGGACTGTTGTTTCTCTTTGCTTATTTGAGCTGTTCTTGCCATAATATGGACTTGGTCTATTACCAAATAGGGCTATCTTCTGTATACCAACCGTACCTTGTCACAACTGATTGGCTCAAACGCGTTAAGAAGGAAAGCAATTGTCTCTTTTAACAAGGTACACCTGTTAATTGAAATGCATTCCAGGTGACAACCTAATGAAGCTGGTTGAGAGAATGCCAAGTGTGTGGAAAGTTGTCATCAAGGCAAAGGGTGGTTACTTGAAGAATCTCAAATATATTTTGATTTGTTCATAGTTTTGATATCTTCACTATTATTCTACAATGTTGAAAAGAGTCAAAATAAAGGAAAAACCCTGGAATGAGTAGGTGTGTCCAGACTGGTACTGTGTATTTGTTTATTCTTCAATGGGGTCTTAGAATTCAAAATCAAATGGCTAAATGATCCTTGGTATGACCTTCTTAAAACATTTCCATATAACTGTGTCGAACCCCCTCCCCCTAATAATATTAAAGCGTACTCCCCACCACCTTATTTGGTAGAGCTGAGGAATAGGGCAAGAGAAATATAACCACTCTCAAATACACATAGGCGCAAGGACTCTCACATATGGATACAAGGACTGGCCATCCATGAGATCAGAATGATAGTTTTAACTATGTTTTAAAGCTACAGTATACAGTGTTGGTTTACAATTACATTGTTTACAAACAGTTGAGGAAAACAAGCTTTTTGGCGGTTTCTGACGGGGTAAGACCATTGCTCATGAGACATTTCTACTTACATTCTTCAAGAATCAATGGCTATATACAGTTGAAGTCGGAAGTTTACATACACCTTAGCCAAATACATTTCAACTCAGTTCTTCACAATTCCTGACATTTAATCCTAGTAAAAATGTCCTGTCCTGGGTCAGTTAGGATCACCACTTTATTTTAAGACTGTGAAATGTCAGAATAGTGGTAGAGAGAATTATTTATTTCAGCTTTTATTTTTTTCATCACATTCCCAGTGGGTCAGAAGTTTACATATACTGAATTAGTATTTGGTAGCATTGCCTTTAAATTGTTTAACTTGGGTCAAACATTTTGGGTAGCCTTCCCCAAGCTTCCCACAATGTCGTGGACAATCGGTTCAAATATAACGCTGACAAGAACTTGTAAAACCAAACATGCTTTTTTAATACAATTGTATAGCAATCTCGAATGTCCCGCGGAACACACACCTTCCCAGAGCACTGGTTCGCTCTTTTATACACACATAGTATTATGTCCATCCCTTATGCAAATGAAGTTTCCTTTCTGAAGTCATTCACCACCATCTGCTTTCAATTAGTTTATAATGGTGGCCGGACCCTCTATCCCAGTGTGTCCAATTACTTTAGGCGCCCATGTGTCTGGTATGTATGTACTTAATGGAATGGTCAGACTATATGTCTAGTGTCCAATTGCCTTAGGCGCCTATGTGTCTGGTCAGTTGCACTTAATGGAATCAGCAGACTATGTGTCTCTTGTTCAGTTGCCTATTTTTAATGTTCAGCTAGCTTATACATCTATGTGCTGTCCTATACGTATATATGTATCTCATGTACTCCTACACATCCCTCCTCTGAGGCTAAATAGCCACATAAATTATGCGAATATGACTTTGGAATGGTAAATGAGAATACATATGATGGACAATAAAATAAAAAAATAAAAAACAAAGTAAAGCATATAAACCAACTAGACCAAACATCTCCAATGTGAAAATAGGAGTAAAAGATCCAATCAGAAACATTAAAGAAAACCGAACTAGACCAAACATCTCCAGTTTTCATAAGAGTAAAAGATCTAATTAGGTATAAAATTAAAAAGATTAATATATTACATTTTTGAAAAAACATGAGCATGTAGGTACCTAGCCTTGCCTGAGGTTATCTCAGTTATGTGAAAATAAAAAATAAAAGATAATACAATGAGTATAATAATAAATTGAATATAAGAAAATCAAAGACCTACATGCAGTTATAAAAGAAAATTGACACAACATCATTCTAAATTTAAGCATTTCAACATGATCCTCCCTCGCAGACACCTCTCTAATAAAGTGATATCAATGATACCAACCTTTGTTAAGAAGATTAAGGACATGGTCCATAGACACTTGTAACCGGAATACCCTCTGTTACCTAACATGTTTTTGAAATTAACCTAGTTTTTTTAGAAGGCATAACTAGCTTTAATTAAAGGAAACCATATATATTCATTGATATACATATCTAAAAATTCAAATAAACATACAAAGAACACAAAGCTTTAGGCAAAATAAAAATGCTAAAACCCCATTATCTAGGAGCACAGCCCTCATCCTTACAAATAAGACAATCTCCTCTTTAACACTTGGCACAGGAAAAAAGGTTCTGGGTGATGGTTATGACCATCCTCATGAATTTTTGTACACCACTTGCAATTGTGACGCTAATGACACTTTTTGTGGACATGTATAAGTAAACATTCATCTGAACTGGGTAATTGAACATATACATGGAAACCATCCTTATGAAAATCGTGACACGCATGACCACCCTCCCCCAATCACTTCATAGAGACAGTTAGGGTTACCAAAGGGGCAGTCAAGAGATCCTCCAACCGCATTATAAGGCTTTCCATACTTATTAGTATACTTGCCTGGGCTACCCGGTACAGGATCAATCACCACAGGAGGGTCATCTCTCCTTACAGACATCTATTTAACTGTTGTCTGAACCACAAGTGATTTTATCAAGGGTAAAACACAACAAAATACTATACCCAGAGCCAATAACCCTCCTCCCAACATAATAGCCATCCTAGCAAACATAGCTCCCCACTTTCCTAATGCTAGATCCAACCAATCCCAAACATGAGAGTCAAACCCAGCATTTGCCTTAACCTCTGCTCGTAAACCTTTAAGTTTAGCCATAGCGATTGCAAAGGATCCATTAGGCGCAGTGTTATTGGGAATAAATGTGCAACAATCATCCCCAAACATAACACAAACTCCACCCTTCTCCGCTAAGAGCCAATTGAGAGCCTGTCTATTTTGCCAAGTCATTTTACTGGTAGCCTGTACCTGTTCCCCCAACGCCGTAAGAGCCTAGTCAGTATAGTTAATGAATCTGTTGGTTATAATATATATAATTAATCCACTCTAAGTTTTTATTTGGTGTTATCCACAAAAATATAGATTCAAATCCTGATTTAACTTCATCTCTTGCCTTGAACTCCCTAGGTACACCTCTAAGCAGTTCAATTGCATTAAGGTATACCTCAGGATCCTTCTCATAAGCCCTTTTAACTCTAGATTTAACATAGTCATCATGGGGTGATTTAATAATAGTAACCTATTTAATTGCTCTAACTAAGGCACAAAAACCAATCCATCCATCAGACAATACATTCAACAGTTAGTTTCTGGATATGTGGAAAGAACAATCAGCAATACCTCGGTCTTGATTTTTCAACATAGTAAGAGATGGCGCAACCTGAGTTATTTTACCACACAACCCTTCTCTATTCATTATCAACCCTTTATCATTATTTCTACGTACTCCCACATTCTCTAACACCCAAATAGTATCACATTCTACAGTGGTGTTTCCTACATTCATTCCTTAGGTGTGGTGTCTGTAAAAACATTCATATTTTCCTTTAACCACGGTACTTCTGTCTAATTGAGGTCCATTTGATTCAGTTCTAATGTTATAGGCAGCACAATCATTATCTCCCAGCATGGTCTCATTAAACATAGTTTTACCCCTAGTGCTTACCCAGAGCAATCCTACATTCTATGTCACACAAGGGAATAGAATACTTTCTATTGTTACAATGGTCATTTTTCCAACTTACACAGTTTTTAAATGATGCTGGTTCAGAGACTATTAAAAGATCAGACAAAGTTGATTTTCTACACAAAATACAATTGTCCATTTTGTGTTTGTTTGCCATATACTTAGCTCATTCGTATCACTCCTTCTTCACTCCTTCTCGTGTTGTCCTTGAGTGCTTCTGATTCTGATATCTAATTGTCGCTTTTTCAATGTTCTTATCTTGAGGTAGATCAGAGTTTATCAGAAAGTTCCAAATGTCAGTAAAAAACTCTCCTGACTCTGATGTCTCAGGTTGCTTTGTGGATACGGTGGTCTGCTTGGTAAGGGCAGTCGATGTCATCTTAGTGGTAGCTACTGTGGTCATCACAGCAACCGCCACTCTTGTTGTTGTCACAGGTTCTTCCTGTTCAGGTGCAGGGGTAGGATCAATCTTAATGACCGTGGTGCTACTCCCTTCGGTCACTGTTGTTCTTGTTATTTCAACTATTAATTCTTCACCTTCAACTGGTTCAATCTGATTCATGATGAGCACCCTCTCGTCCTTTTCTTTGATTAATGTCAGGTCACATCCTTTCGGGTCCCAAACGACTTGTCCCTTTGTTTGGTGATGTGTCCATCCACAGAGTGCCGTCTCCGGTAAGGGTTTGATCCTTATGATTGAGATAGACTTCAGTTCTCCTGCTCCTGTTATAAGTTGAGGTGGAACAGAGATTCTAACCTTGTCAGTCTTTTTGGATTGTTTGGCTGATTCCTTTCTTCTCTTCCTGCTCCCACCATACATCTTGATTGTGCATTAGTCTGTTGTTTCTATACTAGCATTCACTGTTACTTCTGTTATGTCAATGTCATTATTCTTTTGTTGTTCTAACATCAATTGTCTGTAAAGGAGGCCATTCAAAAGTTTAAAAGTCAATTGTGGGGTAATCCCCATTTTCTTCAGCTTGCGGGACTTTTCCTCCTCTTTCTTCACCTGAGGCTCCCTCCTCAGGCCGGACTTAGCTTCCATCTGGAAGGGTTTCAATTTTTAGGGAAAAGATGTTCTCATTCTGTTCCTTGTGAGGCCTCTCCTCCTCTTCTGGGTGCATTAGTCGGTGCACGTGTCGTATTTTGGCTTTCACTTGATTTGCTGTTTTCTTGGCTCCTCCCTGGCGTCTCAATCGTTTCCGCTGCTCCTGCTCCCTCCGGGCTCCCTCCTGGTGAATCAGCATCCTCTGTGTCCTCATCTCTATGTGGTTGTATCCTTCTCTCTGTTGGGACTCAGCTGCAGTGGTTCAGATGGTACCACGTCTGGCTTCTTTTCACTTGGACGGCCGTTCTTGTTGCTTTGGCCACCTCATAGGGTCCATCTCTCCTCGGTTGATCCCACTTCCTCCGGATCCCTCGAACGTGGACTAGATCTCCTGGTATCACTGGGAGAGGTCCTTCTGGTCCCCTTGGATCATCAGACGCAGAACCTCTCGTCCTGGTTCAGGTTTCTGCCTACTTTCTGTAAGGCATTCATACTTAGAGACTTATGGCCTCTGTTCTATGATTGCACCATACATCCTCTTACTTCCATCACTCATCACACAACAAACTGACATTCCAGCTTAAGCAGGCGAACCCTTCTCCTTCTGTTTTCCTAAACATAAGACTTGGAAAACAACAGACAAAACATAACAGCATTGACAATGTTATGTGTTATGCATAAATATATTCATGCAAACTGAAATCTGAGACCATGACAATTCCCACTCTCTCTTCACCTGACTCTATGCCTCCAGGATACTTTTCTGCTGGACTCCACAAAAATAAAAGCCCTAAAAAGCTTCCTCATGCTTCCACCCAGTCTTCCCCTTTCGGCCCCAGGTTCTGAGAGGTGTTCCCAAATCATGTCATTTTTTACTTAGTTTCCCATCTGCTCCATTTTAACTGATAATCATGTGCATAACCTTAATCAACATTATCTCTTCTTGACGTAATTCAACACTATATATGCTTTCACATCAATTCCTTTAACATGTTTGTTTAGAGTATAATATCCTATCATCTATTCTTTTTCACATGATGCATTAAAAAATGAAACAAGTAGCCCCAAACTCAACCCAGTATGTCTATAGTGGAATCTAGTCTCTCTCTCTCTCTCTCTCTCTCTCTGATTCCACGTCCTCTGTCATGGTGTTTTCAAGCTCACCCCTTATTCAGCTGGACCTCACTTCTCGTGAGACTTATGTACCCACCAAAGAGAAACATGAAGAACTTTACCACTGCAGTGTTGTAAGAAGTATACCACCAGCCTGGTGTATCTTGATGTACACTCAGTCTCCAGAATGCAGCCCAAGCCCTTCCATTTCTGGCTGTTTTTTCCTGAGGACATACACACTAACACATGGGTTATTTCCTGACAACATTAGCAAGATCACTAAATCTTAATTTTTAATAACAGCCCTATGTAACCATTCTGCCTCAAATACCTGGCCTCCTGCCACAGAAATATTCATAATGATAGTCAAATGATTGTCCCTACAGCAACTGCTGTAAAATAACATATAATCATTCAAGCGTCTTCCAGTTGGATTAATATCCAATCCTAACAAAACTAAGTCATAAGTTTCTTAAACTTTTGCTCTAATGTTCAAAATGCCACCACTTATTATTTTTACCTTTTTACCATTTTACCATATGTGAATTGTTCTATTCACTTTAGAATTGTCCCTATATTTTACACAGCCAGCTGTCTTTCCTTTTCTGTGAATTATCTCTATTACTATACATAGTTTCTAGAAATAACACCCCTTCACTACCATTACCTTCATTTATGAGATCCCTAACCCATAACAGCCATTGTTTGATACATACTTAAAACATCCTTAAGTCAATTTATATATCATTTATATCAGTATCAGTCCCTCCTCAGGAACATATACACAACCTTATGTTCCTCAAACCAAAAATAAATTAACCAAACGAGAAAAAGAGAAAAAAAATTATAATAATTACTCATTTGCAATAAATTACCACTATTTGTAATGTAATTAAACCTGGAGAAAACGTCCATCTGTTTCATTCTATGCCCATGTTATTATTGGTCTCTTTCTTCTTCATTCATGGGTATCATCGCACAACAGACTACCTTTTTATTCAATTAAACATTACATTTTATCATTACAATTCCAATGACATTATAAAACAAAAGAAACAAAAAACCTGTAATCTAATATTCTGTAAGTTTTGTCAACCTCCTTGTCTCAGGATTAGTTTCCAGAGCTTCCCTAGGCCTATTAAATTTAAACAGTTCTATATCTAAATAACTAAACAGTTATTTTTTAAATACATTTTCCAACCCAATATTCAGGATAACAGTCCTTAGTGTTTACTTTAACTCAAATTTGACCTTATCTATTCAATACACAACATCCCTTTAATAATTAACATTTATACTAAACACTTTAAATACCAGTATTATCTATTGTACAATATCCCTTTAGTCTCAGTTTTTCTCTCATGAGTGGCCTGATAATAAAAGGTCAGTACCCCAATTCCTTTAAGTCATTATTCACACAACAAATATATTTCAGCATGTCTATTTTTAAACACAGTTCACAGGTCATCAGACACAGTTGTCCCTCACCATTCAGTCGGTCAGGGTGGGTTTGAGCTCCACACCCACTTGTGGTGATATTCTCTCCCATGCCTTAAAGCATTCTGTCGTCACCTTTTATGATAACTCCCTTATTCTACTGGTGATCTCTCAGATGAATTACAGATGATGTATTTATCAACAAAACCCTCACAGAAACCCACACTCCAATAAACCCTTTGGAGTAACTTTCATCACTTTTTATATGCAGAATGAACAAAGCACATTTGTGTATTTACCCAAAGACCATAACCCCAAGGAACTGATAATTTTACCTATGAACTCATGTTATATCAAAATTAAAATTAAAATTCAACCTATTTGAATAAGTAATTCAATTTAAGGGTACAACTCTTCATAATTTTCCCAGGGACATAATAGATTTTCAAAGTAATTATACATTTTGAACAGAGTCTGGGGTCTTTTACTCATTTTATAATTAAATCCCACCTGTTCCAACAATTTCTAGTAAAAGGTGATCAGTCTTTCACAGGAAATTCTTAGGATTCAGGGCATTTTGACACCATTAATATGTTTCCACTCCCCCTTTCTTTAGGAACAACTTAAATACATTTTTCAAAAACATTTCCATCCTTTTGCATACCCAATTTGAAACTGAATTGGAAAAAACCCTTCCAATAAATCTACTAATGCATATTCATTCCCAGTACATGGTGTACTTACTAGTGAACCATAAGCCAATATCGCAAAGGGACTGGACTCACTCATCCAGAACTCCATTTTTTAGCCTTATCCAGATATTTTTATTTTTAAAGCAACTGACTTTAAGAACTGCTTTCCACAGTAATGCAGTCTCCAATGACATTTTGACCAGAGAAGATTAAACCCTTTTTTTCTGGAAAAGAAAGTATACATATCGTTAATATTCACAATGTTACCTTTTAATCAGCAAATAGTTTTTATTCCATAAACGTCTTAACAGTTTTCAGAGAATGACGGTATAGAATGCCTAACAATTAAAATTCCATCTGTACTCTACTAGATGTCAAGTCAAACGTGATCTAATACTTCTTCTTGACCACATATAAACTGTAATCTCTATGAAACACTCATTGTTCGCTCAGAGACTACACACCGCCAAGTAAAAAATTCCATTCTCACTAACCTCAAACCAATTAGTTGTTTGTTATTTTGACAAGGATATAAACTCTTGTATAGCGGCATTTCCTGCTACCGCACTAAGTTCTAGTGTCACATTACACTAATTTTCCCCATACCGGCTATACCCATATTCAAAACAGAGAGCTATTTTCTTATTCGTTCTTAAATATTGTCAATAGTTCTGCTAATCACCCGCACGTCTGCGAGGACTAGAGGAACCACATTTGTACCTCATCGCAATGTATTTTCTGATGATAGAATGTTGACATCAGAACGCCTGCAAATCGAGCTTCACATTTTGGTCCCATGCGACTGTGCCTCCCTTATTCTATTCATCCTGTTTATCAGGTAATAGTGTCCTGGATTCCACTATTTATCTTAACTAACCTAGATTAGTTTTTAACTTTATAGTATAATTTCAATTTATCGGCGATTCTGTTTTCTCTTTTGTTACCCACTGTTCTATCCGTATTTATACTATTCGGTTAACGCCTTTTTAAGTATTTTTATTTATTATTTGTTTTGACACCTTTTTGTTATTTTTACCGCGGTCTCTTACCACTTTATCACATCAGTGTTTTTATCCTTGATTACAACTTATTTTACTTCGATGTTTCTTAATTCCGTTCCATCTGCCTAATAGCAGTTAACTGCACCTTTCTACAACTCTATTCTCTATTCACAGGAGGGCTGCGCGCTCCCTCTTCTGGACGTTCTGCCTACACACACACAACCTGTCCTATCTTTCTTCCTAATGTTCTATCTTTACACAGATCCACTCATTTCTTACAACATTTTCATTCATCCTTTTTATTTTTCATCTGTTCATTCAATCTCTTTGTTTTTACCTCAAAACAACTTAGTCTTTCTTTATTGACTTAATTCACTTCCTCCTACATAAGCCTAGACTACTAGGATTTCTACAATATGACGAGACTACTGTCTAATCGGATCAGCTTGTCTTCATATCCTATTCACCCCCCCAATACTGATCTTTTCTTCTATTATTAGAGTAGTATTGTGGCGTGACCTACTGAATTACAAAACCCTGTTAGCTAGACAGAGCGGTTTTTTATTCGCAGGATTTCTTTTGCATTTGAACGCCGCACAATCGGGCCAACGTTTTTCCTGCAACCTAAATAATTCACCCGTACAGTCCTCCTTTCAGAGCGGTAACTATGAATATTTATTTAACTACTGATTTATGTTTTGACCGTATAAGCTACTTTTGCAGTTGAACGCCGCACAATCGGGCCAACGTTTTCCTGCAACCTAATATTTCACCCGTACAGTCCCCCTTTCAGAGCGGTAACCATGAAATATTTATTTAATTACTGATTTATGTTTTGACCGTATAAGCTACTTTTGCAGTTTGAACGCCGCACAATCGGGCAAACGTTTTTCCTGTGTCCTAAATATTCATCCGTTCAGTCCCCCGTTCTGGGGCGGTAGCCATGAAATATTTATTTAACTACTAAATATTCACCAACAGACCCTTCTGCCGTGAATATCCCACCCAAGCAGACCTCTTTAAAAATGTTCCTTTTTTAAAGAGCGGTATCGTGGCTTCCTAACTACTTATTTATGCAGTTCTCTGTTATCTTTAGAGCCGTTTTCCATAAGTAACCTGTCCAAGCATTCCTTCTACTAATTTTATTGAAGAGGTATCACAGGATTTTCTACCTACATTATCTGTCCCTTATTATAGCCAGCCATCTCAGCCAGATTCGCAAACAACCGCATCATTTAAGCTACACATTCGAACGGTCTGATCAGAACGAGCGCATGCATACCCACTCCGCTAAACACCTAACACAAGCAAAGTTCACAGCGCCTATTCACTCAGTCTCTATACTACATGCGCATACATTTCTATTTAATACAATTCCCCAAATTACACATACATGCAAATTCATTGAATTCAAAAGTTCTTTAGTATTTACTGGTTTCTTTTTAGGAAATTTGAAAGAGAGACTTACATGGCGCCCCTCTCGCTGAGACAGGATCTCTGAAGCAATCCATACAAACATTTCAACTATGTAAGAACAAGCTTACCTTTTTCATAGTTGTGGCCATAGTGTTTGCAAGATTGTCCAAAGAAACTATCTCCAGCCCTGAACGCCATTCCTCAGTCCCTGTCCCTCCTGGCAAGCTCGCCAAATTCTGTCGTGGACAATCGGTTCAAATATAACGCTGACAAGAACTTGTAAAACCAAACATGCTTTTTTAATACAATTGTATAGCAATCTCGAATGTCCCGCGGAACACACACCTTCCCAGAGCACTGGTTCGCTCTTTTATACACACATAGTATTATGTCCATCCCTTATGCAAATGAAGTTTCCTTTCTGAAGTCATTCACCACCATCTGCTTTCAATTAGTTTATAATGGTGGCCGGACCCTCTATCCCAGTGTGTCCAATTACTTTAGGCGCCCATGTGTCTGGTATGTATGTACTTAATGGAATGGTCAGACTATATGTCTAGTGTCCAATTGCCTTAGGCGCCTATGTGTCTGGTCAGTTGCACTTAATGGAATCAGCAGACTATGTGTCTCTTGTTCAGTTGCCTATTTTTAATGTTCAGCTAGCTTATACATCTATGTGCTGTCCTATACGTATATATGTTATATATGTATCTCATGTACTCCTACAACAATAAGTTGGGTGAATTTTCGGCCCATTCCTCCTGACAGAGCTGGTGTAACTGAGTCAGGTTTGTAGGTCTCCTTGCTCGCACATGCTTTTCAGTTCTGCCCACAAATTTTCTGTACGATTGAGGTCAGGGCGTTGTGATGGCCACTCCAATACCTTGACTTTGTTGTCCTAAAGCCATTTTGCCACAACTTTGGAGGTATGCTTGGGGTCATTGTCCATTTGGAAGACCCATTTGCGACCAAGCTTTAACTTCCTGACTGATGTCTTGAGATGTTGCTTCAATATATCCACATCATTTTCTTTCCTCATGATGCCATCTATTTTGTGAAGTGCACCAGTCCTTCCTGCAGCAAAGCACCCCCACAACATGATGCTGCCACCACCGTGCTTCATGGTTGAGATGGTGTTCTTCAGCTTGCAAGTCTCCCCCTTTTTCCTCCAAACATAACGATGGTCATTATGACCAAACATTTCTATTTTTGTTTCATCAGACCAGAAGATATTTCTCCAAAAAGTACGATCTTTGTCCCCATGTGCAGTTGCAAACCATAGTCTGGCTTTTTTATGGAGCAGTGGCTTCTTCTTTGCTGAGCGGCCTTTCAGGTTATGTCGATATAGGACTCGTTTTACTGTGGATATAGATACTTTTGCACCCGTTTCCTCCAGCATCTTCACAAGGTCCTTTGCTGCTGTTCTAGGATTGATTTGCACTTTTCGCACCAAAGTACGTTCATCTCTAGGAGACAGAACGCGTCTCCTTCCTGAGCGGTGTGATGGCTGCGTGGTCCCACGGTGTTAATACTTGCGTACTTTTGTTTGTACAGATGAACGTGGTACCTTCAGGCATTTGGAAATTGCTCCCAATGATGAACCAGACTTTTGGAGGTCTACAATTTTTTTTCTGAGGTCTTGGCTGATTTCTTTTGATTTTCCTATGATGTCAAGCAAAGAGGCACTGAGTTTGAAGGTAGGCCTTGAAATACATCCACAGGTACACCTCCAGTTGACTCAAATGATGTCAATTAGCCTATCAGAAGCTTCTAAAGCCATTACATTTTTTTCTGGAATTTCCCAAGCTGTTTATAGGTACAGTCAACTTAGTGTATGTAAACTTCTGACCCACTGGAATTGTGATACCGTGAATTATAAGTGAAATAATCTGTCTGTAAAGAATTGTTGGAAAAGTTCCTTGTGTCATGCACAAAGTAGATGTCCTAACTGACTTGACAAAATTATAGTTTGTTAACAAGAATTTTGTGGAGTGGTTGAAAAATGAGATTTAATGACTCCAACCTAAGTGTATGTAAACTTAAGATCTTCAAATGTATTTATAATTTTAAACTCCAAAAATGGATGTACCAATCCCATATTTCCCCTTTAGTGGATTGAATTGAATTAATGAATACATCAGACAGCCAGAAGCTCACATCAACAACTCTCCAATCCATTAATATGGAATGATATCACCACAAACTCTCTCTCTCTCTCGCTCTCTCACACACACCGTGTGATTGACAATAGAATATACAGAAGGTTATCCTTGAAAGTAGAGGATGGCCTGATGCAAGGTGCACATTGGATTCATGTGATACTGATCACCTAAACGGATCTCATAATAATGGCTTACTGTCTTATAATTATGACGTACATATGTCATTACTTGCATATCTCATGACTTACTATCTCATAACTCGTAGTCATATTTGTTTTGGGTGATGGGAACAAGCTTCCATGGAATTCTATCATTAACTTTGAAAAACTAGGCCAGAGCTGTAAGTGTCCTTCCTGCAGGGGCGTCGTGCACCCTGGAAAGTACGCGAGGATGGCTGGGGGGCGGAGGTCCAGAGGGGGGCTAGGTCCCCCAATGCGTAAGTTGGAGAATTTTTCAAACACCTGCAATTGAGAGCCATAATCATTATGCCTTATTCTATGTAAAATCATGTTTATTTTTCTACACATATATATGCTTATATATATATATATATATATATATATATAAGCATTCTTTTTTATAAAGATACTACATTTATCTGGGAAAAAGATTTGAAGGAATGTGAATTTTATTTAGTAATTGCATGCTTTTCTAAAGTCGACCAACCTTGCCAGCAGGCATGCCTGGCTAAGATAGTTAGACAAGCTACTTAACTACTCTAACTTGTTTGATAGCCTGAAATGGCTTCTTGGTAGCTAGTTATGAGGCTGGGAGATTGGAAACTTACCTGGGCTAGCTAAAGCCAACTTCATAAAATTGGTAGGTGGCAAGAAGTGTTAGAGAAACAAAAATCTGAGGAGCCACATGTCCCTGTGCCAACCCCAAAATAAATATTGGGCCCCCTCAGATTTTTGTTGAATCTCTAACACCTTCTAGCCAACTAGCAATTTTATGAAGTTGGCTTTAGCTATCCCAGATAGCTTCCCAATCTCATAACTAGTTACCAAGAAGCCATTTCAGGCTATCAATCAAGTTAGAGTAGCTAGCTTGTCTAACTAGCTTAGCTGGCGTGCCTGCTGGCAAGGGTGGTCGACTTTAGAAAAGCCTCTGCTGTCCTGAGCCAGTGATTACCAAGAGGGTGGCAAGGTGGGGCAAAACGTCCATCCCTGCCATTGAAGAAGTGGCCCAACTAGCTGGTCCGACTAAAGAGTGGGAGGAGCTTTCACCTGTAGTGAAAAGGTGCACTCTAGCCTGAGCGAGGACAGAGAGGAGCAAACATACTTAGGGCCAGCACTGAAAATCCAGAGACGGTGAGAGAGGACAGAGAGGGAGGGAATGAGAGACAGACACCAAGATCGATCAAAGAGCAAAAGATTTGAAAAGAATCCAGCTCCAAGATGCCAGCTCTATGGCACTCCACGTTCTTCCTAGTGATTGTGCTGCTTGCCATCAGTAGGCCCAGCCTGGCATCTCAGGCAGGTAATGATGACCTTCAGATGGGCACAGAGCACAGGACTTACAAGGGCACAGAAAATGGAACAACGAACCTTATCACCACCCTGCCCATCGTCACCTGGAACTGGCAAGAAATTCAATTCCCGTACCTGGTAGCACTCTGGATCCTGGTCAGCTGGCTCTGCAAACTCAGTGAGTACCATACATGTACATCCCCTTCCCCAGGCTACTTATCTTCACAGCACTTCATCGTACCATAGATCGCGTCCCCTATTCACTCTCAGAGTTTTAACAGATGTTATAAACCAAGCTGATGTCAGTTCACGACCGCTGACTTTACACTGTCATGACACAGCCAATTAACTGTGTGTTGGTGTAAAATTGTACAGGATTTATTTGTGTTTCGACTGGAAAGCTGAGGAAAACTTTGGTAGAGTCTGGCAAGTGATAATGTAATTTGTGCTGATGTGTATGTCGGTACAGATGTGAGTTATGGAGTTTCAGCTTTTGAAGGTGAACGGTTAAAGGTAATGGAGGTATTCACAGTTGTGTTGACGCGTTGGTCATTAGCGTTGTGAGTGTACACAACAGGCACACTTGAGATGTGACGTTGGTTACACTCTGTGTATAGGTACACGCACATGTGGGAGTGTGTTTCCCACGCGTATGATGGTGGAAGTGTACAGTCTTGATGTGTTGCTGGCAGATATAGACTTCCATATAGATTTAGGTATGGCTCTGCTTGCAGATCAACTGAAATGTAGCAGGTCATTATTCCCTTCAAATGACCCTACGCTGACGTCTGTGACGCAGCCCCTCAAAACGTAACCACAGCATTTACACTGGTGACTGAGGAGTGCTTATCAAACCGCGATAACGTAAAAGTCTCGGATAGACCCCTGGATGGGTTGTGTCAGGTCCCTTTCCATTTCATTTGTCTACATGAATAATGGGTTGTCTGTTAATGAGTCCTTAGTACAGGGGGCCAGGATGGAGTCATACCTTCTCTCCAATCAGTTTAAAATATGCACTGTGAAATGACCTGTTTGGACTGTAGAACTTTTGAACCTGTTGCGTACTTCACTATACCTCCTGTGAACATCCACATGAAGTAGAGAGGAGATTCAGCAACTCTTGGAGGACAATGGAAGTGAGTAAAAAAACATGATTTGACCTTTAACAATAAATATTTCATTTACTTTCATTGCCATGCAACAGATGCTGAATCTCCTCTTTACAATTCATGCTCCTTGGTTGGAGAGTGAGGTAGTAGTGATCCCTTCCCTTAAGATCTACATGCAAGAACATGATCAACTAATAAATTGTTGACTGTATTGTGCCCTCATCCTCTGTCACCAGTCTAATCAAAACACAACCAGGCTATAGCCACGTTTATACCTGGTTCTAATGTGCAACCTTTGTCTTGATCTGGTCCACATTCTGATTGTGCCTACATTTCTAGACAGGATTGGTGTTTATGATTAAAAGACACATTGTGATCAGATCTTATAAGTGTAAACGGATAAGATTAGGTCAAGATCAGGACGAAGGACGCATGCTAGTGGCAGGTATAAACAGGGCTTCTGAAATTAATTCCCAGCCTATTGGCCTAGTTTTGGTAGGAATGGATAGAATAGGAATGGCTGATTAGCCTAACCTATAAGGAATCAAGGTAAGACCCAAGTGCAGTCTGTGTGAAGTAACAATGTTTATTGTAACCACAGGGGCAGGCAAACAACAGGTCAAGGCAGGCAGGGGTTCACAATCCAGAGTAGGAGCAAAGGTACAGGGCGGCAGGCAGGCTCAGGGACGGGCAGAGTGGTCAGGTACACGGTCAAGACAAGCAAGGGTCAAATACCAGGAGGACGAGATAAAGAGAGGCTGGGAAAAGACAGGACGAACGCTGGTAAGCTTGACAAACAAGACAAACTGGCAATAGACAAACAGAAAACATAGGTATAAGTACACAGGGGATAATGGGGAAGATGGGCAACACCTGGAGGGGGGTGGAGACAAGCACAATGGCAGGTGAAACAGATCAGGACGTGACATAACCTAGGGTTGACAACTTGTAATGGACTGATTTCTTGTATTCATCTAATTCAATCATCACAAAAATCTCCTAGGCTGGCTTCACTATTTGACAGGAGGTAAAAGCCCATTTCTGGTAACTCCAGTCCAAACTGGAAGGTTGGCAGTCCTGATTAGTAATCTGTAAAGAGACCTTAGAAAGAGGGTTTTCCCATGGGTAGAACATCAAAACATATTTGGCAGTGTTTACTTATGGAAATGTGCTATAGAAGCATTTCATTGCAGGCGTGACGTCATTTTGCACAATGATGAAAATGTAAAGAACATTACAAAGCACATGAGTATTCTGAGGTTGCTGTAGGTCGCCTTCAGCAACCTGTAGTTTGCCTTTAGGTCATTAGTAGCAGAAAAGCAGAAGGGTTAAAAGAACACCTTCTGTGTGACTCAATTGCAACTGGTATGAACTTCGCAAATGTTTTTTTTTTTTAAGTAAAAAATTATTTTACCTTTATTTAACTGGGCAAGTTAGTTAAGAACAAATTCTTATTTTCAATGATGGTCTGGGAACAGTGGGTTAACTGCCTTGTTCAGGGGCAGAACAACAGATTTTTTACCTTGTCAGCTCGGGGATTCGATCTTGCAACCTTTCGGTTACTAGTCCAACGCTCTAACCACTAGGCTACCTGCCGCCCCAAATATACACTGCAAAGATACAATTTTGTATTCCACAAGAATATGTACTGTGTCTACAACTTCAGGCCCAATAACGCCATTTGTTTAACCTTTCCAAGACTGAACCTTTCTAATCAGGTGTTAAAAATGGCATATTTTTACATGCTTGGAGGAACATGGGACTCAAGGCCATAATCATGTTTAACATTTTAAAGGCTAAAACAGCTGGATAAAATGATACATTGGGACATTAGTTCATTTATATGGTTAATAATGTGAATGGATGCATGCCATATTTTTCCACCCTATTTAGCCACGGAGTTAAACATTTGGCTGTAAATCAAGTAGATAATAATAAACCCGCCTCTAATGTATGTTAAAATAACATTTGACTTATTTATAATGTGTGCAAATTAGATTACTCACATTACTCTGCTATGCAAATGCATCTTCATGTTAATGGCTTCAGTTTCAAAACACTTCCAGCTGTTAGGCCTTACTAAGTCCAAAAGGCTTATGTGAGCACTGTGTTACGTTGACTGCTGAACAAGTCATTATATGTACACATAGTATACTGACACATACTTCGTACTGACTTATGACTTATTCACTTATACATATATTACAAGCTATGATAACAAACAGTTCCAAGTTAAAACAAATAACATTTCAGTTGGATCACCTGTGTAAGGAGTATTATTTATTATGCTGATTGAGTACAGTACATATCCAGTGACAGTGTCGTTTTAAGGAAATAAAACACATATCCTAAATAATATGTCATGATGCCTCCGGACCAAGCTCCTGACATCGTCACTATGGAGTTCACCAGAATAAATACATGCCATTGTATCCTACTTGACACGTTTCTGTTGTGCGCTATATCAATTACGTTAACATACAAATACGTATCCACAGATTTCTTGTCCCATGTACACACACCTGTGTGAGAATGTGGGCATGAAACACCTCTCTGAGGCCAGGCAAACAATGAACTGAAATTACACACCAAATGTAAAAACTTTTCATCTGGTTTGAAAGCACAGATTAGTATGAAGTTTCCTCCTTGAGAGTGGCATAGTCATCTCTGCCCTTGAATGAGTACAGTAGAGACTGAGAAACACAGAGAGAGTCTCTGCCCTTGATTGAGTACAGTAGAGACTGAGAAACACAGAGAGAGAGAGTCTCTGCCCTTGATTGAGTACAGTAGAGACTGAGAAACACAGAGAGAGAGAGTCTCTGCCCTTGATTGAGTACAGTAGAGACTGAGAAACACAGAGAGAGAGAGTCTCTTCCCTTGATTGAGTACAGTAGAGACTGAGAAACACACAGAGAGTCTCTTCCCTTGATTGAGTACAGTAGAGACTGAGAAACACAGAGAGAGAGAGTCTCTGCCCTTGATTGAGTACAGTAGAGACTGAGAAACACACAGAGAGCGAGAGTCTCTCCCCTTGATTGAGTACAGTAGAGACTGAGAAACACACAGAGAGAGAGAGTCTCTGCCCTTGATTTGAGTACAGTAGAGATTTTTTGCTGCATTATTTATTTAGTGAAATGCCAAGCAGAACTTGCTGCTGGGGGCAGCGTTGCTGACTTGCACCATGGGCCTGGTGGTTGAGGGTATGGAGGTGGGAACACCCCATGGGTCGCATCCAGAGTCAGGGGTGGTGGGATCGAACCACCGCCAGGCTGGAATGGACCATGGGTCCAGCCTGTCAGGGATACAAATTGTGACTTTTATGTGGTACCATGTGGAAGCCCCCTACCTCATTGTCTTACGAATACTGGTGGCTGGGGGTATCCAAAATGGGTATGTATACAGGGAGATGCAGTCAGCTTTAGGGGTCTTGAGGATCAGATGACACAGCTGCAGATTCACTGTTAGACAATGATGATTGATAAATTGTTTGAATTGAGTGTTCTGAACTTTTGGGCAGAGCAGTTGTGATCAAATAAAAGCTTACAAAGAGGAAACAATACTACTCAGACTAAATCCAGGGTCCACTTCTGCCGCAGTTTAAAGTAATGCTACAGACACAAACTATGTCAGTGAATATATCGCAGAGTTGGTAGTATTCACAATGATGCTGGCAGACAGATAAGGCTATGAAAGTTGTAATGACTTTCTCTGAACTCAAAGATTACTCTTTCATGATCATAAAACATAATCGAGAATTTGTTCTTAGATTCTGACCTTTCATGTGTTTTTTAAATTTTTACGTTTTTATTTTACCTTTATTTATCTAGGCAAGTCAGTTAAGAACAAATTCTTATTTGATGTATACTTTGGGTCTCATTTCAAACGAGAAACTTTCATAATTCAATTCAATGTTCATGGGAGGAAAGATGTAGGAGTGCAGGAAAAAGAGGGGAATAATAGGATTTGAGGTTGTAAACATCAGACAGATCGAAGGGAGCAGGCAATATCATCCAGTGAGAATGAAAGCTGTGTTTTGTATCGCATTTGGGCCATAAATAGGCTCAACATAATTCTACTACTGTCTGGCAACTATAGCCCTCGTCAGTGTTGTCAACAAGTATAAGTAGCTGCGTCCTGGACTGGTCTCAGAGTAGTGGATGTCTCGAAAGGAGTGGGTGTGTCCAAAGCGCTCTGCTATAGGTTAGACGCTCTTGATTGAACGGTGTTGTCTATGCCATTAAGTGTTCCCATTGGTCAATTCCAGACCGTTCTCTACCTGATGTTGCGGAGCCTTCTGACATGCTGCGTTGTTTTGTAGCTAATATATTTCCTTTGCTTTCTTTTGCCGATTTTCAAAGTCACTTACTATCCAGAGCAAATGCATCACCATATTTGTCTAAACAGTGGGTAACACCGTAACAATAGCTTTTTCCATGCAATAACCAATGTACCAGCAGTTATAGCACACAAGTAGATTGCCTACAGTGGATGACTAAACATAGCATGCATGCACAACCTTACAAATATAGTTTAATTATAAGAGAAACACACAGAATATAAATTATCAATGGATAGACAGAATAACATAGGTAAGACGGAACACAGACATCTTAAGATGGTAAAGTAGTGCACATATGAGTCTGAAAGTGCTTTGTCCCTGTTATCATTCAACTTTCTGACCCTCTTTATCTTTCATTCACTCTATGTATCTCTGAATTTGTCTCTTTTGTCCTTGTCTCGCTCTCTCTTCACCAACAGTGCTCCAGCTGAACCCCAGCCTGACCAGTGTGATCCCGGAGAGCGGCCTCCTCATTTGCATCGGTTGGGTCCTGGGCGGCATCATCTACTGGGCAGACAAGGTGCAGACCTTCAGGCTGCAGCCCTTCATCTTCTTCTACTACCTGCTGCCTCAGATCGTCCTGGACTCGGGCTACTCAATGCCCAACAAGCTGTTTTTCAGCAACTTGGGCTCCATCCTGGTTTACGCAGTTATTGGCACCTGCTGGAACGCTGCCACTTTGGGACTCGCCCTTTGGGGGTGCTGGTTGGGCGGGGCCATAGGTAAGGCAGCCAACGTGTGTCCCAAATTCCTATTATAGTGCACTACTTTTGACCAGGGGGGCCGTAGAGCAGATCAACATAAAATATGGGTTCTTCTATAGTTTTCCGATGATTGAAACAGGCATTTCTGAGGTCCTCAATCAGAGTTAATGTGTAAGGTAGATGAAAGGTCTGAGATCATAACACTTTTTACCCTGGGCCTCTGTAGGTGGTATTGACATTGGCCTTCTGCAGTTGCTGTTGTTTGGGAGTCTGATTGCTGCTGTGGACCCCGTGGCTGTGATTGCCGTGTTTGAGGAGGTCCATGTCAACGAGGTCCTGTACATCCTGGTGTTTGGGGAGTCCCTTCTCAACGACGGCGTCACAGTGGTCAGTCTCACTATCTTCATCCGCATTTATCATTATTAGGCTGCGTCACAAATTGTACCCTTTTCCCTATGTCAGCCATGCTGACCAAGAACTGTGTCAATACGGAATGAAGCCTACATTTTATTTTTTTATTTTTGGGGGGGGAACTCAGTAGGGCTTTCAACTTACTCTTCTTGAAAAGTGTAATAGTAGAATACACAAGCTGCAATTTTGTAATTTGGCAGTGCTTCAAAAGTTTTACTCTTATGTCAGTCATTGCTGACCTTAAAGAGCTATTTATGACAGTTGATCAACTAGCCCATGTTAGCTAACGTTTTTCACCCCATTGGTTTTGTTGTAATGTTTGAGTCACTCAGATATCACATGAACACACATAAGACATGGCAAAATGTGTACAATTGCAGGAAATTAGCTGTAAAACTGAAATATGTTCTCTCCACCCCATGGAAAAATGTATAGAATTGGAAGGAATTTGCTTTAAAACATACACATTTTCCTTCCACCCAATGGCAAAATGAGAAGTGGGGGTTTGTTACTACGCTGATAATGACAATATCCATCCGGACCTTTGCCGTCCTAGGAAATTTGTGTGATTGGACTTTCTCAAATACTATTTGAATATCCCTGTCCTACTGTATACAGTGCACTACTTTTGATCAGGTTCCCTTCAGTTGGTAGCCTCCAGTTTGTGTCATTCCCTTTCATTCCATTTGCTAAATCTGTAAACGCAACATCTGTGTTGTTGTTGCTGAGGATCACTAGTAGTAGTTCATCATATTTCATGGGGAAACAATGACATGTAGGCTAATTAAATCATTATGGAGCGCAGACCAAGCCGTAACAGTTTGAACCTGAGGCATGGCGCAATACTCGGCCGCGCAATCCCACTGGGAACATCACTTCATTTCAAGGTGGACATTTGGTTGAGACGTTCATCAATGAGATTTAAACCTTTATTCACCCAACTCCAAAATAAGTTTGTTGAATTCCTAATGTGTACAACTTAGTTCCAATGGAAAAACTGTCCGTTTTTTTGGTTTAGGTATCATCTAAATGTGTCATCACTGTGCTTTCAACCATTTTAAAAGCACAACAACGTTCAAATGGGAATACAATGTCTGAATAGTTTTTATTTATACAACAGCTTAATGTGTTATCAATGTGCTTCATCTAGAAACAATCAAATGACCTGGATTGCAGTTGAGATTAGTGCATTCCGAAAGTATTCAGACCCCTTGACTTTTCCACATTTTGTTACGTTACAGCCTTAGTCTAAAATGGATTAAATAAAAAATACAAATCCTCAGCAATCTACACACAATACCCATAATGACAAAGCGAAAACAGGTTTTTAGAAATGTTTGCAAATGTATTACAAATTTTAAAAATGATATCATATTTACATAAGTATTCAGACCCTTTACTATGAGACTCGAAATTGAGCTCAGGTGCATCCTGTTTCCATTGATCATCCTTGAGATGTTTCTACAACTTGGAGTCCACCTGTGGTCAATTAAATTGATTGGACATGATTTGGAAAGGCACACACCTGTCTATATAAACCTGTTTTTGCTTTGTCACTATGAGGGTATTGTGTGTAGATTGAGATTTTTTTATATTTTTTTATTCATTTTAAAATAAGTCTGTAACCTAACAAAATGTGGAAAAAGTCAAGGGGTCTGAGTACTTTCCGAATGCAGTGTACATTAAAAGTACATAGTGCAAGTCATCAATGCTCTTCGAGATTTTGCTCAGATTATTATAGCAATTGTGAAGATCAATACAGACCTGCAACCTTTTCATGCTATCTTGAACACGAATGCGTTCTATGATAACACGAGGACATTTAGTTACAGTAACCTCAATGTGGCCATGGATGTTAACCACTTTAAGGTTGAATAAATGCTGTTACATTATTTAGCTTTAACTTTACCCTATTTACTGTATTACAAAAGTAATATTGAAATGTGTTTTGTTGACAACGCAAACAAGTACTAAAATCTAAAGGAGATGTCTCTAATGCTTGGATAATTTGAGATGAAGATGTGAATCCAACATATCAATTATTAATTTGTAGAAAAACTGGAATTAAAGGCAGGCTAAGTCAGTGGCACAGAAGATGCATCTCCTTCAAATGTTGGTGTTTGGTTGTGTTGACAACAAACAAAATTCAATTTCACTTTTGCAATGCAGTAAATAGCCTAAGTTGTCGACAAGTTAACAAATAATATGTCAGATTTACGTCTCCAACTAAACCAAAAACCAAAGTTAAAGGATTAAGCCATCTCCTTCAAATGTTGATATTTGGTTGCGTTGATAATCAAAAACAATTAAATAATCCAGTTTGTCTACAAATTAATAAATGATATGCAGGATTCATGTCTCCATCTCAACCAAAAATTGACGTTAAAGAATTGCACTAAATTGCACTAAAAGAAATCAAACTTTAAATTAAGTTAGTCCTATTCTTTAACTTAGATATTTTTATTGAGATGGAGACATATTAATGATTAACCTGCAGATTAAACTTGAAATCAACCAAAGCTTGAAAGCCTAGGCCTGTATGTATTGTCTTTTTTTAAATTTCTTTATTTATCGTGGGTTGAAATATAATTTGTATTTATTATGGATCCCATTAACTGCTGCCAAGGTGAGGGAGGCAGAGGGAGAGGGAGAGAGGGAAAGGATTTCCACAGCAGCAGACTATGATCCATCATGTCAAAAGCCACATTGAAGTCTAACAAAACAGCCCCCACAATCTTTTTATCATCAATTCTACAAGGTGTCAAAAGCGTTCCCTTTGGGTGGTGGACCATTCTTGATACACAGAAACGGTTGAGCGTGAAAAACCCAGCAGCATTGCAGTTCTTGACACACTCAAACCGGTGTGCCTGGCACCTACACTCTTCGAAAAAAAGGTGCTATTTAGAACCTAAAAGCGTTATTTGGCTGTCCCCATAGGAGAACTCTTTGGGGAACCATTTTTGGTTCCAGGTATAACCCTATTGGTTCCAGATAGAACCCTTATGGGTTCCATGTCCTACCTTTTCTAAGCGTGTACTACCATGCCCTGTTCAAAGGCACTGAAATATGGTGTCTTATCCATTCACCCTCTGAATGGCACACATACACAATCCATGTCTCAAGGCTTAAACATCCTTCTTCAACCCGTCTCCTCCACTTCATCTACACTGATTGAAGTGAATTTAACAGGTGACATCAATATGGGATCATATCTTTCACCTGGTCAGTCTATGTCATGGAAAGAACTGGTGTTTCTAATGTTTTGTACACTCAGTGTATAAAGTATGGATACATTTCATTTGAAGGAGTTGGCATGCTGCTTTGGTAGCAGCCGAGACAGAGCTCTTGTAAATGTGTACATATTTAGTTATTTTCAAATGTTTTTATCCATTGTTTTTGGAACCAACATTTACATTTTTGATGAGTTTTTATTGCATATACTGTATATTGCAGATTGACTGACAGGTCAACCCTTTTTGGCTTGGCTAGTTAGCTGGCTAATGTTTTTGTTTATGCATCTGGACACAGTACCAGCTTTTATATTTCACCTGGCTGCCAGTTTCTGATATTTTGCGTTTTTTTATGAAAAGCGCTATTAAAGTTACATTTATTATTATTATTTGCTCTGCTAAACCAACCCTTTAGAATGACTTTGATAGCAACAGTGAATCTATTTAGTGGAGATCTCTCAATCATTCTCACAATAGCACATTGGTAGTAGTCAGTGACAAATGTCAAAGCTAAGCAGGGCAGAGCAGGGCTAGGTTAAAACCCTGGGTGGTAGACCATAGGGATAGCTGTAGATCAACTTTCCAGTAGGAGGTTCTGCCCAGCGTATTTTTTCTGATAGTGGATATAACATCAAAGATCTGTTTGTCTATGTTGAATGATGAAAAAGTACTGGTTGACTTTTTGCAAATCCATGTGTTTTACACGTAGATTCCACGTCACAATACATGTGACAAATTTATATTGAAACAATGTTGATTCAACATTCACACAGATCCATGGTCAGGGCAACCAATAGGCCAGGGTATACTATTGTACACTATTCTCCCTATTATAATTATATGCTAATTGTCCAACATTACCATGGGTTGAAGACCTGAATATGGCAATTTTCTATATTAATATTTTACTTTTTTTGTTGTTGTGGAAAACCAGATTTTTCCATGTGCGGGGTTCATGAAAACTTCCCTCAGCATACAGTTACATATCACTGCTTTTAAATCTATGCATGGATTCTGAAACTAAAGATATACATGTTTTGATGGCTATCTTTCATTGATCTCCATTCTGAACGCCTTCTCCATAGGCTAAATTCTAATGTTGTTCAGATCACATTCCGTATTTAAAGGGATTGCTTTAAATACTCACTGATCAAATTGGTAGGCCACCCAGTGGGTGTATTTTCTGAGATTTAAATTTGAGATTAAAGTCACACACGCAAATCCTGTTACGCACGTGCATAGGGTAAGTCTGATAATGCCTTTCACATGGAATAGGGGTGCCATTTGGGACACAGGCTTAATGTTTACACTCCAGTTTTTTTGGCAAAAACATTTACATCACTTTTTGTAATGTGTTAAATAAGAATTATGATGAGTTCCAAATGTAGTGCTATTCATCAGGGGAAACCTAAACCTGACAAATGAAGTGCAAAAGCTATACACAAGACACGGCACCTTTACTGAAGTGCACCAGTCAGTCACATGATTTACTTCTGGGAATGCTGTCTGTCTGTAGGTCGACATAACAACATCAATCACATACAAATAGACCAATAATACAGCTGTAATCTAATGGATTACACTACACAATTTATTAAATGAATTGTAACATTAAATAACGTAATGTTCAATGGATTTGGTTGCTTAACCTCCCCACCACAGACCGGTCATCTTTATTTCCATGTTCCCTCAGGTGCTGTTCAATGTGTTTAATGCATTTGTGTCGCTTGGAGGGGCAAAAATCAACGCTGTAGAGATCATCAAAGGCATAAGTACGTAAGAGCGTCACACCTTGGCTAAGCCCCAAATGGCACCCTATTCCTTATGTAGTTCACTTCTTTTGACCATGGCCCATTGTGCAGTACTTTTTACGAGAGCCCCATTTGGGACGCAGTGTTTGATTTTCAGGCCAACAAATAGAGCCCTGTCACGTAGTCAACAGCGACAGCTTCTTGTGCCAACTTGAAGCAAACTGCTAGGATAATGCAACAAGTAATTGAGTATGTAATCTATCTAACCCAAGGGTAGGCAGCCCTGGTCCTGGAGAGCTGTTTTTGATTTAACCGACCTGAAAGACCAGGTTTGTTGAAGTTAGGCAGTCACTGAACTGATCAATTAGCTCAGTTGGTCAGGTAGGGGTGCCTAGTTGGGACAAAATCCTGCAGCACCTGCGGCTCTCCAGGAACAGGTTGTATGTCTTGTATTTATTCATGAAACAAGTATCTTTGTTCCCTGTTTGCCTCTCCATATGTCATTCTGTCTCACTTCGTCCTCTTCTTTCACCCTGTTTCCCCTTTCTCTCTCATCACCCTCCTCTCGCTTCCTCCTCCGCCCTGTGTAGTCTCGTTCTTGGTGGTGGCGTTCGGAGGCTCCCTGGTTGGCGTTATCTTTGGTCTGCTGATCTCGCTCTTGACCAGATGCACCAAGAACATCCAGATTATCGAGCCAGGCTTCGTCTTCGTCCTGGGCTACCTCTGTTACCTCACAGCCGAGATGCTCTCGTTGTCTTCTATCCTTTCGTAAGTCCTTCTGAGTGTTATGTCGATTTATTAGGACTTTTACAACCTTTCCATTAAGGGTGTTTCCATTGAAATCCTAACATGATATTTCCACTTACCTTGGCTTAGTTTTTAGATACAATATGTATTTCAGTTACATAGCTCCATAGCTGTGTACTACCTAGAACCTAAGAGTTCTTCAGCTGTCCCCATAGTATAACCCTTTTGGGTTCCAGGTAGAACCCTTTCACAGAAGGTTCTACATAGAACCCAAAAAATATTCTACGTGGAAGCAAAAAGGGTTCTCCCTGGAACCGAAAAGGGTTCTACTTTGGAGAGAGCCGAAGAAACCTTTTTTCTAAGAATGTATGTTTGAGCCATGTATGACCCTTGAGGTTGACTCTGGTCGACTATGGAGGAGCTCTCTACATACCATTATATACAGTACCTACTGCGTTTTAGTCTATTCTAAGTGACATGACCCTTTTCTTGCTGTGCCATAGGTGTACGTTCTATGGCGTCTGCTGTCAGAAGTATATCAATGCCAACATGGACGAGAGGTCAGTCAGCACGGTACGATACGTAATGAAGGTGTTCGCAAATGGCTCAGAGACCATCATCTTCGTCTTCCTCGGCATCACGGCCATAGATCCGTCTATATGGGTGTGGAACACAGCCTTTATCTTCCTCACACTCCTCTTCATCTTTGTGTTCAGGTTCATAGGTGAGTTTGGGTCATAATCTTTAGTATTATTTTGTGAGCGGAGGAATCAATGGAGATTCTTTTCCCTCAGAACAGCTTAAATTCGTCGAGGCACGGACTCTAAAAGGTGTCAAAAGCGTTCCATAGGGATGCTGGCCCATGTTGACTCCAATGCTTCCCACAGTCATATCAAGTTGGCTGGATGTCCTTTGTGTGGTGGACCATTCTTGATACACGCGGGAAACTGTTGAGCATGAAAAACCCAGCAGCGTTGCAGTTCTTGACACACACAAACCGATGTGCCTGGCTAGGGCAGTTGCGGTGACCATATTACCGCCACACCGGCAGTCATGAGTCATGACCTCAGTAAAATTCTACGTGACCGTTGAGTCACAGTAATCTCCTCTTATGCACTCTGGAAATGCGTTGGTAGTACCCAACTCGCTAACGATCATTAGGTCGCTAATGGCCTGATACTCAGGGCTCTATTGTCCCTCTAACAAAATGCAATCGAAAATCACATGAAACACTTAACTCACATCACTGTGATTGATCAGTTTGAAGAAAGAAGTTCAACAACCGGTTGAAACCGAGTGGAAGTCACAGTGGTCTAAGGCACTGCATGGCAGTTGCTAGCTGTGCCACTAGAGGTTCTGAGTTCGAGTCCAGGCTCTGTCACAGCCGGCCGTGACCGGGAGACCAATGGGGCGGCGCACAATTGGCCCAGCATTGTCCGTGTTAGGGGAGGGCATGGTCGGCAGAGATTTCCTTGTCCCGTCGCGCACTAGCGACTCCTGTGGTGGGCCGGGCGCAGTGCACGCTGACACAGTAGCCAGGTGTACGGTGTTTCCTCTGACACATTGGTGCGGCTGGCTTCCGGGTTAAGTGGGCATTGTGTTAAGAAGCAGTGCGGCTTGGTTGGGTTGTGTTTCGGAGGACACACGGCTCTCGACCTTCGCCTCTCCCGAGTCCGTACGGAAGTTGCAGCGATGAGACAAGACTGTAACTACCAATTGGAAACCACGAAAATGCGGAGAAAAAGGGGTATAAAAAATGTCAACGTGGAAAACATGGTCATTGTGGATGTTGTTTCAAAGCCTAACACAACAAAATGGACAGCGCTTTCAAAGGTGATGATTAATTAAAAACACCATATGCATATTAGAGAATAAGCATTGGCCTATATATGAGCCCAAGCTGAAAGAAATCCCAGAATTACAATAATGATTTCACAGTTATACAATACATAGCCTACTGAATATTGCACATGGCAGAAAACCCCCAAAAATACTGATTTAAGATATCTTTGGTAAATAATTGGTCATCCTAAAATTAAACAAATTTAGCCTACAATTATATTGAATTTGTATTAGATTTTGAGTAGCCTAATAATAGTGCATTTTTCCCCCTCATAATTAATAGGCTGAAACATTGCCTTTAGCTACCGAATATCTCATCACCATGAGTTTCCAGCGCGCAGAAAGATGGGCTGTCAACAGTTAAATATGCTTTGTTGTGAAATCATATTACTATGGATGTTCCCGAACATACTTCACTTGGTTTCCCAAATTAAGCACTGGGTAGCTGCAGGAACAGGGTTGGTGAGCCCATGGCATACGGAGTTAGGCGGCATATCACCTGTTGCTTAGCGAAATTACCGGAGTAGCCTTCCTGGCATGAATGAAAAACGTACTGGCGGGAAGGTGGCCTCTATTTGCTATTCCAGTGCATACAGATGACGTCTGTTTTTGTCTTTCCCCTGTTCTTGCCCATTTAATAATGGGCCATTCTAAATCTAAACTAATTTTACATATTAGTAAAGACAAGATGAAATTGAGAATAGTCTGATGGGTGAAATATGATCTTTATTGTGATGGTGTACAGTTGAAGTCGGAAGTTTACATACACCTTAGCCAAATACATTTAAACTCAGTTTTTCACAATTCCTGACATTTAATCCTAGTAAAAATGCCCTGTCTTAGGTCAGTTAGGATCACCACTTTATTTTAAGAATGTGAAATGTCAGAATAATAGTAGAGAGAATTATTTATTTCAGCTTTTATTTCTTTCATCACATTCCCAGTGGGTCAGAAGTTTACATACACTCAATAAGTATTTGGTAGCATTGCCTTTAAATTGTTTAACTCTGGTCAAACGTTCCGGGTAGCCTTCCACAAGAAGTTGGGTGAATTTTGTCCCATTCCTCCTGACAGAGCTGATGTAACTGAGTGAGGTTTGTAGGCCTCATTGCTCGCACACGCCTTTTCAGTTCTACCCACAAATTTTCTAAAAGATTAACGTCAGGGCTTTGTGATGGCCACTCCAATACCTTGACTTTGTTGTCCTTAAGCCATTTTGCCACAACTTTGGAGGTATGCTTGGGGTCATTGTCCATTTGGAAGACCCATTTGCGACCAAGCTTTAACTTCCTGACTGATGTCTTGAGATGTTGCTTCAATATATCCACATATTTTTCCTCCTCATGATGCCATCTATTTTGTGAAGTGCACCAGTCCCTCCTACAGCAAAGCACCCCCACAACATGATGCTGCCACCCCCGTGCTTCACGGTTGGGATGGTGTTCTTCGGCTTGCAAGCATCCCCCTTTTTCCTCCGAACATAACGATGGTAATTATGGCCAAATAGTTCTATTTGTGTTTCATCAGACCAGAGGACATTTCTCCAAAAAGTACAATCTTTGTCCCCATGTGCAGTTGCAAACCGTAGTCTGGCTTTTTTATGGCGGTTTTGGAGCATTGGCTTCTTCCTTGCTGAGCGGCCTTTCAGGTTATGTCGATATAGGACTCGTTTTTACTGTGGATATAGATACTTTGTACCTGTGTCCTCCAGCATCTTCACAAGGTCCGTTGCTGTTGTTCTGGGATTCAATAGCACTTTTCGCACCAAAGTACGTTCATCTCTAGGAGACAGAATGCGTCTCCTTCCTGAGCATTATGACAGCTGTGTGGTCCCATTGTGTTTATACTTGCGTACTATTGTTTGTACAGATGAACGTGGTACCTTCAGGCATTTGGAAATTGCTCCCAAGGATGAACCAGACTTGTGGAGATTCACAATTTTTTTCCGAGGCAGTGGCTGATTTCTCTTGATTTTCCTATGATGTCAAGCAATGAGGCACTGAGTTTGAAGGTAGGCCTTGAAATATATCCACAGGTACACCTCCAATTGACTCATGATGTCATTTAGCCTATCAGAAGCTTCTAAAGCATGACATAATTTTCTGGAATTTTCCAAGCTGTTTAAAGGCACAGTCAATTTAAGTGTATATAAACTTCTGACCCACTGGAATTGTGACGCGCGCACACGCACACGCACACACACTTTCCCCCACAAAGAACCCTAAGGTTAGATGCTAGGCAGTTGTTCCATCCTAAGCCCAACTCAAGAAATGACTTGATTTACGAATGCATATACAGTTGCAACTGTTCGAGAAGGCTTGCATAAATGGGGAGATTTGATTGACCATCAAGTCATATGTGATGGAGATCAGATACACTCCCTCCCCCTGAAACACACACACACTGGTCCCCCGTTGTGACCCTTTTCCCAAGCATCTCTGTGCAGTCAGACCTTTGATTATTTTGTGCCATCAGGGCCAAAATAATATGCTCTCTCTCTGATTGTTCGAGTGTGAACCCCGCCCCATGGGTTACTGCAGCTAGTGTTGCCAGCACGATGGACATGAGCTGCAGTTCTTCGTCTATCTGGTCTAACGGAAGGTGAGTTAATTTCTTCACCTCATATTGAGGTTCAGTTTCAACCAGTTCTAACATGTAGCTAACACCTCATGTTTCCTGGTCTGATATGTTACTTCTTAGCCAGTCCTTTCAAGCACTTTGGTCAAAAAGGACGGTTCCATCACACTGACACGCTCTTGTGACCTCACTCAGGGAGTGGCTACTTAATGTGCAAAGGATATGATTAGAACTTCTCTTTTGACTCCTAAATTTACATTCCTATCTTAACAAAAATATTTTTTTCAATTTACATATCCTATGCACAACATATTGGATGGAAACTTGACAGATAAAGGGGGTTTCCTTTCTAAGTTAGTTTTTCGTCCATACAGTTTTTAAAGACATCACAAAATGAAATACAATATGACATTAGTGTTCTATATCTCCCCACTGACCTTTCCCCACATTCTTTATGTTATAATTATTGTTCCATTATCCACTTTTTGGTTGTTAGACTTTTGGGCGGGCAAAAGTCTCTGGAGACAATTGGACATTCCTTTAGCCAATACTGGAGGGTAGAGAGAGAGTCTTCTCCTGCTTAATTTACGACCGGGTGTGGAGGTGTCAACCCCACCCTTTACAGGTGGAATAGGGTCTGGTTATTGTCAGCCATTGCCAAGCTGATCTGACCCATTGTGATACACACAGGACAGTCATGACAACACAAACTGATGCTGGCACTAAGACCACACTCAATGAGCTGTATAGGGTCATAAGCAAACAAGAAATGTTCATCCAGAGGCGGTGCTCCTAGCGGCCGGTGATTTTAATGGAGGAAAACTGATATTCAGTTTACTTAATGTCACCTGTGCAACTAGAGGGGGAAAAAACTATATCACATTTACTCCACATACAGAGATGCATACAAAGCTCTCCCTCGCCCTCCATTCGGGAAATATGACCATAACTCTACCCTCCTGATTCTTGCTTACAAGCAAAAACTCAGTACGGAAGTACCAGTGATGTGCTCAATAGTGAAGTGATCCAATGAAGCGGATGCTAAGCTACAGGACTGTTTTGCTAGCACAGACCGGAATATGTTCCTGGGATTCATCCGAGCGCATTGATGAGTGCTTCGATGACGTCTTACCCCACAGTGAGATATACATTATCCCAACCAGAAGCCATGGATAATAGGCAACATCTGCACTGAGCTAGTGGCTAGAGCTGCCGCTTTCAAGGAGCGGGACACTAATTCAGACACTTATATGAAATCCCACGAAATCCCCTAAACCTAACCCTATCAAACGGGCAAAGCATCAATACAGGACTAAGATTGAATCCTACTACACCGCCTCTGAAATTCGTCGGATGTGGCAGGGCTTACAAACTCTCACGAATTACAAAGGAAAACTCAGCCACGAGCTGCCTAGTGACACGAGCCTACCAGACGAGCTAAAAGCCTTAGATGCAACACCGAACCATGTGGAAGAGCACCAGCTGTTCCAGATGACAGACGACCTCCCTCTGCAACTGGATCCTGGACTTCCTGGCGGGCTGCCCCCAGGTGATAAGAGTAGGCAACAACATGTCTGCCACGCTGACTGTCAACACGGGGGCCCCTCAGGGGTGTGTGCTTAGTCCCTTCCTGTACTCCCTGTTAACCCATCACTGCGTGGCCAGGCACGACTCCAACACCATCATTAAGTTTGCCTATGACACAACAGTGGTAGGCTTGATCACTGACTACGATGAGACAGCCTATGGGAGGAGGTCAGAGACCTTGCAGTGTGGTGCCAGAACAACATCCTCTCCCTCAACGTGCGCAAGACAAAGGAGCTAATCGTGGACTACAGGATATGGAGGGCTGAGCACGCCCCCATTCACATCGATGTGGCTGTAGTGGAGCAGATCGAGAACTTCTGAGAAGTTCCTCAGTGTCCACATCACTAAGGACCTATCATGGTTCAAACACACCAACACAGTCATGAAGAGGGCACTATATCGCCTCTTCCCCCTTTAGGAGGCTGAAAAGATTTGGCATGGGGTTTCAAATCCTCAAAGTTCTACAGCTGCACCCTTAAGAGCATCTTGACTAGCTGCATCACCGCTTGGTATAGCAACTGCTCGGCATCCGACCGCATGGCGCTACAGATGGTAGTGCGTACGTCCTAGTACATCCCTGGGGCCAAGCTCCCTGCCATCCAGGACCTTTATACCAGGCGGTCAGAGGAAGGCCCTCAAAATTGTCAAGAACTCCTGCCACCCAAGTCAAAGACTGTTCTCCCTGCTACCACACAGCATGCGGTACCGGAGCGCCAAGTCTTGGACTAAAAGGCTCCTCAACAGCTTCTACCTCCAAGCCATAAGACTGCTGAACAGTTCATCAAATGGCTACCTTGACTATTTACTTTGACCCACCCTTTCTTTCGTTTTTTGCACTGACTTTCTTGCACAGGTTCTATGAAAACTCTAACCACACATACTACACTGACACTCTTTACATGTGCTGCTCTTATGTATCCTGATTGCCTAGTAACTTTTACCCCTACCTACATGCACATATTACCTCAACTACCTAGTACCCTTGCACATTGCCTTGGTACCAGTGTATAGCCTCATTATTGTAACTGTTTTTCTATTGAGAAATTTGTTTTGTTCTTACTTTTTAACTCTGCATTGTTGGGAAAGGGCTTGTAAGTTAGCATTTCGCGGTAAAGTCAACAACTGTTGTATTTGGTGCATGTGACAAATAAGATTTGATTTGAACCCTAATCCCGATTAGAGGGGGTCAGGGTTTAAGGTTCCTCTGCTAGAACATACGGAGAGACGGTGCCCCTAGCAGTGAAGCCGGGGCGGCGCGGTTCTGGATTAGCATGGCTGAGATTGTTTCTGTGCGAAAAGAGGCAAAAAAACATCCCTATGGCAAGAGGAGAAAAAGGGTTCACAGGAAGATGGCTAATGGCAGGTTGACTTCCTAAACCAGGTCAAAGAGACCGGAGGGAGGGCAGACATGATGACAGCTGCCCCTGGCTGGGAACCCAAAAAGGCACTGGGGGGGGGGGGGGAGAGCCTGAGGGAGGAGAGACACTCTGGGGAAAAATGTGTCTCCTCCTTTTCTCGAGTCAGCAAGGACGTGAAGTGGGATGCAGCACAGAGAATAGTCATAACCTAATGTCCCCGTGCCTACCCAGTGTTGCAAAACGTGTAGTGGGGAGGGACGTTAAAACCTGAAGAGAGAGGATAGGGCAGGGAGCAGTCTGCTTTGCGCATTATCTTCCACTGGTGTAAGGACTGCGCCCTAGATCCCCTAAGGCCAGCCGGGTGGCAGGGACGAGATGCATTGATCAACAGGCTGCCATGAGGCCCGGGTTTGTGGGGCAGGCAGAAGTTAAAGTCTTCGCCTTCTGGTTTACGCATTTCACACTTCTGCCGTATGTCGTGACAGTGGGCTCGAAGAGGAGGTCTACCTTTTCTTTGTCTGTTAAGTTGAATAGGCTTAACCAAAGGGCCCTTTCGCCTACTACTGCTAAGGTCATGGTATGACCACAGCTTTGGATAGCAATGCGGGAGACACGGAGGGTGAGGTCTGTGATATTCCAGATCTCTTCCCAATCCTCTGGGTTTAGGGAATCTGAATGCAGCCATCTCCCCACCTCCTCCAATAGTTCAGTCAGGTAAGCCATCAAATAAAAGGTCTCGTTGAGAGCTCTTCTGACAGACTGGGCTGAGGCTTTGTATGGTTTCTGGAAAATGGAGGCGGTAAAGCGATCCATCTTATCAGGGAGGGAGGCGTCGGTAGTGGTACCTATAAGGCGTGAGGGGTAGAGGTGGTTAGCCAGAGATGGTGCCACTTTAAAGCTGATTCATGGAGATTCCGGCAATCGCAGTGGCCATACAGCATTTATGGTGATGCGTCCTCCGCAGAAATCAGGGCATTCGTACTTCTTGTGCTTCACAGAGTGGAGTGTCACTTGGTCTGCACAACTTAAAGTGCACCACTCATAGTGATTTAGGACTAATCTCTATAGCCAGTCAGCTATTAGAGCAGCTGGCTAAACAAAAAGACAATACCTCTTCTGAGATGTTGGAGTCGGTTTCTCGGTTGGAGTCGGATTCTCGGTGCTTGACATAGGAGTTCAGCCAAGATAGCATGAAATAAAAAGGCAGCACCGTTTTCCCACCTGTATCTCCACTTCGACCGTAAATATATATATTTTTGCTTTACGGGCTTGCTCGCGACTGCCTCCACTTCTTGTGGCAAGATTCCCCTTCCATTCCCATTACCTCCCTGATCTCTTTCAAGGAGATGTCTATATTTGCAAACTTGCTCTGATAGCCTTTTGTCAAAGTTCTCCGTGTTTGTTGTCAAGGAAGTGAGTTTGTGTTTATACAGGACGTACCTCCAGCATCTACCGTCAACCGATCATGTCAATGCGGAGCTATACGGCGCCCTCCGTATTGTGAGAAAATTTGGGAGGCTCATGGCATCGACATACAGAGCTTGATTTGGCCTCCGGAGGCTCAGCAACTGCGTCACATTGCGTCAATCGGCTTTTAAGAGAGCCTGGATTCCTCCATGTTGTGCATGTCTAAGCTCGGGAGCGCTTAGCCAGCACTTTTTCAGTAAGGGGCTTATCCCACAAGCTCTTAGCTTACCGTAGGCAACCTGCAACTGCAGGTAGCAGTTGCTTTACTGGGTCTGCACTAGTGGAAAGTCTCCTCCCATCGTACAGATTCCTTTCTCGGTTTCTGTTCCCCAGGGGATCCGGCCACTCGATCTGGTCGCGGCTCGCCTACAGACATCAAAGAACCCAAACTCCAGTGGAGGAATGGCATCTTCTGTCTTCGAGGCTGTCCCATCTAAAAGACTGAGAGGGTGGGACCTGGTCGACCTCCATGTCAGGTGCCGCCTCAAAGAGACTGGCGAGGTTAATCTCGCCATCTTCCTCATTTTCCCCTAGTTTGCCTTCCCCGAGAGGGGATCGTCAGACTGATAGAGGGAGGAATTGAGGCTATCCATGATCTCGTCCCAGCTGGTTGTGGGGGGCAGAGCTACAGCTCCCGCTAGTGGCTCAGAGGCGAACCAGGCTACCGAGAGAGAGGCCCGTTTTGCCTCAGTTAGTGACTTGCAGCACTTGTAGGACTCAGTCCTTGAGTGCCACCTTGGCATGTTTCCCTCCCAAGCACATGATGCACAGAAGGTGATAATCCTTCCTAGCAATTGTAGAACCGAAAGCACAATAACGTGGTAATTCATGTCCTGAGCTAAGCTCGTTTTGGGTAGGGGTAGCGGTAGCCAGTGTGAAGAAAAAAGCTTTGCGGCTGAGGGCTAGTAGTGATTTGCACAGTAGAGAATGCTATAGCAATGAGGCTGAAACGTGTTAGCTAGCTAGCAGCTACTTGGAGATGTACTGTAGCTAGCTCAGTGCTAGCTGAAGGGGTTGAGCTAGGATAGCATTAGCCTTCAGGTTAGCCTACTCCCACGACTTGAAGATCTGTGTGGCTGGGTCGATGGTCTAGTTAGTACCAGTGATTTAACACAGGTTAAAACTAGGCGAGGGGAAAGCTAGCAATGCTACAGTGTTGCAGGTAGAATTGCGTGGTTCGCTTGCCTTGCAGCTAGCTAGCTGAGTTAGCCTGGGCCTTGCAGCGTGGGCTAGCTGAGTCACACTAGCTAGCTAGCCAGAGGTTGACAGAGGCAGAAAGAAGACTTCTACATCACCAATGCTGTCATGTTGCAGGTAGAGTTGCAAGGTTAGCTTGGCTTGCAGCGAGCTAGCCGAGTTAGCTTAACTTGCAGGTTGGGCTAACCGAGTCACACTAGCTCGCAATGTAGCTACCTAGCAGGAGGGGGGACCGAGGTAAAGAGATTTACACAGTACTACCGTGTTGCAGGTAGAATAACCTGGTTATCTAGCCTTGCAGCATGCTAGCCAAGTTAGCATGAACAACGCAGTGTGGGCTAACTGAGTCCCAATAGCTAGTGGTGAAGCCAGCTAGCAAAGGTAGAAAAGTACATTTCTACAAGTAATACGGTTACTACTCTGCCTCACAACTGGGTCCGAAGTTTCACGTTTGGCAGCGATAAGCCCTGTGAACTTTTAAGTGGAAAAACAGAGAACCAGTCACAGTAGAAGAGCAAGAATTGTCTTCAATGAGAAAGAGAAACTAAAATTGTCAGTGTGCGGGAGAGTGGCTTTTTCAGGCAGGATGAGGGCGCACCCTATTCACTGTTTTTCCGGTCTGTTTTGCAAAAGATGTTTTGTGATTTGGTTACTTCAAGTTATGGGAATTCCGGGAATGAAATCCCATTGTGAAATACAAAATGTAATTTGAAAGAGAACCCACTGTCAATTCAATTATTGTGGTGGCAGCATCATGTTATGAGTATGCTTGTCACCGGCAGGGACTGGGGAGTTTGTTAGGATCTAAAGAAATATGAAAGAAGCAAAGCCTGGGTAAAAAGTTAGAGGAAAGCCAGCCTCAGTTTAATGAAACCTTAACACTGGGATGTAGTTATTTTTTGCTGGATGATTACACACATTTTAATACCAAAGACACACCAGAATGGGTTTCCAAGAGGTATTGAGTGATCCTGAGTGGTCTAGTCTCAGTCCTGACTTATATTTGCTTCGAAATCAGAGATTTTAATATTGCTGTCCATCAATGATTCTTAAACTAATTTACTGAGCTTGAGCATTTTGGACAAAAACAACAGATATATGTTGCCCTAAAAGTTGCCCTAAAATAATCGTATTAAAAATGCTTCATAGTTGTAATGGCTTCCAACGGTGCTTCCATCAAGCTTTAATGCTTGCTTCAAGTGGAAAATGGGAAACTGGGAAGTGGGAAGTCCGACATGATTGTGTTCAAGTGCTTTTGAAGTTGGAACAATTCTTCAACCAATAATATTTTAGCTAGCTTGATAAGCTCGCTAACATTGCTCATAATAAAGTTAGCTAGCTTGCTTTATGCTCTGGAACTTTGGCGACTACTAGGTATTTTTTAAACCTCGTGCTTTGGGCTGGATGTGTCAATGTGTAGTTCATATATGCATAATCTATGAGCAGAATTAATGTTTAACCTCAATTAGCCACGAAATCCCTAGTTTGAAAAGTACTGTTTTTATGGAAGCTGTACAGCTCCATTTTCCATACATTTTCGCCCACGTGGGCCAGGCCCCAAGCAATTTGAGTTGAACCAATGAGATTCAGTCCCTCACCATATGAGTGAATGCTAGAAAGAGGCACATCAGGCACCCACAGCAAAGCGAGAAAGAGCAATGAATGACGTGGTGCACATATTTGACTCGTTTCAGGAAACTAGGCATATGTCGCGGGTCACCACTTCACAAGAGAGCCCCCATTTGAACGTAAACGTTGTTTTAAATTAAAAAGCGTTTATTTTTTATTTTTAAGAAATGCCCTCTGGAACATGTGAACCTGCATGTGCCTTAATAGCAGAAACTTGTATGCCATCTGTAAATACAAATAAAATGTGTTAAATTACAAGCCTAGTTGGTTTAGCTACAGAAAGACAGCAACCTTCCCGCTAGCCATGATTGGCTGAGATAATGAGTGGGCTCGACATGCTGAGAGATGAGTTCAGATTGGTCTGCCATATTACATTTTACATTTTAGTCATTTAGCAGACGCTCTTATCCAGAGCGACTTACAGTAGAGTGCATACATTTTATTACATTTTACATACTGAGACAAGGATATCCCTACCGGCCAAACCTTCCCTAACCCGGACGACGCTATGCCAATTGTGCGTCGCCCCACGGACCTCCCGGTTGCGGCCGGCTGCGACAGAGCCTGGGCGCGAACCCAGCCCAGCCTGGGCGCGAACCCAGAGACTCTGGTGGCGCAGCTAGCACTGCGATGCAGTGCCTTAGACCACTGCGCCACCCAGGAGGTCATATACCACGCTTCTGTCTATATGAGCTGGTCAGTATGTGTAGGTAATCCTGTCTAACATTGCTAAGATAAGATGGTCTAGCTAGCTACATATTACACGTTTCTAATTTTGACAGTCGTTTTCATTTCAAAGTGTAGTGTTAGCTAGCTAGCTAACGTTAGCTAACTGGCTCACTCACGTTACGTGTATGATCTTATTATTCGTATCTGAGCCATTTGCTTTGCTAGTTATAGCCTAATTTAGCTAGCTAACATTGAACCTGGTTGCAGATTCATGCAGGGTAGTAATATCACGAATTGGGATTATGGTTCCTTGTTTAGCTAGCTAGCTATGTCTTAACAAAAGACTCCACTATGCAAGTAATCATTTCAATAGATTGTCACTGTGACAACTGTTGACAGGCGTAGTTGGTAAATTCGCTCTAGCTATCTACTCCGATTTCAGAGCACTCTCGTCAGAGTGTGCCAGAGCGCAGAATAACTGACGAATTTACGAACACTCAACACCTGTTGAATATGGCCGGTGTTAGTAAACGTTGGCAAAAAAGCGCAAATTGTTGCCAGCAGCACAGTTGCAATCACCAACACTTTGGATAACATAAAAACAGCCTAACCAGCTCTGCTAGGGCGAGTAAAATGGTCAGTGAACGGTTCTGTCATGTTAGCCAGTTAGTTTGAGTGCTTGACTGTTGTTGTTAGGACAGAACTCGGATCAACCCTTAAAGAGATGGGTAGTGATAAAGCTTAAGAGGGTGTGAACGATACTGAATGGGTGTAGACAAAGAGGTCTCCAGTAGGTACCCAAAACATTCAAAGTCCATTTTCTCAAAAGTGAAGTTAAAAGTTTATCAACTTTCAAAACAGAATTACTTCCCATTGTTGCTCAAATGCAGTGTATGATATACCATTTTGTAGCTCTGTGTGTCTGCTTTTATCCAATGTAAAAAACACCATTTCAAATGTATCTACATTTGACCGAATCAAGGCGGTCGGTCACATATACACATATGTGACATAGTACACAATTTCCGGGGACCACTTTTGCTCGTATGCACTACTTTCAGAATTACTGGCTAAAAAAATATACAAAAGTACCAGATAATCTCTTTAACATTGACAATATGGTCAGAGTAGCTACATTATCCATATTGATAAGGGATTTGTTGTCATCTTTTGGTTGAAAAGGTAAAAGGTCAGTGGAGAAACATCACAACTCGGGTAACATTTTCTCTGAGTTTCCCACTTGAATTCCAACTTGGATGGTCATTCATTTCCCACTGACAACTAGGAGTTTCCGATAACTACGATAGCATGTAAACTTGGCATAACTCTGAGGTGTGAAGACACACACCATCAAGACATTTTTTATTTATTTAATTAGGAACATTTTCTATAATTTTATTTAACTTTGAAAATGTGAAGTAGGTTGTGTATCTGTAGGGAAAAAATCTAATTGTATCCTTTTTTATGGCAGCAAAATGTGAAGACTACAAGGCACATGTAACAGACACACTGCCTTTCTCTGTGTTTATATCACAGGGGTCTTTTTTCTCACCTGGATTCTCAACCAATTCCGACTGGTTCCCTTGGAGTTTATTGATCAGGTAGTGATGGGCTATGGTGGCCTACGAGGGGCAGTAGCCTATGGCCTTGTGGTCTCGCTGGATGAGAAAAAGTACAAGGAGAAGAATATGATGATCAGCACCACCCTCCTAGTGGTGTACTTCACTGTCATGCTGCAGGTAAAATAGCTCATTTACATTTCAAACTTCAGTCCATAGATATTTCACTATTTGTTGTTTTCTTTCAGTGTAATATGTCTTCACTTGAACAGACTGGTGTATTTTAATTTGTCGCCGGTTTACTATGTTTTCTTATTTGTTGCAGGGAATAACCATGAAAGCACTGGTCAACTGGCTAAAAGTGAAGAGGGCAGCACAGACAGAACGCACACTAGCTGAAAAAATACAGAATAGGGTAACTATTTGGTCAGAAGTCTTTGTTGTTCATCAACCCCAAAGAATCAGACAACAAACCTTACATCTCTAATAAATACCCAAAGTAAAGGGTTTACTTTTTGTAAACTGTACTACACCACCTTTTTTATACACAAGGGGAGGTCCTCGGGACAAGTTAATCACAGGTCTGTCAAATGAATGACAAGGTATATTAAGCGGAGAACACACAAATAAATTAGCAGCAGGGCAAGTTTCATGCAGACTTTAAAGCACATTCGTGATGAAAAACTCTTTGTAAGCTAGTACAGTCGTGAGGAAATACTCTTTGTAAGCTAGTACAGTCGTGATGAAAAACTCTTTGTAAGCTAGTACAGTCGTGAGGAAATACTCTTTGTAAGCTAGTACAGTCGTGATGAAAAACTCTTTGTAAGCTAGTACAGTCGTGATGAAATACTCTTTGTAAGCTAGTACAGTCGTGATGAAAAACTCTTTGTAAGCTAGTACAGTCGTGATGAAATACTCTTTGTAAGCTAGTACAGTCGTGATGAAAAACTTTTTGTAAGCTAGTACAGTCGTGATGAAAAACTCTTTGTAAGCTAGTACAGTCGTGATGAAAAACTATTTGTAAGCTAGTACAGTCGTGATGAAATACTCTTTGTAAGCTAGTACAGTCGTGATGAAAAAACTCTTTGTGAGATAGCACTCATGGTATAATATTCTTATAGTGTAATAACACACTGGTGGTAATTGGCATGTATGCACACTGCTTTTGAATTAAATAGCTCCCTCTTAAGAACAGCCAGCCCAGAAGGTCTCTAGGGAAGTGGTGACACAACATACAAACAAACATTTATATGACAAAGAAAATTGTGCTAATCTGCCCACCTAGGCAACCCCAAATCATTTGCCTGGATACCAGATCATTTGCCAGGGCAGACTACACAGAAAAACCTCAAATCTACCGGAACACAAACGAACTCAACAGTAAGAATAGCGCGCGCTCCAAAAACTCTGAAAAATAAAAACATAATTATAACCCTGGCTCATTTACACCATAGCAGTATCAAACATTTTATATTTTAGTAGCCCTTTCCTGCAGTCAAATGACCTCGTGGCCTCATGGGTGGAATGTGATTTAATATAATTTCATTAATAAACATTTTTGTAATATTGCAGTCTTTTGTGATGTATATTATCAAGTTTAATATTGGGATGTAAACTCAAAATTGAAAACATTTCAACTTTTTTAAGCCAATAACCATGTGTGTGAGGTGTATACTTTGGATTCAAAGTAATTTGTTTAAGACTACCAAGAAACACTCTGTGACCCTGATTTAGCCCACTGCAGTAAAAGGTTAAATAAACAGCATTATTAAATAGACTTGATTCACATTACAATGTTAAAAGTGAATACCATTCAAATGAATGAGCTACACCTGTCTCCCAGCTCATACACTCACTACTGTCTTCCAAGCCGCTTCTCCAAATTAGAAAAAGTGAGGGAATGTGAAATGGGAGTGGGTTGTCTCGCTTTCTCTACCATCTCTGCTGGCACAACCCACAGCCCATGGGTATGTTTTTCCCTAGATAAAACAGTCACAAAGTCAAAATTGGCTATATTGTGGCGTTAGCGGACCCACTCCTTAGCTAGCTGACAAACTAGAAGAACGAGGAGACTGTAGCTGAAGTTGAACCGGTGAACCAGGTATTAATGTCCTCAAAATACAGACTAAAAGAGGGTTAGAAGGGTTGCCCAAAACAAATGCATCTGGCTGTCAAATAACTCAGAGGAGATGTTATTGTGTCCCATTCAGCTTCTCAGACACACTCAACCCCCAAAACGAGTGGCCTATCAGCTATCTGAACTAGGGGCAACTCCTCCCCCATACTTTCCCCATGAGCCCCCCACATGACTTTTGGTATTTTTGGCATTTGGTATTTTATGATGGCGCTAGAGCAGTGTTACTCACTATTTTTTGTAAGGGGGCCACTTTGGGTTGAGACAGTCATTCAGAGGGCTGCACAGATCTTTAATTTGTTGTACTTCTTCTTCCAATATGATCAATTATCAATTGAGAGCAAATTCAGAGCAATCGAGCACATGCAATTGATTTGATGTACAGCACATCACAAATACAGTGGTTCTTCCTTTAAAAGTCACGAGCTTATGTCACGATTGTTAGTGGTAGATGGTGGCATTCTGTTATTGCACCACACTATCACAAGGGGGAGTTAGAAGGCTGATCTATCGGTAGTCTAAACTGTGGCACAAATTGACTATCTTTTTGTAAATTAATGGAGGTGTTTTCAGTCTGAGAGTCTCTCTTCTCTGGCACTAGAGTCCTGCATCAGGTAACAACAAAAAAAAACTGTCGTTGGTCCTGGAGTTAAGAGAGATCTTGGGAGAATACAATGGGGGATTTATACTTAACATGTGGACTGACGATTTTCGATAAAATGGGCATGGTGGGCTTTTGGTTTCTCTCCCACTAAAAACAGAAATAAATAATTCTAAATAACAAACTGGATTTATTTACAAATGAGTAAGAATGTCTCACCCCATGTTCAAGAATGGCCCTTTTCCCTTTATTCAGATTACAACAGCTCACTTTCGGTTATTTGAAAACAAAATCATCTCCAAAATATCAAGCCATAGAAAGTTGGTTGCAATTTCAGTTAAAACCATCAGAAAAGACAGAACAAATAATACAACAAATATTGTGGTTAAACTCAAATATACTAATTGATCCAAAAAAATGATCAGTTGGAACCTTTATCAAGTGGAAGGGGGAAAAAGTAAGGAACTTTTCTGTCAGCCCTGCATTAAAGACCGAAATTGGTTAAAGAAAATTGTGATAAATATATAATACCAGTTTAATTTAAGGACCAAAATATTGACAACTGTGCCATATAGATTGCAAAATAGTTAAAGAAATGTTCAATGTACCGATTCCATGGCACATGAATTGACACGCAATGTTCTGTTTATTATAACCTACTGCAGGCCTAAAACATATGGGTTTAACCTTCTGAATTAATGATTATATTGAAGATAGAAACCGCCTCTTAATGAGTTCCGAGAGTTATCTGTTATCCAACAATTATTGTTATTATTATTAACCCTGCATTATAATTATATAAAGCCCCTTAGATATTCTGTTTTTGTATTTACAGTAGTGATGGACACCTGGAGGCATTTTGTTTTTCACAAGCGTAGCAGGCTGTGAATTCTGCAAACAACGTTTCCAGGATGGGCTATTAGCAGAACAATAGACTCTTCAACCTTTACAAAAGGATAGTCTAATAGCTCATGTACTGTAGGTGTGAGAAAAAAAATCCCCCCAACTTACAATGTATTAAGTACTCTAATGTTTTACATTCCTAACTCCAAACCTCATACAACCGCAAAATGTCGGATCAAGCATATACACTGTACAGTATTTATGCTTTTGTTAATAAAATAATGATAAAAATATCTTTCAAAATGTAGATGTTTATTTCAACTATCAGCAGGACAATAGGGAATAAATATCACTGAATGACAGAGCATGGGGACTGGTCTTGATAAATCAGATTTTTATTTGGAAATGTTAGGATTATTTTGCTCTTCACTTGCAGTAGCTTAGGCCTACTCCCGACCGGTCACGTTGTACAGCATCATATTTTCCAAACTGAAACCCTTAATTAAATCGCTTTAGCCGTAAAATTAATCAAGGCTCCCTTTATTGTTTAGTTTTATATCTAAAATGCTTGACTGTATTTAAAGACATGGAAGACGTGTATGCTGTGTGATGACATGCATAAATTCATGAGCGATTGATTGATGTACTGTATATTTAAGTTGGCCTTTATGCCAAAAAGTAAGTTACGCTAAAACAGCTACACTAACAAATCACATTTTAATTCTCTTGGAATAGAAACATGTTGTACAGTGCCATATGTTCCTAACGGAAACCTTTAGGCCTACAGTACATCGGTTACAGTAAGAAATGCATTTTTGTTTTCTTGGAATAGAAATATGTTGTACAGGGCCATATTTTCCTGACGGAAACCCTTAGGCCTACAAAAACCCTTAGGCCCAAAAACCATAATATTCATCAAATGAATTAAGCTTAATTTCTAAAAATCTATCCCATATAGTTTGTTCTATTCAAAGCTCCCTTTTATTTATAATTTAAAAAAACTTTTTACCCCATTTTTCTCCCCAATTGGTAGTTAGTCTTATCTCATCGCTGCAACTCCTGTATGGACTCGGGAGAGGCGAAGGTCGAGAGCAATGTGTCCTCCGAAACACGAGCCAACCAAGCCGCACTACTTCTGGACACAATGCCCGCTTAACCCAGAAGCCAGCCACACCAATGTGTAGGAAGAAACACCGTACAGCTGATGACCGTGTTAACGTGCATGCGCCCGGCCTGCCACAGGAGTCGCTAGAGCGCGATGGGACAAGGACATCCCTGTCGGCCAAATCCTCCCCAAACCCGGACGACGCTGGGCCAATTGTTCGACGCCACATGGGTCTCCCGGTTGTGGCCGGCTGCGACAGAGCCTGGACTCGAACCAGGATCTCTAGGGGCACAGCTAGTAACTGCTATGCAGTGCCTTAGACCACTGCGCCACTCGGGAGGCAAGGCTCCCTTTGACTCTTAGGCCTACAGCTCCATGTCACTTCAATAATTAGCTTCTAAAAGATGCCCTCTGGTGGGAAAACTAGCACTAACTACTATTAATGGCAACAATAGCTGACACTTACACCTGAAGTCGGAAGTTTACATACACTTAGGTTGGAGTCATTAAAACTCGTTTTTCAACCACTCCACAAATTCTTGTAAACAAACTATAGTTTTGGCAAGTCGGTTAGGACATCTACTTTGTGCATGACACAAGTCATTTTTCCAACAATTTTTTACAGACAGATTATCTCACTTATAATTCACTGTATCACAGTTCCAGTGGGTCAGAAGTTTACATACACTTATGTTGACTTTAAACAGCTTGGAAAATTCCAGAAAATTATGTTATGGCTTTAGAAGCTTCTGTTAGCCTAATTGACAACATTTGAGTCAATTGGAGGTGTACCTGTGGATGTATTTTAAGGCCTACCTTCAAACTCAGTGCCTCCTTGCTTGACATCATGGGAAAATCTAAAGAAATCAGCCAAGACCTCAGATTTTTTTTTTTAGACCTCCACAAGTCTGGTTCATCCTTGGGAGCAATTTCCAAATGCCTGAAGGTACCACGTTCATCCTTACAAAACAATAGTACACAAGTATAAACACCATGGAACCACGCAGCCGTCATACCACTCAGGAAGGAGATGAGTTCTCTCTCCTAGAGATGAACATACTTTGGTGCAAAAAGTGCAAATAAATCCCAGAACAACAGCAAAGGACCTTGTGAAGATGCTGGAGGAAACAGGTGCAAAAGTATCTATATCCACAGTAAAACGAGTCCTATATCGACATAACCTGAAAGGCCGCTCAGCAAGGAAGAAGCCACTGCTCCAAAACCACCATAAAAATGCCAGACTACAGTTTGCAACTGCACATGGGGACAAAGATCATACTTTTTGGAGAAATGTCCTCTGGTCTGATGAAACAAAAATAGAACTGTTTAGCCATAATTATGTTTGGAGGAAAAAGGGGGAGGCTTGCAAGTCGAAGAACACCATCCCAACCGTGAAGCACGGGGGTGGCAGCATCATGCTGTGGGGGTGCTTTGCTGTAGGAGGGACTGGTGCACTTCACAAAATAGATGGCATCACGAGGGAGGAAAATGATGTGGATATATTGAAGCAACATCTCAAGACATCAGTCAGGAAGTTAAAGCTTGGTCACAAATGGGTCTTCCAAATGGACAATGACCCCAAGCATACTTCCAAAGTTGTGGCAAAATGGCTTAAAGACAACAAAGTCAAGGTATTGGAGTGGCCATCACAAAGTCCTGACCTCAATCCCACAGAAAATTTGTGGCCAGAACTGAAAAAGCGTGTGCGAGTGTAACGGATGTGAAATGGCTAGCTAGTTAGCGGGTACGCGCTAGTAGCGTTTTAATCAGTTACGTCACTTGCTCTGAAACCTAGATGTAGGGTTTCCCCTTGCTCTGCAAGGGCCGCGGCTTTTGTGGAGCGATGGGTAACGACGCTTCGTGGGTGTCAGTTGTTGATGTGTGCAGAGGGTCCCTGGTTCGCGCCCGTGTCAGGGCGAGGGGACGGTTTAAAGTTATACTGTTACACGAGCATGGAGGCCTACAAACCTCACTCAGTTACACCAGCTCTGTCAGGAGGAATGGGCCGAAAATTCACCCAACTTATTGTGGGAAGGCTACCCGAAACGTTTGCCCAAAGTTAAATAATTTAAAGGCAATGCTACCAAATACTAATTCAGTGTATGTAAACTTCTGACCCACTGGGAATGTGATGAAAGAAATAAAAGCTGAAATAAATCACTCTCAACTAGTATTCTGACATTTCACATTCTTAAAACAAAGTGGTGATCCTAACTGACCTAAGACAGGGAATTTGTACTAGGATTAAATGTCAAGAATTGTGAAAAACTGAGTTTAAATGTATTTGGCTAAGGTGTATGTAAATTTCCGACTTCAACTGTAAATAACGAGCCATAGAATTTGGGGCTGCACGCAAGCTGTGCTGCAGTGTGGCACAACTTTTAAAGGAAGAACCACTGTTTATACATACACACATCAAATAGGCTTCATCACATGTATAAGACCCATATTAAGGGTTAACTCAGTAGTTGGATGAGCGAAAATGTCCCTTTTTGACTGAATTCATTCTAAATGTATAGTCTTGTTACTATCCTTGTGAGGCAGTCCAGGTGTGCATTGGTCAGTCTCTTTCTCTGTTTTTGTTTCACAATGTTCATTGTTGAAAATGTTGCTTCACATGAAAATGTGCTGACAAAAAATGTCACTTTTTGCACACACTGCTTCAGAAGTGGATACTCTGGGTCTGTCACAAGGCTCCAGAAATGGGTAACACCTGATCTTAGATCATTTACAAACACAGTAGTTGTGTTTTGTGAGTCCGCCAGATCAGAGGCAGTAGGGATGACAACGTGTTATATTGATAGGTGCCATAATTCTGTCCTGCTTGAGCATTCTAAATGTAACGAGTACTTTTGTGTGTCAGGGAAAATGTAAGGAGTAAAAAGTACATTATTTTCTTTAGGAATGTAGCGGAGTAAAAGTAAAAGTTGTCAAAAATATAAATAGTAAAGTAAAGTACAGATACCCAACAAAAACGACTTAAGTACGGTGGGGGTATGGAAGATTAAGGGTGTTTATCAAGGGCTGAGTGTCAGTTGCTAAACCCCTCTTCTGTAAAACATCAACCAGCTCATCTAACAGTGCTGAAAATGGTCAACCTAAATATAACCTTGACAAAATAAATCCATGGATCACCATTCCTTTTTATTTTTTCAGACCTTTGACCACATTCTTGTCGCCATAGAGGATATTTCTGGACAAATAGGACATAACTACATGAGGGACAAGTATGTGGACACTAACATCATATTATCAATTTGAATACGTTATTATCATATTATGAGTTATTTAAATGTATTTATTACATACCATACCTTCAAAGATTAAATGTAACACTAAATTGTTTTGTTTTTACTCTCTTCTCGTATCCTTCTAAGGTGGAATAACTTTGAGGAGAGGTGGTTGTACTGGCTCTTGATGACGCCCTCTGCCAGGAAGTCTTGTGACCACATATTCAACATCTTCCACAAACTCAACCTCAAGGATGCCATGAGCTATGTGAAAGAGGTAAGAGTGACTCACAAGGTTGGAGAAAGCCCTGACAACTTAATACTACTGTAATTACGATGTTACACAATAGATTAACCAGCAGGATCACTGATTTACATTAACATTACAAAAAATATACTATTTTTGTTTATTTTTTATAGCATATGTTACAGCAGGTGCAGAAAAAATGCTTGAGTTACTAAAACTGTTAAGAGCTAGTAACACAAGCATTTCACTGCTACCATCTGCTAATCTGTGTACGTGACCAATAAACTTTGATTTGATTAAGTATTTTTATCCCATCATCATAGGGTGAACGCAGAGGCTCATTGGCGTTCATTCGGAAAGAAACCAAGATTGATGTGGATTTCTATAAGAAGTTTGGTGCCAACTTCTCAGAGATGATGCCTTACATCATGACAGAAAATATGGGATCGGATCATGTTCCAGTCTCCTCCATCTTGTAAGCAACATTGCCTGACAGTCCGCATCTCAATGGCAAACTATTCCATAGGGCTCAGGTCAAAAGTAATGCACTATACGGAATAGGGTGCCATTTGGGACGCAGCCTTATGCATGTCTAAACACATGCATCACTAACTTGGGAAGGCGGAAATGTTTTTGGTATCTCAGATTGTTCTGGCAATTCTCACTTAGAAACTTCATTGAACGGAAGGACATTTGACATGGCCAACAAAAACAGGTTTAGGTTGAAGTAACCTTGGACAACCCTGGGGCAAAGTACAGGCACGAATGGTGAAACTGACATTGCGTGCAGCTTACTTACCCATTTTGCATGTTTTAAGTCAATCCCTCCTCAGAGCAACCTGCTGGAGCGTGGTTTCCCTTGTCGTATTGTCTCAATACGGAAGGTAGACGTCTGTATTAGTCTAGCAGGAGTGCAATACAGAACTGAGCGTATGATCTGTCACAGCGGCATCACCTTAGGAAAACACAAGCATGGTGTGTTCCAATGGTCCCATTGTCAACATCCCATATTTGGCACCAATGTAGCGAACGGCGGCGCCCAAGGCGCCCAATGGTGTCTATAGTTATAGCTAGCCGAACAAGTGAAAAGTGCCTGATGTGTCTAACAGTCTGGGAGCCAGTCTGCTTGGTGAAGAGAGCAAACGCACCCTTGCCAGTTGCGAGTCGTCAGTGTAGTAAAATCCCTATATTGTAGGATAGGATGGAAATGATGTTGCGGGACAGTTTGATGGAAAACTAGTTACCAGCCCGAGGAGATTCTATACGAGCCTAGTGGATCCTTGATTGAACCTTTTAGGATGTGATAGGATGGAAATGATGTTGCGGGACGGTTTGATGGAAAACTAGTTACCAGCCCGAGGAGATTCTATACGAGCCTAGTGGATCCTTGATTGAACCTTTTAGGATGTGATAGGATGGAAATGATGTTGCGGGACAGTTTGATGGAAAACTAGTTACCAGCCCGAGGAGATTCTATACGAGCCTAGTGGATCCTTGATTGAACCTTTTCGGATGTGCTCCACACCCACATGAAAAATACTATAGTATTCACTGTAGTATTTTTGCTGACTTTACTGTAGTTTTTCCTATAGTGTTGCGTACATGACTGTAGTATTTAAAGTTTACTATAGTATAAATACTGTAGTAAAAACTAAAACTACTATAGTAATAAGTAATGTTATTGCAGACTGTAGTATACTACAGAATTTACTGTTTACTGCAGTGTTTTGCAGACTATAGTATTTTTGCAAACATTACTGTAGTATTTACAGTGCATGAGGAAAGTATTCAGACCCCTAAACTTTTTCCACATTTTGTTGCATTACAGCCTGATACTAAAATTGATAAAATAATTGTTTCCCCCCCTCATCAATCTACACACAATACCCCATTATGACAAAGCGAAAACAGGTTTTTAGAAACCAATCGGAATCCATGCTTCAAGACTGTTTTGATCACGCGAACTAGGACATGTTCCGGGTAGCCTCGGAGATTGACATTGATGTATACACGGACACGGTGACTGAGCTCATCAGGAAGTGTATAGGGGATGTTGTTCCCAATGTGACTATTAAAATCTACCTAAACCAGAAACCGTGGATAGATGGCAGAATTCCCGCTAAACTAAAAGCGCGAACCATGGCAAGGTGACTGGGAATATGGTCGAATACCAACAGTGTAGTTAGTTATTCCCTCCGTAAGGCAATCAAACAGTCAAAACGGTAGTACAGAGACAGTGGAGTCGCAATTCAACGGCTCAGACACAAGACGTACGTGGCGGGGTCTACAGACAATCATAGATTACAAAGGGTAAACTAGCTACGTTGCGGACACCGACGTCTTTGCCCAGATAGCATCCCTAGCCGCGTCCTCAGAGCATGCGTAGACAAGCTGGCTGGAGTGTTTACGGCCATATTCAATCTCTCCCTAGCCCAGTCTGCTGTCCCCACTTGCTTCAAGATGTCCACCTTTGTTCCTGTACCCAAGAAAGCAATGGTAACTGAACTAAATGACTATCGCCAGTAGCACTCCTGTCATCATGAAGAAATTTGAGAGGCTAGTTAAAAGGATCATATCACCTCTACCTTACCTGCCACCCTAGACCCACTTATATTTGCTTACCGCCCCAATAGATCCACAGACGATGCAATCGCCATTGCACTGCACACTGCCCTATCCCATCTGGACAAGGGGAATACCTATGAAAGAATGCTGTTCATTGACTATAGCTCAGCCTTCAATACCATAGTACTCTCCAAGCTCATCATCAAGCTCGGGGCCCTGGGTCTGAACCCGGCCCTGTGCAACTGTGTCCTGGACTTCCTGAAGGGCTGCCCCCAGGTGGTGAAGGTAGGAAACAACACCTCCACTTCACTGATCCTCAACACAGGAGCCCCACAAGGGTGCGTGCTCAGCCCCCTCCTGTACTCCCTGTTCACCCATGACTGTGTGGCCACACACGTCTCCAACTCAATCATCAAGTTTGCAGACAACACAACCATAGTAGGCTGGATTACCAACTATGACGAGACAGCCTACAGGGAGGAGGTGAGGTCCCTGGCGGAGTGGTGCCAGGAAAATAACATCATCCTCAACGTCAACAAAACGAAGGAGCTGATCGTGGACTTCAGGAAAAAGCAGAGGGAGCACGCCCCTATCCACATTGACAGGACCGCAGTGAAGGTGGAAAGCTTCAAGTTCCTCGGTGTACACATCACTGATTATCTGAAATGGTCCACCCACACAGACAGTGTGGTGAAGAAAGCGCAAATAGCAAAAATTTGGCTTGGCCCCTAAGACTCTCACAAACTTTTACAGATGCACAATTGAGAGCATCCTGTCAGGCTGTGTCCCTGCCTGGTACAGCAACTGCACAGCCCGCAACCGCAGGGCTCTCCAGAGAGTGGTGCGGGCTGCCCAACGCATCAACGGCGGCATACTGCCTGCCCTCCAGGACACCTACAGCACCCGATGTCACAGGAAGGCCAAAAAGATAATCAAGGACATCAACCACCCGAGCCACAGCCTGTTCACCCCGCTATCATCCAGAAGGCGAGGTCACTACAGGTGCATCAAAGCGGGGACCGAGAGACTGAAAAACAGCTTCTATCTCAAGGCCATCAGACTGTTAAATCAGCCATCACTAGCCATCTTCCACCCGGTTACTTAACCCTTCACCTTAGAAGCTGCTGCCCTATATACATAGACATGGAATCACTGGTCACTTTAATCATGTTTACATACTGCTTTACTCATTTCATATGTATATACTGTATTCTATTCTACTGTATTTTAGTCAATGCCACTCCGACATTGCTCATCCAAATAAATAAATATATATATATATATACACACATACACACATTTTTTTTCTTCATGGCATCAGCTTTGATATTTATATTTCTTAATTCCATTCTTTTACTTTTAGATGTGTGTATTGTTGTGAATTGTTAGATATTGCCGCACTGATGGAGCTAGGAACACAAGAATTTCGCTACACCTGCAATAACATCTGCTAAATATGTGTATGTGACCAATAACATTTGAGCTCAGGTGCATCCTGTTTCCATGGATTATCCTTGAGATGTTTCTTGGACTTGGAGTCCACCTGTGGTATATTCAATTGATTGGACATGATTTGGAAAGGCAGACGCCTGTCTATATAAGGTCCCAAACCAAGCCATGAGCTCGAAAGCATTTTCCATAGAGCTCCGAGACAGGATTGTGTCGAGGCAGAGATCTGGGGAACGGTACCAAAAAATGTCTGCAGCATTGAAGGTCCCCAAGAACACATTGGCCTCCATCATTCTTAAATGGAAAGACATTTAGAACCACCAACACTCTTCCTAGAGCAGGCCACCCGGCCAAACTGGGCAATCGGGGGAGAAGGGCTTTGATCAGGGAGGTGACCAAGAACCCGACAGAGCTTCAGAGTTCCTCTGTGGAAATGGGAGAACCTTGCAAAATGACAACCATCTCTGAAGCACTCCACCAATCAGGCCTTTATGGTGGTGGCCAGATAGAAGCCACTCCTCAGTAAAAAGGCACATGACAGCCCGCTTGGAGTTTGCCAAAAGGAACCCAAAGGACTCAAATGAGAAACAAGATTCTCTGGTCTGATGAAACCTAGATTGAATTATTTGGCTTGAATGCCAAGCGTCACATCTGGAAGAAACCTGGCACCATCCCTACAGTGAAGCATGGTGGTGGCAGCATCATAAACCTGTTTTGCTTTGTCATTATGGGGTATTTTGTGTAGATTAATGAGGGGAAAAAATACATTTAAAGAATAAGGCTGTAACGTAACAAAATGTGGAAAAAGTCAAGTGGTCTGAATACTTTCCGAATGCACCGTATGTATACCTGTCTCTCAGCTCATACAGTAATGTAAGGGAGTGTGCACACTTATTACTATGAAATTATTAAATGGGGCACCACTTGATATTATTCAGCAAGAAACTATAAAATAGTTACAATTATATCTACAGTTAACTTATAATTTGAAGGTAAATAAGTTCTCAAAATGACAAGGCAATGCATTCTTGGAGACCGTAAATATTATACAAAAACAAAGAAGACTTATTTAGTCATAACCAGGGTGAAGCAATGGATATACAGGATGAACGAATCATGGAGATTGTAAGGGCATGATTCAGGCTACAGAATCAGTCACAAACAGGTAATGGGGATTAGAGGGACTAAATTCAAACCGTTATTCTTGATATTTCAGAATGAATCAAGGCAGGGATTATAGGAAACATTTACTTTCAGAGGCCTGTGTCCCACCTAGCTATTTTAAGATGAATGTGTATATGTGTATATACTGTCTGGAACTAATGGTCTTCAGAGAACTTTCCAAAACAAAGGATTTCAGAAGTCCAGTACTTATCCACAGTCATTTTTAATCTTCATCGGGTCCCAGCTGATTCCCTCTCTGGCACTTTGGTTCAAACCTGCCACCCTTGTTGCTGATAGTAGAAGCTTTGATGTAGACTACAGGTGTGAGATGAGCAAAAGAGGGGAAGGACGACTCCTGCTGGGAGATTGCGCTGTGTGGTCCCCCTCTTCCTTTGTTCTCTGGCCACTGAATAGAGGTCCTTGTGGATTCTCATTTTGGTTTATGTCTGGCGTGGATGTGTTAATTCGAATCTCCTCTACACTAACAACCCGGCTTCCAAACGGCTTCTCCCCAAAAACAGCATAGAAGACAGCACTGCAACACAAACCATTGTTTTACATGGCTGTGTTTTACTTTAGCGAGCAGTAAAACATTTACAGAATAAGAAGTTAGCTTACCAAACGTAAGACGAACTGCCACAACAAAAGCCCACGGCTAGTGATGGGATGATTGAGCTCTGACACTCCAATGCAATTTTCAAAGCACTACTGATTTGACACAACGCGCCAATGCTTGTATCAAAGTAACAATACCACGTGAAGACGTTTGAAGCCTCAGACGTCATATTACCACCTGACAGGTGTTGAACTATTAACCGAGCGCACCGACCTCTGCTGGAACCTCTTTGTTTTAATCTAGATATTATTTGACCTGCTTAGTAGGTGGAAAGAACTCAGGGTGTAGAACCACATGGCAGAGGAATCCATCTTGAAATCGTAGCACACTAGTATCGAATCTTAAGTTTTTTTTATTTCTCAAAAATTTATTGTAAATTAAACAGCTCTCGTAGTTGTTATTGGTTTTTATCAAATTATGGATCCAACGTTTCTTTTATATATTTAAAAGTGACTTAAAAGTTTAATTCAAACCCAAAGCAAAGTTGACCTTATCAACGTACAAAGCTTTACTTGATCCCTCAGTGGATCCCGCTGTGACTTCCCAAAAATGTGCCTCTGCTGGACACTAAATGGGTTGTTATAGACAGTCTAGATATTCTCCCCTACGTCTTACCTGACAGGTGGGTCAGCCTGTAGAGCAATGGTGAGTTTCTCATCTTGTGGAGATACCGTATAAAATCCCTGTATTTATATATATTTTTTTATACATATTCTTTGAAACACTGGCTACATTGAATTTCGAACTTTTAATTGACGAGTTTAACATCCTAAATCATGCAATGGAGCCACCGTATTTTGCAAATTTACATATATATTTTTTTACTATGTTGCTCATTTAACAGCATCGATGGTATAGTCATAGATAGTTTCAAAGTAACGTTACCATGTGATCAATGACGTCTGAAGTTTTGTTTGATCACATGCTTTGTTAAACTGTATTTTGCAAAATGCAAGATCCCACAAATGTTGCCAGTGCTTTCTTCGATACCAAGTTGCTTTCAAAGCCCGACCTCTACTAGACACATTTACCAATTTAGTTTGATTTTTATCATCACTGCCCACGGGTATGGACAAGGAGTGTGCACCCTCCCTTGTCATCCGTGGCAGAACCACAAGCTCGCTAGTCAAGAGTTCTGTCTCGCTAACTTATTCTCAAATCTCACCTCGTCTTACACCAGCCACTAGGTGCCTGCCACTGACTACAACTTACACCTAGCCTATCAGAGGGCAAGGTAGAGGAATTACAACATTGCTTACCTACCTGAACATTGCTTACCTACCTGTGCCTACACCTGTTGAATCGATTCAGATTTCCACAAATGCTTAGGGTTTAGGTGTTGATTTGGGATTGGGCCTGACACTACAAAGTTTTTGACTTTGTACAATATGTAGGTCAGGGCCCGGTTTCCTATTAGCAATGGAACTTAGGCTTATGAGTGTTTTAAAGTGTTTAAAAGATGCGTCTTTCCTACAACGGCCGATGATATAACATGCATTAACCAAAACATTCGTTAAACGTTCGTTAAAGTGTATCGTTGAGGCATGTGTCAATACTGAAAGGATCGAAAGAAAGGCAGTGCTGCTCTCGGATCAGCTTTATCCAGTCAAATCATACCTTAACATTATAATTATTCCACAATACTGATGACGGATCAGCTTTTAGAAAGATATCATCTATGGCTGCAATTGAGGTGGCTTATTCTAATGCTTACACTAATATAATGCACTAAATGAAGACTTGGCACATAATTGTGCATGGAATATATTGAGGCTAAAATTACAAACCTATTTTAGCAAAAAAAATAGAACTCAGTTGATTGAACAATTTATTTCAATATTGAATTATATAGGCCTATGTGGCCTATACTGTAGGCTATTTATCTTTTAATGCATTCATCTCGGTTTTCATTTGAAGTCTTTTCATCCCTCGCTTATTTGTAACAATTGCGACAACATTGGCAACTTTGTATTTGTAGTCAACTTCGTTGTGAAGTAACCTTTCGGTTACTGGCCCAATACTCTTAACCACTAGGCTACCTGCCAAGTGCAACTTTAGTAACGATGGTTTTGGGAAACAGCTCAGAGATTTAATGATGCTCCTACGAGGGTTCTAACGATGAAACTTAAGATGCTTTTGGGAAACCGGGCCCAAATAGGTTTTCAGAGTCTGCCCTCCAGTGGCCAGCAAATTACCCACAGTGAACATTTATGTTTCTTCCCTTCTAGATGGGACAGTATGCCCTCTGTCTGCCTGGACATGCATGAGCAGGACCTGAAGATGAGGGAGTCAGAGGACGTTAATGCACACCATCTACTGCAGCAGCACTTGTACAAAGGCAAGAAACAGGTATTGCTTAGTTGAAGACAATTAGACCCCCCCCCCCAAAAGAAAATCTCAGGGGCGCTAAAAAGCAACCTGTTTTTTACCCTCTTCCTCTCATTACTTTCCCTAACAGCACAGACACAGGTACAGTCGGAAGCACCTCGAAGTCAACAAGGACAAGAATGAGGTGCAAGAGATCTTCCAGAGAACCATGATGAGCCGTCTAGAGTCCTTCAAGTCAGCCAAAATAGGTGTCACTCCACCCAAGAAGATAACCAATCATCTAAAGAAAGACCAGCCACAAAAGGTCAGGGATGACCACACGTTTTCTCCTTCCCCCTTGTCTTCATAACCTCTTGGAGGCAATGTGATAATATGTACAGTATGTTGTGTATTTCATTTTTAGATGCCAAACGGAAAATCCACGGATAACAGTAAAAGCCATGCTTATGGGGATGAAGGTACTTCTTTGCTCTTTTCTTTTCACTTCTCTTTTGCATTATATAAGAGGCTTGAGGGAAGGGGCGTTCTTGAATTATGGTGGTGTGTTTTTCTAGATTTTCTTGGGGTACCTATTCTAAACCAACTACAGTGCCCTCAGAAAGTATTCATACCCCTTAACTTATTCCACATTCTGTTTTATTACTGGCAAGTGTCTTCACTGACATTTTCAACCTCTCCCTGACCGAGTCTGTAATATCTACATGTTTCAAGCAGACCACCATAGTCCCTGTGCCCAAGAAAGCGAAGGTGACCTGCCTAAATGACAACCGCCCATAGCGCTCACATCGGTAGCCATGAAGTGCTTTGAAAGGCTGGTCATGGCTCACATCACCATCATCCCGGAAACACTAGACCCGCTCCAATTCGCATACCGCCCCAACAGATCCACAGATGTCGCAATCTCAATCGCACTCCACACTTCCCTTTCCCACCTGGACAAAAGGATAATTTCATTGACTATAGCTCAGCATTTAACACCATAGTACTCACTAAGCTAAGGACCCTGGGACAAAACACCCTCCTCTGCAACTGGATCCTGGACTTCCTGACAACAACACATCTGACTCACTGATCCTCAACACTGGGGCCCGTCAGGGGTGTATGCTTAGTCCCCTCCTGTACTCCCTGTTCACCCACAACTGCGTGGCCAAGCAGTGCCAGGACAACAATTTCTCCATCAACGTGAGCAAGACAAAGAAGCTGATCGTGGACTAGAGGAAAAGGAGGGCTGAACACGCCCCCATTCTCATCGACGGGGCTGTAGTAGAGCAGGTTGAGAGCTTCAAGTTCCTTGGTGTCCACATCACCAACAAACTAACATGGTCCAAACACACCAAGACAGTCATGAAGAGGGCACGACAACACCTTTTCCCCCTCAGGAGACTGAAAAGAGTTGGCATGGGTCCTCAGATCCTCAAAATGTTATACAGCTGCACCAGTCGTGAGAAACCTGACCGGTTGCATCACCGCCTGGTATGGCAACTGCTTGGTATCCGACCGTAAGGCGCTAGAGAGGGTAGTGCGTATGGCCCAGTACATCACTGGGGCCAAGCTTCCTGCCATACAGGACCTACAGTTGAAATCGGAAGTTTACATACACCTTAGCCAAATACATTTAAACTAAAGCGCTATGATTCATAATTTTGCTCATAATGTAATTTCCCTTATTTTAAATTGAGTAACACCAATGACACTTTATATTTATGTAGAAGTATTGCTTCCTTCCCTCTCCTTGCCTCGAACCAGGGACTATTTGCACACATCGACAACAGTCACAGATTTAAATGCTATTAGCACACACCAGTTAAACTCACGGCACCAATATAACAGTATTGCTACCGTCCCTCTTCTTTGCCCCAACCTGGGCTTGAACCAGGGATCATCTGTAAACATAGACAGCAGTCACCCACAAAGCATTGTTACCTATCGCTCTACAAAAGCCACGGCCCTTGCAAAGCAAGGGAAGCAGCTATTTGAAGGTCTCAAAGCGAGTGGTCAACAATTGAAATGCCTCTAGCGTGCTCTACTATCTAGTGTGGTGCCATCTTTCTGCTTTACCAAATGAGTAGAGTTACAAACTACACACCAGTCAGAGTTATACTTAAACTACATCTTTAATAAGCTTTGCAATAGCCTTTGACTTTCAATGATGCGCTATCTCTAATGAACCATTGAAAGTGAGATCTTTTATAGCCAAGATACACCTCTCTCAACCTACATGACGAACCACAGATCTTAGGAACTCTTCACAAATGGACTCTTACTTGAGAAAGGAGTATCCCTTAACCAGATAACATTCACTATACATTATCGTTCAGTTTGGTCCCTCAGACGAGGTTCTAATTCTCGTTCCTGGTACTTCATAGCACAGAACCATTACCTCATGTTATCTGGAATGCTCTTTAGGTTTTATCACCCAAAGACATCATAAATCTCCTCTGTCAGTGCTATCTCAGAGGCCCATCCTCAGTGGAACACATACACACACAATACTCTATTCTGTCGAATGTAACAAATATTATAATGTAATACAAGCATTATAACATCATCTTGCAATTTTCCACGACACTAGCTAACCATTTCACACCGGTTAAATTTAGAAACCAAATTATCAATGCAATCCTCAATTTTCTAACATACTAAATGGGTGTGATTAGCTAGTACTTTTCTTTTCAATTTAAACCCCTCCTAAGTTTAACTGGAGGGAATGCTCATGGTCCTTGTATGTTTTTGGAGTAATTTCCAAGGACAAAACTTACTGACACATACAGCCTTTGTTTTTATTGACCTATACAATGTATTCAATAATTTTGTTTACTTAGCATTCAAGATAGATCTCTAAATCCCCAAAACATGTCACTAGAACTGTACTGGGTCCAGCCAATTTGCTTACCCTAAGTACTTCTAACATACTGTAAAATATTGTGTTTTATTATTGATGAACAGTTCAATATAAACAAAAGTGTATGTTGTAACTATATATTCATCGTTTTAAACTTTTATGGTTGCAAGGGCGAGGGACGCAAATACCACCACAATCCAAGACCTACCAGGGCGAAAAAAGATGAGGCTGATTACATTTGCTTTCTGCCATTCAGGTTTAGATACCTCTGCATAAATAAACATAACTTAAGTGTTTTCTGGTTGGCTGTTTCTCTCTGCCTTCAGATGGAGAGTTTTCTGAGGGAGACAGTGCCTCTGGTTGCGAGGCTGCTGACGGTTCATTCCCCATGAGAGCCTGTAGAGGTGGTAAGTCTTAACATCTACTCAAAACTACTGAAGTAAACCAAGTTAAACATGTCAGTCAGACACAAACACTTCAGTCACTAAACAACAATAAGCTCACCTCTTAGAGATCTTTCAATTCATTGAAATCTCCTTCCTGGTCTAGCTGGAATCGTGAACCCAGCCTTCAATGCAGAGATGGACCCCATGCCACCAATGCAGCAGATTCCGCCATGGCTGGCTGCAACCGAGGTGGACAGCAGCGCCGTGGTCCCTTCTCAGAGGGCTCAGCTGAGACTGCCCTTGACACCTAGTGTTAGAAGTTCACCTAGGGGTCATGATTGAGGCTGTACCAAATGATTGATGTATTAGAATAATTGATTATGCTTATGTTGTATTAATAGAAGGGGAGGGGTTATAAGACCCCTCCCTCTTTACATCTATAGGGTCCTAGAGTACAGATTAACAATATATATACATTGAGGTTTTAATATTGTTCCACAGTTGTTTTCTAGTTCTCTCTCTTTCTCTCTGCCTTATAAAAGAGACCCCTCTGAGAAATGTGTGACTGAGACAGAACTCTGCAGGGGAGTGTAGGAGATAAGACATAGTCAGACATTCCACTATAAATCCACTTGGACATTTACTGCTAAGCTTTTAGATAACACACTAAAAGCCTTATTTTTATAGCTTTGTAGGCATGGTTTGGGTCTCATGGGTAAAATGTAATAACGTAGGCGGTGACATCACGAGGGTTGGACTTCGGGTTTGATCAAATAACTTGGCACCTTTTCTTTGATGCAGAACTTACTCGGAAACATGCGTGCTATGTTCCTGATTGTCAACTTCTGTCTGCAATTGCATGAATAATAGTTTTTGAATTATTTAATTAAAGATATTGTCATAATGCTAATTTCACCAATGATTGACAAGGAACGAATCCTAACACTAGCAACCTCCACCGCCTGGCATCGCTGCACCTTATCACCTACTCCTTCCTGCTGGCTGACTCCCCTGCCACACAGGAGGACACTTCTGAGCCCCCACCGCCACCTTCCACACAAGATGGACGGGGGTCAGGGAACCCACATGTAACCGTTCCACAAACTGACCTCCTTTGACCCCTAACCCTGGGTCCAGGTCCTGACCCCAGTTGGCAAACATCAGACATGTTTTTGTGCTGTTCAGTTGTGTAATGATAGACTTGTATTCCAGACAAATCATCCCAGGTCCTGTCAACCTTGTGCTCTCCAAATAAGGCTTTGGGTTTTGCACAATTTACTGAACTATTTCCTTATTATATACCATTTATATATACACCATATACCATTTCTTACTGTGTTTAGTTGTAGGTTAGGTTTTTTCAAAGGAAAGAGGACAGTACTGTATGCAACTCCATCGTAACACAGGGAGATAATCATGAGACCAACACCAAATAAGAATGATTGGACATGTGACCTCGCAGTCCAAATCCATGGTCAATTCTGACAAAACCAATCCCTTTAACAACCCAGGCTTTGACTGGCTCGCTTAGATCCCATTCTGCCTGACAGTAAAAGTTAAACCACAACCACCATAAGTCCATAGAATGACACCAAACAAGCAAGTTTATGCATGTATTCACTGTCCTTTTTGTGGATGACCTCACCCCTCAAAGACCCTACATTTATATTGTAGATATAGCAATTTTAGATATTGCAATTTTATCAATAGAAAGTCTTAATTGCTTTGTTTTTTTTCTATTTTTGAGAGACTTGTATCAGCCTGTTTTCCTTTGCATTAACTGACTGAGTGTGAAGTAACACAAGCGTTGACAAAAAGTTTGATATTCATCCCAGGGTTGGAGGGCCCTGCATGTCAGCTCTTGCTGCTCCAGACCAACAAAAAAATCTGGCCAAAGCCAGGTTAAAACAGCCACCGCCCACACTAATTAGATTCAGGTGTGTGTAATTAGGCACTTACCCTTCCGGGCCATCCTCTTTCCTGGCCCACAAATGTAGCCAACAAGCAGGAATATACAGGCCTTCACACACCCACCCTCTCACTCCATCACATAATCGAAGCAGAATATTTATCAGGGGAGACATATTCACAGATGGTGAGGCTGCAAAACTCATTCACTTACGATGGTGTCATTCATAATAGCCAGGAGTTTTACCACACTGACTAGCTTGGTGCTTCATTCTGTAGCTAGAGGACTCCTGATATCTCCAGGAGTGATAAGTATCATTTTTCTATACGTTGTCTAGTACTGTCCTTTTGCTAGCTAGGGCCATCTACTTTAAGTGCTGCCTGCCTACCCAGTAGCCTACTACTTGGTTTGTAGACAATTTGTGAGACATTTCAATTGTTGACCACTCACTTTGAGACCTTAAAATTGTTTCCCTTGCCCTGCAAGGGCCGAGGCTTTTGTGGAGCGATAGGTAACGATGCTTTGTGGGTGACTGCTGTCTGTTTGCAGATGGTCCCTGGTTCAAGCCCAGGTTGGGGCAAGGAGAAGCGATATAAACTTGTATGCATGTCCCAACCACTAATAGTGGATATTGACGGTTACTCATGTTATTAAGGTTCTGTGAGCTAAGGTACATTCTGCTGACCGAGTGAACACAAATGACACAACACATACAGTACCATCAGAAAGTATTCACACCTCTTGAATTTTCCCATATTTTTGTGGTGTTACAGCCTGACTTTAAAATGTATTCAAATTGGGAATGTGTCACTGACCTTCACACAATACCCATAATGTCAAAGTGAAATTATGTTTTTAGAAATTAATAAAAAAGTGTAAAGCTGAAATGTCTTGAGTCAATAGGAATTCAACCCTTTAGTTATGGCAAGCTTAAATAAATTCAGGAGTACAAATGTACTTAAGTCACATAAGTTGCATGTGTTCAATAAAAGTGTTTAACATGATTTTTTTAAATGACTACAACATCTCTGTACCCCACATATACAATTATCTGTAAGGTCCTCAGTCCAGCAGTGAATTTCAAGCACAGATTCAACCACAAACACCAGGGAGGTTTTCCAATGGTTCGCAAAGATTGAAGAACTACTTATTGGTAGATGGGTAAAAAAGCAGACATTGTAGAAAAATTTGAAAGTGTTTTTTTTATACATTGGATAAAAGTAGAGAGGAACAATGGGAAAGTAATTCTGCCTTGAAAGTTGATAAACTTGTAACCTCACTTTTGAGAAAATTGCCCTTGAATTTTTTGGTACCTACTGGAGAGCTCTTTGTCTACACCCATTCAGCATCGTTCACACCCTTTTAAGCTTTAGTCTCACCTATCTCTAAGGATTCACATTTGAGGCTATATCCTAAACAACCAAAGCTTTCAATACTAAAGGCTGGTTTATACTATGGGTGTGCTCTGGGCGTTCGTAAACTCAGAGCTTTGTCAGATTGGCCATTCGTAAATTCAGAGCGTTTCGCTCTCAGAGGGCACACTGGACACTCTGGCCGAAAAGGAGGGTTAATCCGAGTGTTCTGACCTAACAACAGCAGTCAAGCACCCTAGCTGGCTAACGTAGGCTAGCTTGCTAGCTACTTACAGACAAATGAGAGAACAGCTCACTCTGACCATTTTACTCACACTAGCAGAGCTGGTTAGGCTGTTTTTATGTTATCCAGAGCGTTGGTGACTGCAACTGTGCTGCTGGCAACAATTTAATTACGTTTTTTTTGCCAACGTTTACCGACACTGGCCAAATTCAACGGCTGTTGAGCATTCGTAAACACTCCGAGAGTGCTATGAAATCGGAGTAGATAGCCCGAGCAAATTTACCAGCTACATCTTTCGACAGTTGTCGCAGTGACATAAACATTCTATTGAAATACACTGCTCAAAAAAATAAAGGGAACACTTAAACAACACAATGTAACTCCAAGTCAATCACACTTCTGTGAAATCAAACTGTCCACTTAGGAAGCAACACTGATTGACAATAAATTTCACATGCTGTTGTGTAAATGGAATAGACAAAAGGTGGAAATTATAGGCAATTAGTAAGACACCCCCAATAAAGGAATGGTTCTGCAGGTGGTGACCACAGACCACTTCTCAGTTCCTATGCTTCCTGGCTGATGTTTTGGTCACTTTTGAATGATGGCGGTGCTTTCACTCTAGTGGTAGCATGAGACGGAGTCTACAACCCACACAAGTGGCTCAGGTAGTGCAGTTCATCCAGGATGGCACATCAATGCGAGCTGTGGCAAAAAGGTTTGCTGTGTCTGTCAGCGTAGTGTCCAGAGCATGGAGGCGCTACCAGGAGATAGGCCAGTACATCAGGAGACGTGGAGGAGGCCGTAGGAGGGCAACAACCCAGCAGCAGGACCGCTACCTCCGCCTTTGTGCAAGGAGGTGCACTGCCAGAGCCCTGCAAAATGACCTCCAGCAGGCCACAAATGTGCATGTGTCAGCATATGGTCTCACAAGGGGTCTGAGGATCTCATCTCGGTACCTAATGGCAGTCAGGCTACCTCTGGCGAGCACATGGAGGGCTGTGCGGCCCCACAAAGAAATGCCACCCCACACCATGACTGACCCACCGCCAAACCGGTCATGCTGGAGGATGTTGCAGGCAGCAGAACGTTCTCCACGGCGTCTCCAGACTCTGTCACGTCTATCACATGTGCTCATGTGCTCAGTGTGAACCTGCTTTCATCTGTGAAGAGCACAGGGCACCAGTGGCGAATTTGCCAATCTTGGTGTTCTCTGGCAAATGCCAAACGTCCTGCACGGTGTTGGGCTGTAAGCACAACCCCCACCTGTGGACGTCGGGCCCTCATACCACCCTCATGGAGTCTGTTTCTGACCGTTTGAGTAGACACATGCACATTTGTGGCCTGCTGGAGGTCATTTTGCAGGGCTCTGGCAGTGCACCTGCTTGCACAAAGGCGGAGGTAGCGGTCCTGCTGCTGGGTTGTTGCCCTCCTACGGCCTCCTCTACGTCTCCTGATGTACTGGCCTATCTCCTGGTAGCACCTCCATGCTCTGGACACTACGCTGACAGACACAGCAAACCTTTTTGCCACAGCTCGCATTGATGTGCCATCCTGGATGAACTGCACTACCTGAGCCACTTGTGTGGGTTGTAGACTCCGTCTCATGCTACCACTAGAGTGAAAGCACCGCCATCATTCAAAAGTGACCAAAACATCAGCCAGGAAGCATAGGAACTGAGAAGTGGTCTGTGGTCACCACCTGCAGAACCATTCCTTTATTGGGGGTGTCTTACTAATTGCCTATAATTTCCACCTTTTGTCTATTCCATTTGCACAACAGCATGTGAAATGTATTGTCAATCAGTGTTGCTTCCTAAGTGGACAGTTTGATTTCACAGAAGTGTGATTGACTTGGAGTTACATTGTGTTGTTTAAGTGTTCCCTTTATTTTTTTGAGCAGTGTAGTTACTTGCATAGCGGAGTCTTTTGTTTAGACATGTAGCTAGTTAGCTAAACAATTAACCATAATCCCAACTCATAACGTTACTACCCTGCATGAATCTGCAGGTAGCTAACCAATCAGGTTCAATGTTAGCTAGCTAACATTAGGCTATAACTAGCAATGCAAATGGCTCTGAGATACGAATAATATAACTACACAGATCATACACATAACATTAGCTAGCTAGCCAGCCAATGGTACACTAACTTGAAAAGAAAACGACTTTCTGACAAAATTAGAAATGTGTAATATCTGAAAATGTAGCTAGCTAGACTCTCTTACCCGTATACATAGATGGACGTTTCTCCCGCTCTGTTATGGATGCCATGGTTTGAAGATGTAATTTGGAGCCTTCTGTGTGTTCTTTTCGACTCCGTCTGCATATTTGCAATCAAAACGCCAGTATTTTCTCCATCTCTTTAGCTATCATACTCTAATTCCACTGATTTCAAAACGCGGTCCTCCAGAAAGTGGAGAGCAACACTTATTCAGTTCTACTATGTGATATCTAAAAAAATCTGTATTAGAAAGGATTACCTACACATACTGACCAGCTCATATTATAGACAGAGGCGTGCTACATGGCAGACCAATCCGAGCTCATCTCTTGGTATGTCCAGCCCACTCATTATCTCAGCCAATCATGGCTAGCGGGAAGGTTGCTGACTTTTTCCATAGCTAAACCAACTATGGTCGTAATTTAACAATTGTATTCGTATTTACAGATGGCATACAAGTTTGTTATCAAGGCACATGTACCAGAAGGCATTTCCGCCAAAAAAAACACATTTTGATAAAAAAAGGAAAAGGTTTGCATTCAAATGGAGCTCCTGTGAAGTAGTGACGTGCGACATGTACCAGTATTTTAACAAATTTACTGACATTTTCAGTCATTTTGGTACAGTTGATCTATAGAAAAGTAATTTTTACTTGAATAACTCGTATTCATATAAAATATTTGTTTCTTAATCTTTCTAGCCGTGTCTATATGATCTACGAGTTTCTAGTGGGTATACCATATGGTTCAAGAGAAAAGTCTAAATAATCGAGTCAACAATGACATCGGCAATTAACTCTACAACTCATCCAACTATTGACTTTGTTTTGCAACTGCCAACAGTTTGGTGCCAAAACACTTGTGGAAGTTATGTGAATTGTAACAGCACAAGGTTGCATTCATAACAAGTCTCCCCCTCCTGGCATCCCATTTCCCCATAACATGCCGGAGACTTGCGCTCGAACCTTTTACTTTCGGTTATGGTCCACCAGCTTAGAACGGCTGTAATTGAAAATGTATTTCAGAACGATTTAGATGGTACAATGATTCCCTACACTATTCAGTGCTTGATTTCTCACATAAACTGAAATTGAGTGTAGAATTTTAGCAACCAGGAAATGACAAAGCGTTTTCTACATTGGCCGCTTGACCCGATATCCACAGCCACGAAATCAAAACAGCTTTCCCATTTTGACAACAGATGCCGGCGTGATCAGTGTATTACTTACCCGCCAGTGTTGTGATTGGTGGCGTTAGATTCTGGGTTGAACTTGGAACATTGTTATGCTCAGAAGGATAATGTCTAACAGTGAACGAGACTGGTTTTTACATCAGAAGTTAATGGTTATCTGTAGGAGTCAGATGGCTTTAGAGTGTGTAGGGGAGACGGGTGAAGATCTTAGAAACTAACAATGTCACTGAGGGAGAGAGGGTAATGTATAATGTTTACATTATGTCAGGATATGTTACTGTTAGCCATCAGGGATCTTATGGGAGGGATCCTCTGGGAGGAGAAGAGACACAGTCTGGTACCAATCACCATGACAGCCTTGAGTTGGGGAGGAGTGAGCACTTTGGGGTAGAGGTCAGGTCAGATGAAGTGAGGAAGAACAGATATCACTAAGGTTCTGTCTAGCAACAGAGATGCATTGGCTGTTAATTTGTGGAAGAAGAGAATCAGCCTAGGAGAAAGGGTTACATATCATTGCTTGTGTGAAATGTCGTTTGTCTGAATTACAGCTGTATCGACCCTTTGGGAAGAATTAAACTTGGTTAAGCTTCTCTAGTGTCCGTGGAGTCATTTACTCTAAATTAGAACCTAACAGTGGGTAATACTGTGAAACACTATCATTCCACTATCACCGCAAAAATGTTTAAAAAAATCCTGTGTAGCACCTTTAAAATAAATAAAAGCGTGTAAAAAAAATATACAGGACCTTCCATGCTGAAACATTCATATTAAACACAAAAGGTATTCAGTTAGTTGATGGTTGTATTATTTAGGATAATGTTTCATTGAGTTGTCATTCTATTTTAACATTCAATTAATCTTATTTTATATCTTTAACATGATATATTTCTTAAGTTATTCAATTATTAAATTACCTTATTTTTGATAGACGAATTGTTAAATAAAATTACATAAAATTACAGTAACTTTGTTAAAACACTGGTAGATTGCTACTCTAATCACGACAATAATCTAAATGTATGTGTAGTGCAAATTGTTCTCAATCTCAGTCAGCAGAATGAGTTTTAGCTTATAGAACCTTGATAAGATGAGTAACCATTGAGTAACCGTTGATATCCACAATTAGCGGCTGGTACATCTATTGTGACCCCATTCCTGAAAGCTCATATTGCCAGGAACACAAACATTCTTTCTTTTACAACACACGAGATTTTTACAATCACGTGTCTGGATTTTGTCTGTATTTAGGACTGAGCATACCTATCAACCCAAAAGCAAGTGGATCACGGTTGTAAATCATTATCATAGCACAAATTAAACTTTAGAACCTAGAGGATAGTTATTTAAAAGGTTTATATATGTTTATTAGTTTGATAATAAAAATGTGAACTTATGTACACTGAACCAAAATAGAAACATGTAAAGTGTCAGTCCCATGTTTCATGAGCTGAAATAAATTATCCCAGAAATGTTCCATATGTATAAAAAGCTTATTTCTCTCAAATTTGGTGCAAACATTTGTTTACACCCCTGTTAATGAGCATTTCTCCTTTGCCAAGATAATTCACCTGGGGCGGCAGGTAGCCTAGTGGTTAGAGCGTTGGACTAGCAGCCGAAAGGTTGCAAAATCAAATCCCCGAATTGACAAGGTAAAAATCCATCGTTTTGCCCCTAAACAAGGCACTAGGCCATCATTGAAAATCAGAATTTGTTCTTAACTGACTTGCCTAATTAAATAAAGGTAAAACACTTTTTTTTTTAAATCCACCTGGCAGGTGTGGCATATCAAGAATCTGATTAAACAGCGTGATCATTACACAGGTGCACCTTGTGCCAGGGACAATAAAAGGCCACTCTAAAATGTGCAATTTTGTCACACAATTCCAGTCTCCAGATTTGAAGGAGTGTGCAATTGGCATGACGACAGCAGGAATGTCCACCAGAGCTGTTGCCAGAGAATTTAAATGTTAATTTCTCTACCATAAGCTGCCTTCAAAATTGTTTTAAAGAATTTGGCAGTACGTCCAACCAGCCTCGCAACCGCAGAACAGCCCAGGACCTCCACATCTGGCTTCTTCATCTGCGGGATCGTCTGAGACTAGCCATCCGGATAGCTGATAAAACTGTGGAGTATTTCTGTATGTAATAAAGCCCTTTCGTCAGGAAAAAACTCATTCTGATTGGCTGGGCTTGGCTCCCCAGTGGGTGGGCCTTGCTCAAAAGTGGGTGGGACTATGCCCTCCCAGGCCCACCTATGGCTGTGTAAAATCTTTGAAATTGCTGCATTTATATTTTTGTTCAGTATATTTGTATTATAACATTTGAAAAACTTGTAAACTCAACTGTTATTAGGTCTCAATATTCACTAAACATTGTAAACTCTTTACATACAGTATATGCAGTTGAAGTCGGAAGTTTACATACACCTTAACCAAATACATTTACATTGTCCATTTGGAAGACCCATTTGCGACCAAGCTTTAACATCCTGACTGATGTCTTGAGATGTTGCTTCAATATATCCACATAATTTTCCCTCCTCATGATGCCATCTATTTTGTGAAGTGCACCAGTCCCTCCTGCAGCAAAGCACCCCCACAATATGCTGCCACCCCCGTGCTTCACAGTTGGGATGTTGTTCTTTGGCTTGCAAGCGCCCCCCTTTTTCCTCCAAACATAACGATGGTCATTATGGTCGAACAGTTCTATTTTTGTTTCATCAGACCAGAGGACATTTCTTCAATTAGTGCGAACTTTGTCCCCATGTACAGTTGCAAACCGTAGTCTGGCTTTTTCATGCCGGATTTGGAGCAGTGGCTTCTTCCTTGCCGAGCGGCCTTTCAGGTTATGTCAATATAGGACTCGTTTTACTGTGGATATAGATACTTTTGTACCCGTTTCCTCCAGCATCTTCACAATGTCCTTTGCTGTTGTTCTGGGATTGATTTGCACTTTTCGCACCAAAGTACGTTCATCTCTAGGAGACAGAATGCGTCTCCTTCCTGAGCGGTATGATAGCTGCATGGTCCCATGGTGTTTATACTTGCATACTATTGTTTTGTAAGGATGAACGTGGTACCTTCAGGCATTTGGAAATTGCTCCCAAGGATGAACCAGACTTGTGGAGGTCTACAATTTTTTTCCTGAGGTCTGGGCTGATTTCTTTTGATTTACCCATGATGCCAAGCAAAGAGGTACTGAGTTTGAAGGTAGGCCTTGAAATACATCCACAGGTACACCTCCAATTGACTCAAAATAGCAGAAGCTTCTAAAGCCAATTTTCCAAGCTGTTTAAAGGCACAGTCAACTTAGTGTATGTGTACATTAATCCACACACAAAACGGTTGACCGACATCAGTTCAGTTCATCTTTCAATCACCCACATGGGTAAAACCAATGAGGAGATGGCACGTGGGTATCTGCTTCTATAAACCAATGAGGAGATGGGAGAGGCAGGACTTGCAGCCACAAATAGAAGCAACACGAGTGGTGTGGTCAGCGTGTTAGCTTTTCTGGCATTTTTTAAGTTTCCTTTCACAATATATTATTCATTTCATTTTTATACATGACCCTAAGCACGATAGGATGTTAACTACAATCATATCGCTAATGATTACTATTATTTATGTCCAGCTCATGAGGCCAATTGTTGATGTGAGGCCTGTGGCAATTGCCTCTTCTGTCTAATGGTAAGTTCACCACTGCATCATTTATTGTGTTGAGATTCCCATTCACTACCCTAACCATCCGTTTTTGCAAGTTTGTCAAGAAGTTTGACCCCCGGTCGAGGTTAGAATCACAGTCGAGGCTACCTCCGAATGCGCTACAATACACTTCCATAGTTGGTTTGTATTTGTATTTATTATGGATCCCCATTAGCTGCTGCCTTCCTGGGGTCCAGCAAAATTAAGGCAGTTTATACAGTTTTAAAAACATTACAATACAATCACAACACACTGTGTGCCCTCAGGCCCCTACCACATATCTACAGTACTAAATCCATGTGTGTATGCGCCTATGTTTGTGTTGCTTCACCGTCCCCGCCGTTCCATAAGGTGCTTTTTTCTTTAATTTGTTTTTGAAATCAAATTTTACTGCTTGCATCAGTTATTTGATGTGGAATAAAGTTCCACGTAGTCATGGCTCTACGTAGTACTGTGCGCCTCCCACAGTTTCCAGAGTCTGATGAATTCATGAATGCCATTTTTATGTATCTGCATCCAGTATGATGGAAGTTAGAGGTCGTTTTGTGTGAAAATTCTAACTAGCTTAGCACAAAGACTAGAAGTCTACAGGAACAGCTAGCATGCTAACACTTGATCAGAACACAAAAGTGACAGATGCACAGATGGTGCCAAAACTGGCACAGATATTCTCCAACCTCCTCACGGACATCAGACGCAGCAGAACGTCATTGGTACAGTAATGGTAACAGACTATGTCCCAAATGGCACCCTACTCCCTACATAGCACTGGTCAAAAGCAGTGCACTATAAAAGTGAATAAGGTGTAATTTGGGAGGCAAACATTGGTATACAGAGGACTATATTGACTATAGCTCAGCATTCAACACCATAGTACCCTCCAAGCGTATCACTTATCATTAAGCTTGAGGCCCTGGGTCTCAAACCCACCCTGTGGAATTGGGTCCTGGACATCCTGACGGGCCGCCCCCCAGGTGGTGAAGGCAGGAAACAACATCTCCATTTCACTGATCCTCAACACTGGGGGCCCACACGGGTGTGTGCTGTCAGGAAAATAACCTCTCACTCAACATCAACAAAACAAAGGAGATTGTGGACTTCAGGAAACAGCAGGAGGGAGCACCCCCCAGCCACATCAACGGAACAGCAGTGGAGAAGGTGGAAAGTTATGTTCCTCGGCGTACAAATCACTGACAAACCCACACAGTGTGGTGAAGGCGGCGCAACAGCGCCTTTTCAACCTCAGGAGGCTAAAGAAATTTGGCTTGTCTTTCCAAAACCCTCACAAACTTTAACAGATGCACAATTGAGAGCATCCTGTCGGCCTGCACCTCCCAAAACCGCAGGGCTCTCCAGAGGGTGGTGTGGTCTAGACAACGCGTCCGGGGGCAAACTACCTGCCCTCCTATACACCTACAGCACCCGATGTCACAGGAAGGCCAAAAAGATCATCAAGGACAACAACCACCTGAGCCACTGCCTGTTCACCCCGCTATCATCCAGAAGGCGAGGTCAGTACAGGTGCATCAAAGCTGGGACCGAGAGACTGAAAAACAGCTTCTATCTCAAGGCCATCAGACTGTTAAAACAGCCATCACTAGCTGCTGCCTACATATAGACTAGAAATCACTGGCCACTTTAATAATGGAACACTAGTCACTTTAATAATGTTTACATATCTTGCATTACTCATCTCATTTGTATATACTGTATTTTATACTATCTATTGCATCTTAGTCTATGCCACTCTGTCATTGTTCATCCATATATTTATATATTGTTATTCCATTCCTTACTTAGATTTGTGTGTATTAGGTATTTGTTGTGGAATTGTTAGATATTACTTGTTAGATATTGCTGCAATGTCGGAACTAGAAGCACAAGCATTTTGCTACACTCGCGATAACATCTGCTAATCATGTGTACATGACCAATAAAATTAGATTTGATTTGAGGACTAGTCAGGCAATCTCTGGATTCCATTTTAGGCTGAAATACATCTTACATCACTCGTAAAATCCTAAACACATTGGCTAGATTCACATGGTCAACAAACCCTACTTCCATCATTTGCATTATTGCGCAAAGGCACAGATACTACTGTTGAAATGCTTCTTGGACTCCCTATTCTTCAAAAAAATTAAGTAAAACTGGTTGTGTCACTACAATGAAAACATAACATGATACATTTCCTTTACTGCCACTGTGCCCTTCATAGCTACAAGTAGTCCATTTCCGCCATCTCCAGATACTTCGTGATGTAGTCCAATATGACCGTCTCATTGGCTGCATCTTTTAAATAAAAGTGAGCTCCGGGTAGCATTTGCACTGTAAAATCTCCAGATGATATGTCTTTCCATGCTGTTAAATGAGAAAAGGGAAAGACACATACCACATTTACAGTTGCGATGGAAACAGATCACCATTCGGTTTCAGCAACTACACTTCTAAAGCAACTTCAAAAGGATCACAGGATTGATGAAGACTTCTCTCAAGACCTTACACAAACAGCCAGGAACCTACAGCTGAACTGTGCTCATCACTTAGGACTCTTAATGGCCATGTTTTCTTTTTTTACACATGTGCAGTACTCATACAGTCATGCAATTTGTGTTAATCACAGGGTGTTACAGCAGTGTAACTTATGGAGAGAATCGCTAGACATCACATGGAAAGCAGACATGCACGAGACAGCAGAGCTCTGACCTTGTAAGTCATGAGGCATGTCCTGCTTTCCATCGAAGCATGTGACTGGGCATGAGAGGAGAGGACTCTCTGGCCGGTCACACCTGGAACACAAGAACAATCTTTATTACATATTTATACATGTGTAATAATTTATACAAAAGCAGCTCAAACATAGACCATGTTAGAATTAAAGAGCGGCTGCCTTTAAAAAGCAACGAATCCCTTTGAAAACGGGCTATGTAGCATCGATTAAAGTCAAAAACAGTTATTTTTGTTACAAAGTCAGTCTCATCTAAAATGGAGTTTGGAACATCCAGGCGCCACAATGGGTAAATTCATGTGACTGTATTTTCCCACTAACATGGGGTGAACAGCTGCGGTGATTGCACTCTATCCAATAGCATAGACAGTGAAACAGACCTGCCCAGCAACTCCGACTGATTAAGACATCTTGCACTTTTTTTTTTTTTTTTTACTTGAGAAATACTCCAAACAATTACTCAAATAAAACATCCGACAAAAAACATCAACATTTATTACAGATCTCGTGAGTTATCTTAGATTCATTCTGAAGATTTTGAGGAAGTGAAATAGGCTACAGTGTCTCATGGGGGACAAACATTAACCAACCGCGGAACCGGTCAGGAAACACACCTCCAAGACTGAAATCTTGTTTTTCTAATGAGAAACAGAAAAACACACGTGCCAATCGGCGTGTTCAGATGCTCTTTAACTCCATAGCCATTGAATTATACAGTGCATTATAGGGAAATAATGCACGCCCTTCTAGACAAATCAGAATTGAGTATTCAACAATGCCATGGTATAAGGGGTAATAAATGTGTTGCAAATTAACATTTTCAGGCCAGAGATGCTAACAGAATGTGCGTCCCAATAATATCTCCTATCTTCTGAAGTGTGCACTTGTTCACTACTAGGGGAATTGTCCACCATATTTCTTATACCAGCAATTTCCTTTCAAATTAGTGAAAGTGCACACTTTGGGAGGAAAGAGAGAATTGTGACAAAGTTAGAGATGCCCACCTGTAGTTCTCCACCACGTGGAGGTCAGCTTTCAGCGCAGGCAGGAAGAGCTTTACAACCTCAGGATTGGCCAGTAACTCGGGGGGAGTCCCACCAATCCTGGTCATCCACTGGAGGAACTCCTCGTCTGATAAATCACTTCTCTTTGGGGCTTGGATACGCATCTCAGACTAGAAAGGAAGGAAAAACTAAAAGGATGACTGCTTTAGGTCAGTACATTAAGTGATAGCATTTCAAAAGTTATCAGAAATGCCCACATGGTTACATGTCATACAAATGTCGTAGTAAAGTTATATTGTATAAATGCTGTTCCGTTTTTTACATGATCGCTATTATAGTACTCACGTAGGGTGCAGAGGCACCAGACAGGAAGATGTGAATTGGTTCCAGCTTGTGGACTCTTTTCAAAGTATCTGCTACAGCAAAGCTGGTCATGGCGCCAAAGCTGTGACAGTGCAGATGAGCTATAAAAGGTCATCACAATTCTGACAACTTTGGATCAATAAAATGTAGCTTCAGATAAGGACCATGATGACTATAGATCAAACAGTGCCCTCAGTAATTAAGTGTGCCATCAAAAACAAACTGTACTCGTGACAACTTGATTTGGTTCTGGGTGACGAGATTCATACCTAAGTGACACTGATGACACTTTTCGTACTTGTACCTGTGGCCAAAGAAGGCAAACGGTTTCTCCTTGAGCACCGGCAGTAGCACATTGATGACCTCATCTACAATCTGCTCCATGCTTTGAAAGAAGGGCTCTTTGGCTCGAGCCTCCCTGCCAGGAAGTTTGACAGCAAACACTAGCAAAGAGAAAAGTGGGAGATACATTGTCTGTATTACAGACATTTCCTTTCTCCTTTCCCTTCACAAAACCTACAGCTCATGAATCGTGATGCAACTTCAATGAACCAATCCTATTTTTATAACATAATTAGAGCCCGACCGATATGGTTTTCTTGGGTCCGATACTGACTTTAGGGAGGAAAAAGTCACCGATTATCGATATTGTTTTTTTAGAGGTGGAATGAAAAACGTAATTTTTTTTCCTACACAAATTGTGCTCCAAAGGATTAACAGATACTCTAAAGGATGATTTCTTAACTAAATATTAAAATGATTTGTGGTTTACATCAAAAAGCTACTATATCCTCGACAAATACAAAACACTTGTTCAGTTTACATTCTTGGGTAGAACTTAAAGATTTGTCCATCTATAGCAGAGGATAAAAATGCAGAATTGTTTTGTTGCTGAAGCACCACAAGCAAACTAATAAACAAGAAGGGATGAATGAATTACACCGTCTCAATACATCTGAAACGTCACTGTTCACAACCTATTTCAGTACCATGCAGTTCATGTCACCACTAGGTGTCAGCATTTGTTTGGAGTAGATTCAATGCAGTGCTTTTCAATTCAAACTTTATTTGTCACATGCGCCGAATACAACAAGTGTACTAAAAATAAATTAATAAAATGCAAATTAATTACTTAAAAATCATACAATGTGATTTTCTGGATTTTTGTTTTAGATTCCGTCTCTCACAGTTGAAGTGTACCTATGATAAAAATGACATGCTTTGTAAGTAGGAAAACCTGCAAAATCGGCAGTGTATCAAATACTTGTTCTCCCCACTGTATATGTATATACTGTATATATATATATATATATATACACACACAGAAGTATGTGTACAACCCTTCACATTAGTGGATTTGGATATTTCAGCCACACCCGTTGCTGACAGGTGTATAAAATTGAGTAGACAGCCATGCCCACACAGCCATCTCCATAAACAAACATTGGCAGTAGAATGAGCTCAGTGACATTCAACGTGACACCATCATAGGATGCAACCTTTCCAACACAAGTCATCCGTCAAATTTCTGCCCTGCTAGAGTTGCCCCGATCAACTGTGCTGATATTGTGAAGTGGAAACGTCTAGGAGCAACAACGGCTCAGCCGCAAAGTGGTAGGCCACACAAGCTCACAGAACGGGACGCCCAGTGCTGAAGCGTGTAAAAATAGTCTGTCCTCAGTTACAACACTTACTACCGAGTTCCAAACTCACTACCGAGTTCCAACGCCAGCACAATAACTGTTTGTCGGCAGCTTCATGAAATGGGTTTCCACAGCCGAGCAGCCACACAAGCCTAAGATCACCATGCGCAATGCCAAGGGCCGGCTGGGGTAGTTTAAAGCTCGCTGCCATTGGACTCTGGAGCAGTGGAAACGCGTTCTCTGGAGCGATAAATCACACTTCCCCATCTGGCAGTCCAATGGACAAATCTGGGTTTGGCAGATGCCAGGAGGACACTACTTGGCCCAATGCATAGTGCCAACTGTAAAGTTTGGTGGAGGATGAATAATGGTCTGGGGATGTTTTTTTTTTAATGGTTCGGGCTAGGCCCCTTAGTTCCAGTGAACTAAAATCTTAACGCTACAGCATACAATGACATTCTAGCCAATTCTGTGTTTCCAACATTGTGGCAACAGTTTGGGGAAGGCCATTTCCTTTTTCAGCATGACAATGCCCCCGTGCACAAAGCAAGGTCCATACAGAAATGGTTTGTCGAGATCAGTGTGGAAGAACTTGACTGGCTTGCACAGAGCCCTGACCTGAACCCAATCGAACACCTTTGGAATGAATTGTAACGCCCAACATCAGTCCCCGACCTCACTATTGCTCATGGCTGAATGGAAGCAAGTCTCTACAGCAATGTTCCAACATCTAGTGTAAAGCCTTCCCAGAAGAGTGGAGGCTGTTATAGCAGCAAAGGTGGGCCCAAATCCATATTAATGCCCATGATTTTGGAATGAGATGTTCGACAAGCAGGTGTCCACACACACTACATGCCCAAAAGTATCTTGCCGGCTAGATAGAGCCTAACTACATAGCTGTCTAGCTAGCCAGCTAACGTTAACTAAGTGAGAATGGGATGAGGACAGGGCTGTTTGCTTGGTGAAGTGTACTTTTGATTATTTACTTATTCAAATATGCTGTCACTAGCTGTGGCAAGTTACTCACCATCAAACCCCCATGCCTACTCTCTCTCTCGACTTAGGGCTGAACGTTGTTCAATGAGCAGCTCGTAGAGTGCCATCTTTAGACAACCATTGAACAATTCTAAAAATTACAGCAAATGAGAAGACTTACTGTATTCGTTAATTCTATGTATATAATATGGCAGGTTTATATGAGAAGACTTACTGTATTCGTTAATTCTATGTATATAATATGGCAGGTTTATATGAGAAGACTTACTGTGTTCGTTAATTCTATGTATATCATATTGCAGGTTTATATGCGGAATAAAGACCAACACAAATATTTCTGTGAAAGGCTAATATTGGCCGATAATATTGGTCAACCGATTTATCGGTCGGGCTCTAAAAATAATAGTACCTTATGTAAAGCGCCTTTGGGTCTTTGAAAATGGCTATGTAAATCCAATGTATTATTATCATCATAATCATTACCTTCAATGGAGGTGAGGATTTTCCCCCAGCGTGCATAGTGTATGGAGCCTCCACCTGCCCATGGGAAGCATATCAGCCTGGCCACGGCATCAGGTCTCTTACTGAAGCAGTTGATCACCTTGTCCATTCTACTATATTTGACAAGAGAAATGAGGATAAGGAATAGGCCTATGTATAATGCGGTAAAATTGAAGATGCTATTTGCTAAGGCCAGCATCCCGGAGTCGCCTCCTCACTGTTGACCTTGAGACTGGTGTTTTGCTGGTACTATTTAAGTTGCCAGTTGAGGACTTGTGAGGCGTCTGGTTGGTTTCTGATTGCCCAATGTCAAACAAACTAAAACGCCTAAACAAAACCATGTGTTAATGCAAGTAATTTGTTTATTGGAGAAAAATGCTCATGTTTAATCCATTATTGATTATCAAGAAGCATAACTTTTCTCTCAAACTTCATAACACTTTCGTCTTCCAACAACATGCAGGAGAAAACAGCGCAATAGCCACTCGCTCTAACCGCGCCGTGAATAGGGTATATTCAGTAGTCTTTATCCCTGGTATAGACTCGGGCCCTAATCAGCATGCTCTCATAAATGAGATGACTACGCACATCATGTTTCAGACATATCAAGTTATGGTAAGCTACTGCAGGAATATCATCGAATGTTCGCAGTCAAACAACCAATAATACTGCGTGCCTCCGGTTATTTTCCTGTTTTTGGTCCAGACTGGCACCACGTCACGAATGGAATCGGACCGAGAGCACCATTTTCGAGCGAACCACGGTGCGTTGTTGGTGCGCTCCCGTGTGCCGATAGAGTTCACACCTGTCCAAATGAACCGAAATAAGGGCGAATATGCGCCAGAGTTCGTAAAAAACGCTCGAAACCAATTTGGTGCGAAAGCCCCCTTTACTTTCCTGTGCATCAGGATGCAAAGGTATAATGGAACAAACTGACGACATCTACCAAACAAACACACCAAAACGCAAACTTTTTTTTTTAATACCAGGTGCAATGTATAGGTTTATAAACTACCGCAAACGAACCATGTTTGTTTGGATTTTGGTCACATTACTGCCAAATCCAGTTCTTACACTTGATGTAGCTTACTAAATCTCAAGTCACTGAAGAATTTCGAAGAGTAAACTAGTATGTCATACTGTAAATACCTTTCACATTTTTAAATACCTCACATTTTCTCAAAGCAATTCCTTCAAATCGAAAGCTTCCTGGTTCTTCTCTTCCTTTCCTCCTTCTTTTTTCTTCTTCTTCTTCTTAGCGAATTGGCTGGCAGATCGCATCCAACTTTTAGATGCATACACTGCCACCTACTGTGCTGGTGTGTGAGGCCATTCACGGCCTACCGATTTTCAATTCTTAAGTAATACAAAATTGGGAAAAAGGAAAATTGCCCTGCCAACTATTAGCCCTCTCTAAAAAAACACCAACCCATTCCACTATTTAACCCTATCTAGTCCTATTCCAGAACCAATGGAGGCTGCTGAAGGGAGGACAGCTCATAATAATGGCTGGAACGGTGTAAATGGAATGGCATCAATCACATGGAAACCATGTGTTTGATGTATTTGATACCATTCCACCTATTGCGCTCCAGTCATTAACACGAGCCCGTCTTCCCCAATTACGGTGGCACCAACCTCCTGTGTCAGAACACTACCACTCAACACCCCCTGCAGCTGTTCTGCAGCAAATCCTTACAATCCCAAGTATTTGTGAAGGTGAACGGAAAGGCTCTGGAGCAACGAACCGCCCTTGCTGTCTCTGCCTGGCCGGTTCCCCTCTCTCCACTGGGATTCTCTGCCTCTAACCCTATTACAGGGGCTGAGTCACTGGCTTACTGGTGCTCTTTCATGCCGTCTCTAGGAGGGGTGCGTCACTTGAGTGGGTTGAGTCATTGACGTGATCTTCCTGTCTGGGTTGGCGCCCCTCCTTGGGTTGTGCCGTGGCGGAGATCTTTGTGGGCTATACTCGGCCTTGTCTCAGGATGGTAAGTTGGTGGTTGAAGATATCCCTCTAGCGGTGTGGGGGCTGTGCTTTGGCAAAGTGGGTGGGGTTATATCTTTCCTGTTTGGCCCTGTCCGGGGGTATCATCGGATGGGGCCACAGTGTCTCCTGACCCCTCCTGTCTCAGCCTCCAGTATTTATGCTGCAGTAGTTCATGTGTCGAGGGGCTAGGGTCAGTTTGTTATATCTGGAGTACTTCTCCTGTCTTATCCGGTGTCCTGTGTGAATTTAAGTATGCTCTCTCTAATTCTCTCTTTCTTTCTCTCTCTCGGAGGACCTGAGCCCTAGGACCATGCCTCAGGACTACCTGGCATGATGACTCCTTGCTGTCCCCAGTCCACCTGGCCGTGCTGCTGCTCCAGTTTCAACTGTTCTGCCTGCCTGTAGAGATACTCTCAATGATCGGCTATGAAAAGCCAACTGACATTTACTCCTGAGGTGCTGACTTGCTGCACCCTCGACAACTACTGTGATTATTATTATTTGACCATGCTGGTCATTTATGAACATTTGAACATCTTGGCCATGTTCTGTTATAATCTCCATCTGGCACAGCCAGAAGAGGACTGGCCACCCCTCATAGCCTGGTTCCTCTCTAGGTTTCTTCCTAGGTTTTGGCCTTTCTAGGGAGTTTTTCCTAGCCACCGTGCTTCTACACCTGCATTGCTTGCTGTTTGGGGTTTTAGGCTGGGTTTCTGTACAGCACTTTGAGATATCAGCTGATGTAAGAAGGGCTATATAAATAAATTTGATTTGATTTGATTTCTCTGCCTATGCTACCACAGCCCTGGTTCTTCTCTTCTTCAGGTTTGGTTAGTAAACGGATGCTGAAATAGATCAAAAGTGCCATCTGAAGTCTGGAGTGTGGAATTACATGGTAAATAATTTATTTAATATAATTTCTATATATTATATAAAATATTTAAATAACTTAATTATGGATGTACAGTACTATATATCATATTAAATATATAAATCATGTTATTCTGGATGTATAGTACTGAGGCCAGTGATAAAGTTTGGACTAAAGAGATGGAAGTGTGTTTTTTCCCCATAGGGTCTTTACCACTTTTGCTATGTACCCTGTCCTTATGCATTGCATTGTCAAATCCCTTATAAATAAAGAATCACTGACAACTTTTTTCTTTCATAAAGTGTAATTCTCTTTCAGTCGATTCGGTTCGACATCTCACTATGGGACATGCCCTCTTTTGTGGGTCATTGGTTGAAGCCTTATTCAATCATGCCTAACAGGCCAATCAGCGCTTTGTGGGTGTAGGGGAGAACGGGTATGTTCATCCCATTTTTACAATCAGCATCACTCCATCAAGGGAAATATACTATTCTTTCTAACAAAGATATGTAAGGGATAAATGCCAACGTTCTGTACATTAGACGTTCTGTACATTAGACGTTCTGATATACATTCATGTACAGAACAGAAGCGTTTATCCCGCTTATACCACAGTTGCCCCCCAAAAATATTAAAGCACACATTTACCGGTCTTAAAACTTATTTTTTGGGCCTCCTTAGTGGTGTAGCGGCTAGTACGATGTTTCCTCCGACACATTGGTGCGGCTGGCTTCCCGGTTAAGCTGGCGGGTGTTAAGGAGCGCGTTTAAGCGGGTCATGTTTCGGAGGACGCATGAATCCACCTTCACCTCTCCCGAGCCCGTTGGGAAGTTGCAGCGATGAGACAAGATCGAAACTTATTTTCGTTGATATTTTCATACTTTTTATAAGCAAATTAATACTTACTCATCTTTTGATTGCTAGAGACACGACCCAGTCGTTCATTAGATTAGTTTGATATTTACAATCATGACCCAGTCGTTAGTTCTTTATGTTCCGTTGCCATGCTCAGTGGCAAAGTTCTTATCCCTTGCTTGCTGCTAGCTAGACAACTAGCGACAGCTACCAGAGTATGTGAGCGGAGCTGGAGTGGAGAGAGGAGTGGAGCATGCCCAATTTGACTGGAGTCTGGAGCGAGTTTCGCAAAGGCGGAAGCATCGGCCTTCAAGCCCACTCCAATTTCGCTCCAGTAGCGCTTACTTCACTTCACGAGCTCAGGGCATACCCGGCCCAGCATGCATTTGTAGGCTACTTGTGTGCTGCTATAGCACCTTGCTTTAGGTACTGTCATGGAGTTCGCTAAATATTTTCAGAAAGAAACTGCACTCAGATGCAAAATCAAGGTGACTTACAAAGATGAGGACCAAGAGCAAGATAGGGAGTGTGGTGAGGGAGTGTGGTGATGTAACTAAAGGCGCTGCTGCGCCTTCTTTACCACGCTGACTGTGTGGGTGGACCATTTCAGTTTGTCCGTGATGTGTACGCCGAGGAAATTAAAACTTTCACCTTCTCCACGACTGTCCCGTCGATGTGGATAGGGGGCTGCTCCCTCTGCTGTTTCCTGAAGTCCACGATCAGCTCCTTTGTTTTGTTGACATTGAGTGTGAGGTTATTTTCCTGACACCACACTCCAAGGGCCCTCATCTCCTCCCTGTAGGCCGTCTCGTCGTTGTTGGTAATCAAGCCTACCACTGTAGTGTCGTCTGCAAACTTGATGATTGAGTTGGAGGCGTGCATGGCCACACAGCCATAGGTGAACAGGGAATTCAGGAGAGGGCTGAGAAAGCACCCTTGTGGGGCCCCAGTGTTGAGGATCAACGGGGTGGAGATGTTGTTTCCTACCCTCACCACCTTGGGGGCGGCCCATCAGGAAGTCCAGGACCCAGTTGCACAGGGCGGGGTCGAGACTCAGGGTCTTGAGCTTAATGACGAGTTTGGATGGTACTATGGAGTTAAATGCTGAGCTGTAATCGATGAACAGCATTATTACATAGGTATTCCTCTTGTCCAGATGGGTTAGGGCAGTGTGCAGAGTGATTGTGATTGCATCGTCTGTGGACCTATTGGGGCGGTAAGCAAATTGGAGTGGGTCTAGGGTGTCAGGTAAGGTGGAGGTGATATGATCCTTGACTAGTCTCTCAAAGCACTTCATGATGACGGAAGTGAGTGCTACGGGGCGATAGTCATTTAGCTCAGTTACCTTAGCTTTCTTGGGAACAGACCATATAACACGAATATAACAAAACATTTATTTTTACTCTAGTATCCAGGCACGACAGGCCTTATTGCTTAAATATTTAAGGATGTTGTTCATCCCTGGAAATTATCAGAATTCATGTAAACATTACAGTTTTGAAAACATGGCTTTTCCTCAAACAAAGTGGTCTCTTGGCACAACTTATGGGGTAAATTTAGCCGCGGGACAGAGTTAGTTAAGCCTCAGACACATTTCTCTACTGAATTAAGTATTACCGCTACCTTTTTAAAACCTTGTCTATCTTTTTTTCCCAAGCACAATCAACACAATTATATTCGCTTATTGTCTTTTAGTAATTTTAAGCATCTTTTAACTCAGGCTTAAGACCTAACAAACACTTTGTAAAATTTTTTTATAACATAGGCCCTGTTACCTCATATCCCAGCGATAATGCCTTGCATTACGCCTGGGAAGAAAACACTTTTGCTCAACTTGCCATTGGCTCAACAATTGGCTCAACTTACCCCAAGGCAAACATTTGGACTATATTAGCCGGCACAGCTACAAGGATGCACTTTCATGCTAGGTTTAGGACCTCAAGCTTATAGACCCCAACTGATTTATAGAACAATCTTAAAATGATCTACTTCGTTTAGATACAAGCCTCATGAAACCTCTAACACAATAAATGAATTTGACTTGGTGAAAATCACTTTTTTTGCACTCAACTTGCTTACTACTTTTTCCATGTGGTTTCTTCCTTCACAGACTCCATTAAATGATGACCTCTTCCTAAATATTTGGTCAAATGATTCATTTCGTGTATGGTTTCTTAGAAACAAGTGTGGCTCAACTTATCCCTTTGGCTCAACCTACCCCACTCTCCCCTTCGCCCTGCATGTCTATATAACACCCTGCAATGCTCTGGTTTCCTCATTCTTCACAAGTCTATTTTGGTAACTATTTGGTTACTAACCTGTTCAACTCGCTCAACTTAACTGCGCTCAACTTAACTGTCTGAGTGTGGGTTACCACCCCACCACGGTGCATTGAGTGGCTTCTTTGCTATTTTCAAGAATTCTGCAAAATTTTGTTTCACTTTACCGAGTGAACTTACCCCAATTAACTTGTTAGCAGTGCTTTTTGTCATTGGCTAGCTACACTAGCTCTACTGCTTTAGCAGATTTCCACTAGTTTTAGCTACTTCTACCCGTGGTCTCTAGCGTTCTGTCGGTTAGTTGAACTTTCGAGTGTCTTAGCTAGCTAGTGGGCTAATGGCACCACAGGTTTTTTAGCTAAGAACCTCTGGGCTAAACCCCCATTCGGTTTGTTTGGCTAACACGAGCGGTGCTGTTTCTTCACAGTGTGTTACCCCACCATTAAAGCACCATCCCTTTTGCATTCCCCTGTAAAAGATAACCTAGCCATGCGTTTCTATCTCAAGTTACTTGGCTTACACATCGAGTCAGCACTTTGTATTTCACGCGATGGCTTGGCTAGCTAGCTATCATCACTCAGGTGAAGATAGCCAGCTAATTAGCTTGCATCCCTGTTAGCTTCACTTTCACTACACCATAAGTATAAAGACTGCATTTATTTCCCACCACCCTGGTAAATAAAGCTTTCTGTTTCTGCTTACCTGGCTCAAGCACGTGTCCCAGTGTCAGTCAATGTAATTTCATTTGCTTTCATCCATCCGGCCGAAATGAGATGTTGACAGGCTAGCAAAGCTTGCCCTGGCTATGCGGGCATTACATGTCCCAGTCTGGTAATTGTGTGGCTCTGTGCTACTTGTCTCAGCGTAGACCAGGCTTTGGATGCTCTCTTTGACCCCGCTAGCTGTGCGCATAGCGCTAAGCTGGGCCTTGGTGTCCTTAAACATAAGAGTAAAGTACGTGGAAAGCACTGCTCAGGCCTAGCTCTTGATCGAGGATGATTCCATTGAGAACAAGGTCCCAGATGAAGGAGAGGCTATACAGTCTTCCCCTCAGTTCGAGCTCTTGACAACTTCAGAGGTCACCCATCTTTCCCAGGGGGCGAACCTTTCTGACGAATCCAGAAGTGAGGACGATGGCATTTCTCTTGCTGCATCAGGCTGTGCCCCTTTTGACCAGGAAGGGAATAACGCCTAGGGTTGCAAAATTCTGGGAACTTTCAATAAATTTCGGTAAACCTCCAACCGGGATTTCGGGAAAACCAGGGAATTTATTTACAACCCTAATTACGCCCCTGAAAAAGAATGTCTGCTCAGCTTGTGCTGCCCAGGCAAACTGAAGAGTTGAGTTGATAATTAATCTCTCCTTCTTCGAGGCACTGCCGAAGTCAGGTATCATACGCCTACAAGACTAGGATGGGTGCAATCACCTCTCAGGGTAATTCTACATCCGTCCAACAATGTGTATCAGACTGTATGTTGTTGGATGAGTTTTCCTGGGCAGAGCCATTTAAGTCACTTTCTCTGGTGACTGGCTACCCGCACTTGGATAGTGTATTCCTCCTCCCGTGGAGCCTTCCCTGGCTAAACATCTCGACCCAAGGTGCAGGGACTCTGGGAGCCAGCTGAGCTCCTCTCACCTTGATGACCAGTCTCCTCAGGAGTCCTGTGTCAGGTCACACAAGAGCCCCCCGCCTCAGGAACCATAAGTCCCCATTGGGATGGGTCAACACCACTGTTCCCCCAGTTCAGCTCTCTAATAAACAGTCCCATTACATTCAGGCCCTTGGGCCGAGGGTGATGGTTCAGAATGTTCCCATTCAAAACAATCAACCTCTCAAGGGCTACCTTGTCCAGCCACCAGGCCTGGCAAGTTCATTGTCCCTTTCACAGGATAGGTTGCCCACATGAGCAGTTGCCCCAGGGTGACGCCACAGGGTTCCCCTTGTCCCTAGGAAGCAGGTGAGTTCCATTGCTCCTCACAAGGAGCAGTGGTACGCATGTGCGGTCTTCCCCTGGGTCCTACGCACTGAATAGCACAGTCCACTGCACAGGGGGAAGCGGTCTGAGCTCCCAGAGACAAGATACAGCCTCTGTTGGCCAAGGGAGCTGCATGGTCAAAGGGAGGAAGCTCACCAGGTAGTCCCACTTGGCCTCCTGATGAGAGACTTCAAGCTTTGGGTGACCTCACTCCGCTTGAACCCGTCTCTCCACCAGCATTACTGCCAAGGAGGTAACGTCACACTCTGGCGAGATAGATATTGTTATGGAGGGAGCAGTGATCTGTTGTCTCTCAGAGCAACATATGTGCCAGGCTGACTAAACTCAGGAGTTTATCCTGCACACAGGAGATATCTGAGGTTTGCCTCCGTAGGCATAGCCGGATATATCACCTTACCATTCGGTCTGTCCCTGGCGGACATTCACGGAGGGTGCTGAAGTGGCCCTATCCCCCCTATGAGGGAGAGGCTTAAGAGTCCTGACGTACATTGACGACTGGTTGATCTATGCAGACACTCGGTTCAGGCAGCGGAGCACACAGCCCAGCTTTTGTCTCAACTGCTCGCTCTAAGCTTCAGGATGAATCGTGGCAAAAGCTTGCACCTACCGACCCAGCAGAAAATCTATTTGGGATTGTGTCTGGACTCTGTAGCCTGTCATGTAGCCCTCACCGTAGAGACAGCAATGGCTTTTTGCCACTACCTTAGTGTTTTGCCAACATCAGTCACTTACTGGATGGGTCTGATGCTGATTGAGCTCATGACGTCCATGATTGTGGTAGTCCCGCTTGGCCTCCTCCTCATGAGAGACTTCCAGCAACTCGATAGGTTTCTGTGCACCATTCTCCATCCGGTGTGATAGCACCGCCCCCACATCATACGATGAGGCATCACACGATAAGATGAGCTCTCTGTCTGCTGAGTAGAGCACTAGCACTTCAGCTGATTGCAGTAACACCTTTGACTTTGCAAAAGTGTATTCCTTATTCCAGGCTACATCCTTCGTTAACAGTTGATGTAGAGGAGCTAAGAGGGTAGAGAGGTTCGGGAGGAAGCGATTATTATAATTCAGTAAGCCTAGATAGGCTTTCAGCTCTGTAACGTTTGTCGGAGCTGGGCCTTCCACAACAGCCCTCACTTTAGCTTTGACAGTGTGTAACCCCTTGGCATCCACCTTGTGACCCAGGTACTGCACTTCATCTGCTAACAGTGTACACTTGCTCCTCGTCAGCCAGAGACTAGCGTCCTCCATCCTCCTCAAACATTCACTGACGTTTCTGAGACGTTCCTCCTTCGTGACTCCCATGACAAGAATGTCATCGAGGTAAACCACTACCTTGGGTATCCCCTGCAGAACTCCCTCCAGGGTTCTTTGGAAGATAGCTGGTCAGAAGACAGCCTGAAAGGTAAGCGTTTATAGGTAAACATCCCTCTGTGGGTGTTTATGGTTAGGTACTTCTGTGAAGCTTTATCCATTAGCACTTGCTGATATGCGTGACTCATGTCCAGTTTTGTGAACTGTTGCCCTCTGGTTAACGTTGAAAGCAAATCTTCCACTTTGGGTATGGGGTACTGCTCCAGAGAGGAAACTCTATTACAGTCAGTTTATAGTCACCATATAATCTGATTGAACAATCTGGTTTTAGTATGGGAACAACTGGTGCTGCCCACTCAGAAATCTTGACAGGTATAATTATATCCTCTGCTAAGTCTGTCAATTTCCACATCCACTTTAGGCTTCATGGCATATGGAACTGATATTGGCCTATAGAATCTGGGAGTAGCATCAGTAGCAACATGAATGGTAGCTTGGCCCCATTTTAATGTCCCTAGCTCTTCTTTGAAAACACCCGCTGCAGTGTCAATGTCTCTGTGGTGACATGTTTGATTTCATCCAAGTTAAATTTTATGTCCTCCAAACACCCTCTTCCGAGTAAGCTGGGGCCAGTACCTTCCACTACTAAGAGAGGCAGACCTTTCTTTTGTCCTTGACATTCCACTTGAACATCAGCAACTCCAATCACAGTGATCTTCTCCCCTGTGTACGTTTTGAGTTTAATGGGGGTGTATCTCAGTTTAGGCACGCTTTCCGTTCTTTGAAATCCTACACGCTCAGAGCTGCTCTCTTTTACAGTATGGCACGCTGTTGCGCCCCTTGCCTGCAAATCCAGTGCATTTCTATTCGCGGACTCCATGGCCTGGGCCAGTTTGAGTGCATTCTCAAACGTGAGATTAGGCTCTGATAACAAGCGTATTTGTATCCTGTCATCATTAATCCCACACACCAGCCGATCACGTAGCATTTGCGATAATGTATTCCCATAGTTACAGTCCAATGCTAGTTTTCTCAACTCAGCCACATATTCCCCCACTGATTCGGGAAGGTTTTCTCATGCGTGAATCAAACTTGAATCTTTGTACTATCTCAGTGGCTTTGGGGTTGAAGTTATTTTTTAATAGATCGACTAGATCTATGAATGACTTTTCTCTTAGTTTATCTGGGCTCAACAGGTTTCTCATTAAAACCTCTTGAGCCTATGGGGGCGCCATTTCAACTTTGTAAAAATGAGTTCCCAAATTAAACTGCCTCGTACTCAATTCTTGCTCGTACAATATGCATATTATTATTACTATTGGATAGAAAACACTCTCTAGTTTCTAAAACCGTTTGAATTATTTCTCTGAGTGAAACAGAACTCATTCTGCAGCACATTTGCTGTCAGGGAGTGAGATTTCAGAAATCGAGGTCCCTGTTCTGAGGTCAGTTTATAAGTCCCCATGTAAGCCATCGGGCTACATGCACTGCATACGTCTTCCTCTAGATGTCAGTAAGCGGGGAGAATTTTAATGGAGTGGATTGCGCAATCTGAGACCCTATATAAGACCGTGGAACGGAAGTACCGTCCTTTTCAACGGTGCGCCTGGCGCAAGAAGACATCACAATGGCGTCCTGCAAACGCTTTCGTTTTAGTAGTTCTATATCTCCGGTCATGTTTTTATTCGTTATAGGTGTTAAAGACATCATAAGGTAGTTAATTTAAACCGACTTATAGCAGTTTATAGCAGTTTATTGCGATTTTCTGGGATTTCTTTGTCATGCGCTTTCACGAGTTGGACACCTCTCAGTGGGTGGCTATCGTTAGCTGCTATTTCGACAGGAGAAGAGGACATCTTTCAACCAAAAGACGATTGTTCTGGAGAAAGGACACCTTGCCCAAGATTCTGATGGAAGCTCAGCTAATAGTAAGCAGTCTTTATGCTGTTAATTCGTACTTATGTTGACAAATGTCAAATAATAATTCCACCATGAATTATGGTGCGGTCTCGCTTTAGCGCACGCTGTATTGCGCAGTAACGTTAATTTTAAAAATCTAACACGGCGATTGCATTAAGAACTAATTTATCTTTCATTTGCTGTCCAACTTGTATTTTTTAGTCAAGTTTATGAATAGTTTTCGATTAGAATAGGTGCCTCTCCAAGATGGCGCCGGACAGATTGCTTGAAGTTTTGGCCACTAATCACATTGTATAACCACGATTTGTGCTGCTAAATATGCACATTTTCGAACAAACTCTATATGCATTGTGTAATATGATGTTATAGGACTGTCATCTGAAGAATTCTGAGAAGGTTAGGGAAAAAATTTATATCTTTTGGTGGTTTATACGTTATCGCTATGTTTGGCTTGAATCAATGCTGTTGTGATGTTTGCTATTGTGGTAAGCTAATATAACGCTATATTGTGTTTTCGCTGTAAAACACTTAGAAAATCTGAAATATTGTCTGGATTCACAAGATCTGTGTCTTTCAATTGCTGTACGCTGTGTATTTTTAAGAAATGTTTTATGATGAGTAATTAGGTAATACACGTTTCTCTCTGTAGTTATTCTAGTCGCTTTGGTGAGAGTTGTGATGGTGGCTGCAATGGTAAACTATGATTTATACCTGAAATATGCACATTTTTCTAACAAAACATATGCTATACAATAAATATGTTATCAGACTGTCATCTGATGAAGTTGTTTCTTGGTTAGTGGCTATTTATATCTTTATTTGGTCGAATTTGTGATAGCTACTGATGGAGTAAAAAACTGGTGGAGTAAAAAAAGTGGTGTCTTTTGCTAACGTGGTTAGCTAATAGATTTACATATTGTGTCTTCCCTGTAAAACATTTAAAAAATCAGAAATGATGGCTGGATTCACAAGATGTGTATCTTTCATCTGGTGTCTTGGACTTGTGATTTAATGATATTTAGATGCTAGTATTTACTTGTGACGCTATGCTAGGCTATGCTAGTCAGCTTTTTTACTGATGGGGGTGCTCCCGGATCCGGGTTTGGGAGGAATTAGAGTTAAGCTGTACGTCTGTGCACCGACAACGCTTATGAGTATGGATTTCTGTATAGCGGCATCAGTTATTTCATTAGCAGCAAAGAAATGTTTAATTATTTCACAGTACTCCTCCCATTCCTGATTTTCCGGGTCAAATGGTGGTAGCGAGCCTATTGTTGCCAAAACCATCTTTTCCGATTCTCTCTCCCCTCACACAGTCAATCATTTGTCCTACCCGTATCCAGGGAATCAATCCGTCAGAATCTTCCACCGCTCACTTGAGTGTCACATCCAGCGTCGCACGCCAAACACTCCGTTGAATTCGTGGCAAAACAAAATCCAGCGCAGTCCTCCATAGTTATCTACGTCGCCAACTATGTAGTATCCTTAGAGACTTCTTAGATTGATGACACGTAAGTACGGTTTAGTTTTTAATTGTAACTTAGAATAACATTCTCTAATGCACCTGGCTTAAGCTACCTGAAGCTTTCTTAAATCACGGTTATATAGGCAGCAAAGCAAACCACCGTCTTGAGTCAGTACTGCCATCTATTGGTAAACATAAATATACCAGGTTACTACAACCTTAGAACAAATGCCGAACGTATTACCTCCCAAGAGAATTCTCTTCGGTTATAGTCACAGCAGTGTATATTACCCCTCAGACCGATATCACGACGGCCCTCAAAGAACTACACTGGACTTTATGCAAACAGGAAACTACATATCCTGAGGCGACATTCATTGTAGCTGGGGATTTTAACAAAATAAATTTGAGGAAAATACTATCGAAGTTCTATCAACACATTGACTGGAGTACTCGCTCTCAAAAATCATTGGACCACTGCATCTCAATTTTTCGAAATGCCTTCGAGGCCCTCCCCCGCCCTCCCTTCGGCAAATCTGTTAACGACTCAATTTTGCTCCTCCCTTCCTATAGGCAGAAACTCAAACAGGAAGTACCCATGCAAAGGTCTATTCATACGCTGGTCTGACCAATCGGAATCCATGCTTCACGATTGTTTTGATTACGCGGACTGGGATATGTTCCGTGTAGCCTCTGAGAATAACATCGACAAATACACGGATGCGGTGACTGAGTTCATCAGGTAGTGTATAGGAGATGTTGTACCCACTCTGACTATTAAAACTCAAACCAGAAATTGTACATAGATGGCAGCATTCACTCAAAACTGAAAGTGCCAACCATCGCATTTAACCACGGCATGGTGACTGGGAATATGGCCAAATACAAACAGTACAGTTATTCCCTCTGTAAGGCAATCAAACAGAAAAAAAACGTCAGTACAGAGACAAAGTGGAGTCGCATTTCAACGGCTCAGACACGAGACGTATGTGGCATGGTCTACAGACAATCACGGTCTACAAAGGGAAAACCATCCACATCGAAGATACCGATGTCTTGCTTCCGGACAAGATAACACAGTGCCACCGACGCAGCCCGCTAAGGACTGTGGGCTCTCCTTCTCCGTGGCCAACATGAGTAAGACATTTAAGAGTATTAACCCTGAATGCCCCCCATCTATCTTCAGTTCTGTTAGGTGACCTCAACTGGGATATGCTTAACACCCCGGCCATCCTACAATCTAATCTAGATGCCCTCAATCTCACACAAATTATCAAGGAACCTACCGAGTACAACCCTAAATCTGTAACCATGGACACCCTCATAGATATCATCCTGACCAATTTGCCCTCTAAATACACCTCTGGAACTTCAACCAGGATCTATGCGATCACTGCCTCATTGCCTGCGTCCGTAATGGGTCTGCGGTTTAAACACTTCAGCGAGCAGGCCTTTCTAATCGACCTGGCCCGGGTATCCTGGAAGGATATTGACCTCATCCCGTCAGTAGATGATGCCTGGTTGCTCTTGAAATGTGCTTTCTTCACCATCTTAAATATCCTTGCCCCGTTCAAAAAAAATTGAACTAAGAACAGATATAGCCCTTGGTTCACCCTAGACTTGACTGCCCTTGACCTGCATTAGCATCGAATAGCCCCCGCGATAAGCAACTTTTCAGGGAAGTCAGGAACCAATATACACAGTCAGTCAGCAAAGCAAAGGCTAGCTTTTTCAAACAGAAATTTGCATCCTGTAGCACTAATTCCAAAAAGTTTTGGGATACTGTAAAGTCCATGGAGAATAAGAGCACCTCCTCCCAGCTGCTCACTGCATTGAGGCTTGGAAAAACCACCGATAAATCTATGATAATCGAGAATTTCAATAAGCATTTTCTACGGCTGGCCATGCTTTCCACCTGGCTACCCCTACCCCTGCCAACAGCTCTGCACCCCCCGCAGCAACTTGCCCAACCCCCCCCCCCCCCCCACCTGCATCTCCTTCACCCAAAACCAGATAGCTGATGTTCTGAAAGAGCTGCGAGATCTGGATCTCTACAAATCAGCTGGGCTAGACAATCTGGACCCTCTCTTTCTAAAATTATCAGACGAAATTGTTGCAACCCCTATTACTAGCCTGTTCAACCTCTCTTTTGTATTGTCTGAAATCCCCAAAGACTGGAAAGCTGCCTGGGTCATCCCCCTCTTCAAAGGGGGAGACACTCTAGATCCAAACTGTTATAGACCTATATCCATCCTGCCCTGCCTTTCTAAAATCTTCGAAATCCAAGGTAAGAAACAGATCACCGACCATTTCGAATCCCACCGTACCTTCTCCACTATGCAATCTGGTTTCCAGCATGACCAGCTCGGTCATGGGTGCACCTCAGCCATGCTCAAGGTCCTAAATTATATCATAATCGCCATCGATAAAAGACAGTACTGTGCAGCCGTCTCCATCAACCTGGCCAAGGCATTCGACTCTGTCAATCACCGCATTCTTATCGGCAGACTCAATAGCCTTGGTTTATCAAATGACTGCCTTGCCTGATTCACTAACTGCTTCTCAGATAGAGTTCAGTGTGTCAAATTCACCACACAGACAGTGTGGTGAAGAAGGCGCAGCAGCGCCTCTTCAACCTCAGGAGGCTGAAGAAGTTGGATTTGGCCCTTAAAACCCTCACAAACTTTTACAGATGCATAATTGAGAGCATTCTGTTAGGCTGTATCACCGCCTGGTACGGCAACTGCACAGCCCGCAACCGCAGGGCTCTCCAGAGGGTGGTGCGGTCTGCCCAACTCATCACCGGGGGCAAACTACCTGCCCTCCAGGACACCTACACCACCCGATGTCACAGAAAGGCCAAAAAGATCCTCAAGGACATCAACCACCAGAGCCAAGGGCAGTTCACCCTGCTATCATCCAGAAGGCGAGGTCAGTACAGGTGCATCAAAGCTGGGACCGAGAGACTAAAAAACTGCTTCTATCTCAAGGCCATCAAATAGCCATCACTAGCCGGCTTCCACTCGGTTACTGAACCCTGCACCTTAGAGGCTTCTGCCCTATATACATAGACTTGGAATCACTGGCCTCTTTAATAATGGAACACTAGTCACTTTAATAATGATTATTTACTTCTTTACTCATCTCATATGTATACACTGTATTCTATTCTACTGTATTTTAGTAAATGGCACTACGACATTGCTCTATCTAATATTTATATATTTCTTAATTCCATGATTTAAATGTGTGTGTATTATTGTGAATTGTTAGATACTACTGCACTGTTGGAGCTAGGAACACAAGCATTTTGCTACACCCGCAATAACATCTTCTAAATTTGTGTATGTGACCAATACAATTTTATTTTATTGATTTAGGTGCACAGAGCCCTAAGACTTCGTGCATCGGTAATTCTATAGAATATCTCTATCTCACATATTTTTTACGAAATGTCCCGTAGCTCCACAATACAGATAGCTCTGGGTGTGGAGTCGGCGTAAGCGCTCAGCCAGAGTCAATCTAGCCCTGCCCAGGTGCCTGGACTCTGAAGGAGGCAAGTTGGCAGCCCTCTGTGACTCGGGTGACATCGGGTTCACTGGGACATGTAGACTTCGAGGTCTCCGGGATTCTTCGGAGGCGAGGTGGGAATCGAGAGCGAACGAGGGCAACAGGGCACAGATTCCCTCTCCCTCCTACGTTCTTGAGGCACCCATTGATCCAGATGTTCAATGCTTTGAGTGAGTTGGGCTACAAGCTCAACTTTGACCACCTCTGATTATCTGTGAAGGAACATGTCGAACAATGCTTCCGGGTTCCAGGCACTCTCAGTCCACCTTGTAGTCTGCCACACTACAGGAGTCTTGACGTAGTTGGAGCATCTCATGAGCAGCCTCTCTCCCGGACAACGTAGAATCAAACAAATCTTCTGAACTTCCGCCACAAACTCCTCCAGACTGAGGCAGACTGTGGACTGTTGCTCACACACCGCCGTAGCCCAGGCGAGTGCCCTCCCGGACATCAGCGTTATGATGTACGCTATCCTCGATAGCGGGCTCGGGGTCAGGGCAGGCAGAATGGTCAAAACTGGGAAAACTAGAAAACAGGAGCTTTAGAAAAGACAGGAGCAAGGGGAAAACCACTGGTAGGCTTGTCAAACAAAACGAACTGGCAACAGACAAACAGAGAACACAGGTATAAATACACAGGGGATAATGAGGGGAGATGGGAGACACCTGGTGGGGGATGGAGACAAGCACAAAGACAGGTGAAATAGATTTAGATTAGGGTGTGACAGATGTTTACAAATAGTCAAACTTGAGTTAAGGGAAATGGAGATGTAGACCAGTGAAGGTAACAAAGGAAAGTAAGTTAGTTGGAAAGTAAGAATTTTGAATTTGAATTGTTTGGATTGCTTAAGAGTTTGCAAACTAGAAACTAACTAAATGTTATTTCATTTGATTTTATTGTTTTTTTTGCAGGTTAGAGGAGCTGTACATAAAAGGGCACACACATGGAATTTTCTGAAGTTTTTCTGAGTTTTCATTGAACACATTTTGATAGGAAATGTGTGAGAAACTTACTGTAAACCTGGGATATGAAATATTTGACAATTGTTAAATAATTCATCTTAAAGAGTAAGAAAAAGTTGTTTGAATGACCTCTGATCTCTGTTCTGACTTTCTAGTGTGGATTGATCGCCCTCACTGGAAAGCTGAGAGATGGCTGGTTGATAATTTAAGGTCATATGTAATACTGGTTTGAATGGTCATTTATAATACTGATAACTACGGAGTTTATAGTTATTTGTGTGATTCGGACCACGAGAAGGATAGCCCTGTCTCTAGTCTATTTTTCTATTCCTTGAATCAAGTTATGGGTACAATTTTTTCTTTATGGAGTTATTATGGGTAGTGATTCTAATTAGATTATTTTTATTTTAAAATTATTATGTTTTATTTTTTTAACCAGTAGTGTTGTTGTTTTTACACATTAGTCACTATGTGAGTCGTGTCAAAATGGGGGAATTACCAGTCTTTTGAAGTTTTTGTATTGAAGTTTACACACCTCTGTGTTGTTGTATGTGTCGAACTGCTTTGCTTTATCTTGGCCAGGTCACAGTTGTAAATGAGAACTTGTTCTCAACTAGCCTACCTGGGTAAATAAAGGTGAAATAAAATAAATAAATAAAACCTTGAGTGATATGTAGGGATGTATCGAATGATGTGTGTATTGTTGTTTGTTTGTTTGTTTTGTTTGATAAATCTCACCAGATTGGGTCTGCTGGATGATCGAGATTACTCCCTGAGGATTAGTAATGGTCCTATTAGTAATGGTCCATTAATAATGGTCATAAGTAATAATTTGTCATATAGTCAATGCTTGTCTGGATTTCCTGAATCAGAGATGCACTGAACTGAACTGTTGTTCTGATCTGTCCTTTCTTGAGGTTATGTTGGAGATGGTATCTAGATGCATGGAAGGGATAATTTGACAAAACGGTGTACAGCATCCAGTTGAAGCTATCAACTGCCTTTTCTCTCCTACCTTTTCTCTTAGGAGTGCAACAGAAGTCCACGTGGAGTGACCATGGAGAGAGATCCGTTCCAAAACTTCTCAAATTGCTGGTATACTGGTTGGCAAATGGACAAGACATAATAGGAGTTGTGGTGGGGCTTAATTGAGACATTGAAATTGAGACATTGTCATGGGCCATACACTTTGAACTGTAAAATTATCTGAAGAAGAAAAAGGAAGAAATGCCAGAAGATTGAGTGCTGGAAAAGCGAGAGGGTTGGTCAACTGTTTCCGTAATTGATTTAGACTTGTCTGAATTTGTTATTTGGGGATTCAGGTTGATTGAGGAGGTCTACACACTGCTAAATTTATAGTAATTTAGACTAAGAATGCATTGCGATACTGATCTGTAATCATAACCCTGATGAGAAATGTAATACTAGAATTATGAGTTTAATATATTGTATTTTAAAATAAATGTACATTCTGCCAGTGTTGATGTGTGTTAAGTTGAGGGTTTTCACTTTGAGTGATAGAACCAATGTGAATCACTGAGCAATGTCATTCTGGATTTGGGGTCGGATAATTAATTGGGTTTTGAATTATGATTTGGGAACTGAATGATTTTTAAAACTGACTGAAATGATTTGAGTAAGTTTTTAGTATGTTAACTATATGAGTGGAAGAATGTTTTTGTTTTGATTGTTATTATGCTGATTGAGACGTGTAAAGAAGTTGTATAGCAAAGAGATTGATACTATTCTCAGCATGCCCTGGTGAATAGAAAGCGTGAACTCTGATCCTAAGAGTGAAACTGATCCTAATGTATTTGATTTATATCTATTGCCAAATTGCAATGATAATACTCAGGAACTATAGCAGGTTTGTGCTCATGGCACAAAACCATAGGCATTTCCTTATAGATAGTGGAATCACGATGCTTGTCCTGGGTCCTGTTAATTAGGCACAAAACGGGTCCTGTGGTCCTGTTAATTAGGCACAAAAATGTTACTTAAATAACAATTTCCATACCTGGATTTGTCCAACAAGATATGCTCATTTTAGTTTCTACAGATGATGCTATGGGGATGTAAATGGTTATTTCTACCATGCTGACCAATGAGAGTATGATCAGTATCAATATGATGATTTGTTTTCTACTGATGAAAAATGTACATTGACTTAGATTGCTGAGAATTTCTTGAACAATATTTTAATGTTTATATCATTCCCAGCACATTAAGACAGTTTAGCAATGGCTACTATGAAAAGTGCTAAGGTAGCATGCACATACAACAGACTGTTAACCAATACGAGAAAATAAAAAATTCTGCATAAGCACTTGTGCAACCAATGCAATAATGTCACTTAGGCAAATAAGCAATAGGCTATTCACTTTACACAATATGCAAAACAGTATCGGCACACCAGCATTACAGAATAGCAACAGCTGTACAGGAGAAAATAGCTGCAAACGTATTATTGCTAATTACCGATTACTACACAGCATGAAACCCCCCAATAATAACCTGCAATTAATTCATTTTGATGGACGCACAACATTCAGGTATTCCTGGTAATGTCTACAATAAAAACTCCTCAGAAACCGTGCGTCTTCTCTCTTGGCATGATGATAACACTCTGACCTGAGTGGGAGGGTGCAGTATAAGCGCTCTGATTGGTTAGGAATGGCAGGGCTATGATTGGTGAGTGACAACTAAGTTAGACTGAGCAGCCAAACTAACAGGATTTAAGGGGACTGTGAGGGGAAGTTAGGTAGAGAGGAGGGGAGCAGGATGGCCATTTTTTACAGCTTGTACATAGGAAGCAGGAGGATAGAGTTACAGTCTGATTTGCCAAAGGGATGGCGAGGGAGGGTCTTGTATGCATTACTGTGTGTGGATTAAAGGGGATTTCGAGTTTTTTCGACATTTGGTTGCGCAGGTGACATGCTGGTAAAAATGAAGTAAAATGGATTTCATTTTCCCTGCATTAAAATCCCCAGCCACAATAAATGCCGCCAGTGAATCTGCATTTTCTTGTTTGCTTATGACCCTATACAGCTTGTTGAGTGTGGTCTTAGTGACAGCTTAGGTTTGTGGTGGTAAATAGACAGCTATGAAAAATATGCAGTGTCTTCAGGAAGTATTCACACCCCTTGACCTTTTCCACATTTTCTTGTGTTACAGCTTTAATTTAAAATTGATTGAATTGGGAGTTTGTGTCACTGGCCTGCACATAATACCCCATAATGTCAAAGTGGAATTATGTTTTTAGAAAGTTTACAAACTAATTCAAAGGAAAATCTGAAATGTCTTGAGTCAATAAGTTTTCAACCCAGTGGCGATTTTAGCATGTAAATCTTGGTGGGGCAAAACATCAAAAATGTACTCAATGATATATATATTTTTGACATTGTTTGCAAACTGATATGTGACAAGTATTACTGCCAAATAAAATGCAAAATAGGCAAGCCCCCCCCAAAATATTGACATTTTTTTGTTGCTAAAAATGTGGGGCTCAAAACAGCTCTGCCCCACCTGCCCTGAATGACGTGTCGCCACTGATTCAACCCCTTTATGGCAAGCCTAAATAAGTTCAGGAGTAAAACATTTGCTAAGTCACATAATGTTGCATGGACTCACTCTGTGTGCAATAATAGTGTTTAACATGATTTTTGAATGACTACCTCATCTCTACCCCACACATACAATTATCTGTAAGGTCCCTCAGTTGTGAATTTCAAACACAGATTCAACCACAAAGACCAGAGATGTTTTCCAATGCCTCGCGAAGAAGCAGTGGTGTGTATTCATGGATGCCAAGGGAAGTCAGGCTTCCCCCAAAATATTACCAATATATATATTTTTTAAATAAAATAAAATGTATTTTGTCTCTCTGTTTCATCATTTTCCTTCAATTTGCAAGAGGCTGAATGTACCTCTCAGGAGAAAGCATCTGAGCGAGCGAAACAGCGCCCCTATGTCTCTACGTGTAGGCCATCTATCTGATGCTTTCTGGTCCAAATGAGTATGACATTGTTGCCGCCCGTAGCATTGAAGGCAAGGGAAGCCAGCGAGCATCTGGCCTCCCTTGACAAAAAATATATAAGAAATGATCCAATCAGCGTTGAGCTAAAATGAGAGAGCTCAACTGTGGATGATCCTGGCGCACCGGAAAAAAAAGTGTCAAGGGAAGCCAGCTTGGATTTTGGCATCACTCCTATCAAATCCCATTAAGAGCATACGTCATTGACAGAAAAACTTGAATTGTTGCATCTCGTTGTGTTGTTGTTCTCTGGTGGCTATCTAGCTAGCTAGCTAAAATTGTCCCTTTCCTAAATTAGCCCTGGATGGCGATAGGGATTTGATCTTGTGGTTTTACTTCATTCTCCGTACTGGCCAATGATTGTAACAGCAATGATGATCCAACCATTAATTACTACATTGTTGTGCCCCTGGCCTCAGAGGATAGAAGTTCAATATGTAGCTAGATAGAGAAGGCTAATGTTAACTACCTAACGTTGCCCATGAATGGAAGTTAGGCTAGCGAGCAAGCATTTTAACCAGGTAGCCTAGGACAACAAAAAATAAAAGGTGTACAGTATGAAAGAATCATAGACCGTTTCATCAACATGAAATAGAGGAGGATGGCATTGGTGGTTCTCTACAAGTAGTGTGAGTCAACATGTTTTGCTACTTGCACGGACACGCAGGCGCACACACACGCACACAGAAATCAGAACCATGGACAGCCACATCATATTTAGCTCACGTTGATTGGACTAAATTCGTTTTTGGTATCTTTTATTTGTCACTGTTATAGACTAAGCGGAGGTGATTTGATGATGTGGAAGTTTAAATAAATGGTGCTGGAATTGTGTAAGCAACTCATGTTATCTTTGTGACTTGTGGTAACTCTCTGTGTTCGAAATCAATAGTTGTTTAGCGGTCCAAAAATGTAGGAAGCATTAACCTGCTTTACCATGCTGTAGGTCATGTAACTGTCTGTTACTGTACATGCAATATGCTTTGTGGACTTCACTGGACAGAGGTTGCTATCCGGCTTTGTGATAAAACAAAGGTGTGGTTGAATCTATTCTGCCACTGTGACTTTTTATTGTCTCTGACTTTAGGCCTATATATCACGGTCGCAAGGCATATGAATTAACAGGTTACAGAACAAACAACAAAATTATCACAACACAGGTTGTAATATGGCACTTATTGGTAGATGGGTAAAAATGTTAAAAGCAGACATTGAATATCCCTTTGAGCAAGGTGAAGTTATTAATTACACTTTGGATGGTGTATCAATACACCCAGCCACTACAAAGATACCGGTGCCCTCGCAATAGAGGAAGGAAACCCCTCAGGAATTTCACCATGTGGCCAATGGTGACTTTAAAACAGTTACAGAGTGTAATGGTTGTGACAGGATAAAATTGAGCATGGATCATCAACATTGTAGTTACTCCACAATACTAACTTAAATGACAGAGTGAAAAGAAGGAAGCTTGTACAATCTAAAAATATTCCAAAACATGCATCCTGTTCGCAATAAGGAACTAAAGTAAAACTGCAAAAAATGTAACAAGAATGAAATTTATGTCCTGAATACAAAGCATTATGTTTGGGGCAAATCCAACAAAACCCATCACTCTTCATATTTTCAAGCAGACTGGTGGCTGCTTGCTTGTCATCGGCAATGTCACGCCCTGGCCATAGAGAGGTTTTTATTATCTATTTTGGTTAGGCCAGGGTGTGACTAGGGTTTGGTATGTCTAGGGGTTTTTGTATGTCTATGTTGGCCTGATATGGTTCCCAATCAGAGACAGCTGTTTATCTTTGTCTCTGATTGGGGATCATATTTAGGTAGCCATTTGCCTCATTTGTGTTGTGGGATTTTGTCTATGTATAGTTGCCTGAGTGCACATCAGTAGCGTCACGTTATGTTTGATTGTTTGTTGTTTTGTTAGGTGAGTTTCAGTTTATTAAAATTATGTGGAACTCTACTCACGCTGCGCCTTGGTCTCATCATTATGACAATCGTGACAGAAGATCACACCACACACGGACCAAGCAGCGTGTTCAAGAGGAGCAGGGATCCTGGGCCCAGGAGAAAAGAGAGTGGAGGACATCCTGGACCTGGGAGGAGGTAATGTCAGGGGACAAGACCCTGCCATGGAAGCAGGCGGAGGCCCCGAAAGAGGAACGGCGACGATACGAGGGGACCATCCTCCTGGTCAATCTATGTCATGGAAAGAGCAGGTGTGCTTTGTGTACTTAGTGTATATAAAATGTGATACATAACTTCATGGGCATCACAAAATCATATACTAAAATATGAAAATACTGCTTGTCATGTCTCAAAATCAATATCTACCTAGCCTCTATATTGTTTTATGTCCTCTGGATTCAAGAAAAAAAAAGAGTTTAATGGTGAGCCTGTCAGTTTGCCTTAATTCTCACACAGCATCCAGCTTAGCTGACGCAATGCCATTTTCCTGATTTTTTTTTTTAGCACTTTTTTTCTCTGGCCTACATTGATTTAGTCACCCTAATCTTGACCATTCGACAAGGGTAAAAACTCCAATAACTTTTGAACGGATTATGGTAGAGACATGAGGTTTGGACCATTGATTTTCTTGGAGTGGTATCTTCTCAACTGTATTTTTTGATTTGACACCCTATGAAAAATAAACAAATAAATCACATATCGTATAGAAATACTTTAAATTATTCTTTGTATGATCATTTGTATAAAATATATCGATAACTGTGCACATTTTCTCACCCTAATTATTCATTAACAAAGTGTACAGGATAAGTGTATAGGATAGGACTAAGTCTTTTACGCTACTGCTACTCACTGTTCATCATATATGCATAGCCCCTTTAACCATATCTACATGTACATACTACCTCAATCAGCCTGACTAACCGGTGTCTGTATGTAGCCTCGCTACTGTATATAGCCTGTCTTTTTACTGTTGTTTTATTTCTTTACCTACCTATTGTTCACCTAATACCTTTTTTTGCACTATTGGTTAGAGCCTGTAAGTAAGCATTTCACTGCTGTTGTATTCGGCGCACGTGACAAATAAACTTTGATTTGATTTGACTCATATTCTGAAGGACTCCAAAAATGTGGGACCCTAGTGGAGTTTGGAGAACTTACAGTTTGGCTGAGGAGTGCAACGTTTCAGTAAGGTAAAATGGCAGAAGTTCGAATCAATTTAGCGTGTCGAGCAAAGTTGATGAAGATGAAAGTCCTGAATGGACAACAGTAGGGTCGAAAACTGGAACAAAAAAGGAAATTGTCTGAAATTGGAGTGGAAGATAAGTCTGTGAATGATAACGAATCGCTTCTTGTTGGGATGCGCTTGTTGAGTAAGGATGCCATATGTGGGAAACCGTTTTGAGGTGTGAATGCGCTGGGAAAAGTGGAGTCTGTAACGGTGTTCCTCCTCCTCTTCATACGAAGAGGAGGAGTAGTGATTCGACCAAGGCGCAGCGTTGTGATATGACATGATATTTATTTAAACAAGACGAAAACAAACTATACTTGACTAACTAACAAAACAATAAACGATGTAGACTGACCTGAACGTAAGAACTTACATGTAACACGAAGAACGCACGAACCGGGAAAACAGACTACACAAAAACCATACGAACAAACATACCGAAAACAGTCCCGTGTGGCGCAACATACACAGACACAGAAGACAATCACCCACAAACTAACAGTGTAAAACAGCCTACCTATATATGATTCTCAATCAGAGGAAATGAATAACACCTGTCCCTGATTGAGAACCATATAAGGCTAATTAACCAACACACTCCCACATAGAACAAACAACACAGACTGCCCATCCCAACTCACGCCCTGACCAACTAAACACATACAAAACAAGAGAAAACAGGTCAGCAACGTGACAGAGTCTGTCTGAGTGACCAGGAGTGGTCTTATTTTGATTGACTGTATTCATGAAAAACACAGGAAGATTGCAGTAGGCCTCAAAAGAATCCAGACAACAGAAGTTTCCTGCTTTGAACTTCGGAGTAGAGCACCCGTCAAACGAGTCACCTCAGGGGTGACAACAGATGTTCAGGAAGAGATTTCCTGGTGTGGTTGGTGCCAGGCGTCTGACCCGCTGGGTGAATGGCGAAAAATAAGAAAGTCAGTCGGCCCTGTTCTTTAAAAAAAAAAGAGCACCTACCTATTAATGTGAAGCTCAGTTATGTAAGATGTAAGAGCTTTTGTCCCCAAACCACTACTGTAAAGGATTTGGCCATGTTTCAAGTGGGTGCAGACGGACAGATTATACTGAAGAATTGTGTGTAGAAGGACAACGGTGTTGCAATTGTGGTGGGGATCAGGATACCGAGTTCCTGGAGTGCCCTGTAAGGGTGAAGGAGATTGAGGTGGCAAAAGAGCGACCAATCGAATCTCCTATGCGGAGGCGATTCAATTCATTGAGAAAACAAGTGATGCTAGTGAAGATATGGTAGTGGATGCACCACAGCCTGTAGTAAATGTTTGCTGCCAGTCAAAAGATACCCAGTGTGTTAAAAAGGTGGATTTTGTGGCGTTCATTGCCACAGTTATAAACTGTACGGCTCAAGTCTCAAAGAAGTCAAAGAAACTGGACATTATTGTGGCTGCGGCAGAAAAGACTTGCAGGGGGTACTTGCGCCAGAAGACGACACACACTCCCAGGCTCCCCTTGAGCCTTTGTAAGGGATCCGATTTTTTATTTAAAAAACATTTTTACCCTCTTTTTCTCACCAATTTCGTGATATCCAATCACGATCTAATTACAATCTTGTCTCATCGCTGCAACGGGCTCAGGAGAGGCGAAGGTCGAGTCATGGGTCCGCCGAAACATGACAAGCCAAAGATTGTTTGATTTAGTTTATTTTTTGTAGTTTGGTTGTTTTTTTGTTATTGGTAGTTTGGCCGTTTTGGGGAATCCTGTTTCCATCCCGCACAGTAGGTGGCGGGATGTACATTAAATTGTGCAATCGCCAATATACCACAGAAGAAGACGATATCCGTGACCCGGAAAGTACTTAGTTAATCTTGCCCGCTTCACAGCGGTAGTACAGAGAACGCACTGGGGAGTGAAACACCAATTTGCCGGCAGAAGAACACCAAAAGGTTCACTTATATGGTCTGAAAAAACAAACATGATGTTGATATTATCCTGGCAACTAATGACAAGGCGAAACCCTAAACGATCGAGATATAGCCTTAAAACCGTTCAGGAATAGGAGCAGTGGAGTATCCGAGGCTCTGAAATATTTTCTGGGACTTGAGTCTTTGAAAATATATATATATTGTCACCTGAGAAGAATTAGTGCTTTAACGAAAGGAAGGGGACACGTCGTTCAATTTGTGCCGGTTGACAACGGGGGCAATTTGGGAGGATCTCGGGTTAAGCGGACACCACAGCGGCCCGTGTCCAAATCAGCGAGAGAAGCCGGGGTGTCGGCTTGATAGAGTGGTCGGGTGGAACGTCTCCAACGCTGAGGTAATAGCGTCAGACGAACAGGAGCTGCGTTGAGATTTGACCATTGGGAGCCGGGGACAGAGACCTCATGAATGGAAATCGGAACTTCAGGTATATTCATACACCTGTCTGTCAAACCCCTTATTCTTATTAAATTGTTTTAGTTTGGTGTTGAAGTTTTGTAGGCTGACTATCAGTTGCTATCCTTAAAGGATAGCATACAGTCAAAACCAAAAGAACCCGAGATCCTCCCAAATAGGCCTACCAATCAGATAATGCATGAAAATAAACACATCCAGGCCTTTCACTCTACAGTCTGGGTTAGAAAACGAATTTGGGTGACCAGACATACCATTGGTAAGATGATTTGCCGGATCAGCGTCTCGTCGGCAGCAACAAAAAAGTACTTCCGGGTCACAGAATTTGGGAACATTTCTAAATAAAAGTCCCCCACGTAATAGTAGAAACGTGTAAATAACCTGTATTTATTCATGATATGACAAATAATTGTCCAAACATTAACAATGATTCATATGTGTTCATATTTAAGAAATCATTTGCATTCAATTTGGGTTTAAAAAAAACATGTTTGAAGGTCAAATAAATCCCCTCAATGCGAATCACTGTATATGGAATACATATTGGCTTATAGAACAAAAACTATTCTGGGTGCCGTAGTAAAAGTGTTATAGGGAATACTCAGTAGGGTCTGTAGATTGTATATACGGTGTAATTTCAAGGGATATGAATAATACGGAGTGTTGCTGGCCCTTTACTCCACCCGTTATATTGGCGGCCACAATGCAAATCACTATATAGAGCAAAACATATTCAGGGTGCCGACGTAAAAGTATTGTAGGGAATACTTAGTAGAGTCTGTAGAATTGTATATGTTGGTGTCATTTCATCGGGCTCTGAGTGTTGCTGGCCTTTTATGGATTGTTGCTGGCCTTACTGTGGTCAAATAGCTTAAAAATGTGCTGCCTGGACACTATACGGTACAAATATAGCACTGTACAGGAAACGTAGGGTAATAAATACTTAGAAGGATCTGTAGAATGTGTATATATGGTGTTATTTCATGGGGGACTGAGGTCTATATGCCCAGCAACACTTTCTACTCCACCCACTCAAATGGTCCCAATGCAATACACTGTAGGCCTATACATGTACATATTGGAGAAACTATTCAATGTTCAGAGGTAAAACTGTGGTTGGGAGTAGGCCTGTTGCGGTGACCGTATTACTGCCACACCGGCGGTCACGAGTCATGATGGCAGTCAAATTCCATGTGACCGTTTAGTCATGGTAATTAGGTTTCTCCAAGCTCTGATGCTGCTGATGGTCATTAGTAGCCTACCAAACTTGCTAACTGCCTGGTACTCAGCACTCTATTATCACTCTGACATCAATGCAGATGCATCCTCCATTCGCTATTTAAGTGCATAGATGACATGTACTTTTTTCCCGCTGCCCCTGTTTTGAGACCGGTGCATGAAAAGTAAATGTGGACAGTTCTTCCAATATCTTCAATATGCACCTCGGAATTTAATAACAACGTGCACAGTTGCGTCCCTGATGTGTCAGTCTTCACTTGTAGCCTGTGAGAAAGACCCGATCACGTTATGGAGAGCCATGTGAGTGAGAGACGCTTCGAATTGCGCAGCACTCAGGGAGAAGGGCACAACGCAGCACTCCGGGACAAGGGCACAACGACTATTGGCCGCAAAGGCATGGATTTTTTAGGGTGCGTCATGGCCACGAAGGGATGCCGCCGTGAAATTCGAGGCATTATCAAGTGCTTGTCAAATTGTATAAACAAAAGTATATGGACACCCCTTCAAATTAGTGGATTTGGCTATTTCAGCCACACTAATTGCTGACAGGTGTATAAATTCCAGCACACAGCCGTGCAATCTCCATAGACAAACAATAGTAGAATGGCCTTGCTGAAGAGCTCAGTGACTTTCAATGTGGCACTGTCTTCAATGTGGCCTGATACACACAGTCTCCTCTGAACAGTTGATGTTGAGATGTCTGTTACTTGAACTCTGAAGCGTCTATTTGGGCTGCAATTTCTGAGGCTGGTAACTCTAATGAACTTTTCCTCTGCGGCAGAGGTAACTCTGGGTCTTCCTTTCCTGTGGCGGTCCTCGTGAGAGCCAGTTTCATCATCGCGCTTCATGGTTTTTGCGACTGCACTTGAAGAAACTTTATCAAAGTTCTTGAAATGTTCCGCATTGACTGACCTTATCTTAAATAATGATGGACTGTCATTTCTCTTTGCTTATTTGAGCTGTTCTTGCCATGTATACCACCCCTACCTTGTCACAACACAACTGATTGGATCAAATGCATTAAGAAGGAAATACATTTGACAAATTAACTTTTTAATAAAGACACACCTGTTCATTGAAATGCATTCCAGGGGACTACCTCCTATAGCTGGTTGAGAGAATGCCAAGAGTGTGCAAAGCTGTCATCAAGGCAAAGGGTGGCTACTTTGAAGAATCTCAAATATAAAATGTCCTTTGATTTGTTTTATACTTTTTTGGTTACTGCATGATTCCATATGTGTTGTTTCATAGTTTTGATGTTTTCACTATTATTCTACAATGTAGAAAATAGTCAAAATAAAGAAAAACCCTGGAATGAGTAGGTGTGTCCAATCTTTTGACTGGTACTGTATGTTAGATCGGGTTCAAGTCCGGGCTCTGGCTGGGCCACTCAAGGACATTCAGAGACTTGTCCCGAACCACTCATGCGTTGTTTTGGCTGTGTGCTTAGGGTCATTGTCCTGTTGGAAGGTGAACTGTCGCCCCAGTCTGAGGTCCTGAGCGCTCTGGAGCAGGTTTTCATCAAGAATTTCTCTGTACTTTGCTCCGTTCATCTTTCCCTCGATCCTGACTAGTCCCCCAGTCCCTGCCGCTAAGAAACAACGCCACAGCATTATGCTGCCACCACCATGCTTCACCGTAAAGATGTTGCCAGGTTTCCTCCAGAAGAGATGCTTGACATTCAGCCCAAGGAGTTCAACCTTGGCTCCATCAGACCAGAGAATCTTGTCATGGTCAGAGTTCTTTAGGTGCCTTTTGGCAAACTCCAAGCGGACTGTCATGTGCCTTTTACTGAGGAGAGGCTTCTGTCTGGCCACTACCATAAAGGCCTGATTGGTGGAGTACTGCAGAGAAGGTTGGCCTTCTGGAAGGTTCTCCCATCTCCACAGAGGAACTCTAGAGCTCTGTCAGAGTGACCATCAGGTTCTTGGTCACCTCCCTGACCAAGGCCCTTCTCCCCCGATTGCTCAGTTTGGCCAGGCAGCCAGCCAGCTCTAGGAAGAGTCTTGGCGATTCCAAACTTCTTCCTTTTAAGAATGATGGCCACTGTGTTCTTGGGGACCTTCAATGTTGCAGAAATGTTTTGTTACCCTTCCCCAGATATGTGCCCCGACACAATCCTGTCTCGGAGCTCTATGTACAATTCCTTCGACATCACGGCTTGGGTTTTGCTCTGACATGCACTGTCAACTGTGGGACCTTATATAGACAGGTGTGTGCCTTTCCAAATCATATCAAATCAATTTATTTTACCACAGGTGGTCTTCAATTAAGTTGTAGAAACATCTCAAGGATGATCAATGGAAACAGTATGCACCTGAGGTCAATTTAGAGTCTCATAGGATAGTTTTAAAGTATTTCTATGAGATATTATGTAATTTTCTTATTTTTCAAGCCTAAAGGGTCAACATTGTTTTTGTGTTCCTATCATTTATTGCAATGTACACCATTTTATGTATGTTGTGTCGGGAGCCCTATTCCTTTCCAAATCCACAAAGTTCATTCTACAAACAAACAATATGTTGATTCAAGAGATGCAATTTGGTTTAAAAAAAAGAAGCATTTATTCATGATAAATATCATTAAAGTTAATCAAACTTTTCATGAAACTGTAAAACATCAACAGTAAAACAGAAGATTGAAATTGTATGCAAGATCCTCTTCAGGTAGTCTCAGCCCAGTGGGCACAAACTGTTTCCATGTCATTTTCAGAACAAAATCTATGTGATTGGGGTTATACCAACATAAGCCTCCCGGGTGGCGCAGTGGTCTAGGGCACTGCATCGCAGTGCTAGCTGCGCCACCAGAGTCTCTGGGTTCACGCCCAGGCTCTGTCGCAGCCGGCCGCAACCGGGAGGTCCGTGGGGCGACGCACAATTGGCATAGCGTCGTCCGGGTTAGGGAGGGTTTGGCCGGTAGGGATATCCTTGTCTCAGTATGTAAAAATGTAATAAATGTAATAAAATGTATGCACTCTACTGTAAGTCGCTCTGGATAAGAGCGTCTGCTAAATGACTAAAATGTAAATGTAAATGTAGAAATATATGATTTGTTTCTTCGGATACTTCCTTAAATAAATGTTTGTTTGGCCAAAACACTTGACCTAATGCACGTTTTGGCACGCCCTGCTGACTAATTTAAATGCATAAAGTCTGCAGCTTTCTCATCATTAGGATAATGTGCGTCATTTACTTGTATGGCAGCCAGTTAACACTGATCACCCTGTTTGCATTGTTTCACTTAAGCTGTCAGAGAATGTATGTACGGTGCGATATGTAGTCCAATATGAAAAATGGATTTAGGCTGATAGGGCACTGTTAAGCGCTGCAGAAGTGACACTCCTCTGGCTGTAAACTTCAACAGTAGATGTGTTCATGCGTAGAATGGACCCCGCTTTTACTGCGACACAACGCACGGGGAATTATGTACGGTGCGCTATGGATGTCCAATATGAAAAACAATCTGAACGTAGTGCAATACAAATGGGCTAAGTAACAGTGGGATTTTCTAAGGTTGATTTAATATTATACAAATAATTGTATTATTGTTATTATTATTATTATAAATAATGTTTTGTTATTTGTATTACTGTTACATGATAACTATCTATCAATCTCCACCCGGCACAGCCAGAAGAGGGGGTGGCAGAAGAGGACTGGCCACCCCTCATAGCCTGGTTCCTCTCTAGGTTTCTTCCTAGGTTTTGGCCTTTCTAGGGAGTTTTCCCTAGCCACCGTGCTTCTACACCTGCATTGCTTGCTGTTTGGGGTTTTAGGCTGGGTTTCTGTACAGCACTTTGTGACATCAGCTGTTGTAAGAAGGGCTTTATAAATACATTTGATTGATAGTAATCATATTTTTTAATGCTGTTAACAATGTCAATATTATTTGTGCTATACAATATTTTTTCAAATTTTTCATATTCTTAAAAATCTGTCTGCTAACATTTCCTCGTAAAATATTACGATCATTTGATTATTTTTTTTCCCGTACTGCATGCTGGCGGAAAGGAGGTGTTTGCTGGTTGGTTGCCTCTGCCGAGACCCCAACAACCGGATGTTCTGGTTTTCATGGGAAATGGAAAGAGAGCCTGTGACGTGACTTACGTTTTAGGACGTTAACAAGGCGACACTCCATCTTAACTCCCCCACATTTACTGGATTGGTTAAACAGTGCAGAAGAGAATCTCCCCCGACACTATCTAGTTTCAAGCTTTTCTTTTACGCCTGAATTAGGTTTGTCGACGGCTGTCATAAGCAGGTGGCAAGCCCGTCAGGTGTGTCTAATTATCTCAAGCCCATGAGAGGCTGGCTGGCTGTTTGGGAGTTGCCTGCCTGCCTTCCACACCAGCTGGTGTCAAAGTTATTGAATAGTGCTTTTTAAAAAAACTTTTATTGAACTAGGCAAGTCAGTTAAGAACAATGTTATTTTTTTACAATGACTGTCTACCCCTGCCAAACCCTCCCCTAACCCGGACGATACTGGGTCAATTGTTGAATGGAACTCTGTGTCCATGCAACAATTGGCCCAGCATGGGACTCCCGATCACGGCCGGTTGTGATACAGCCCAGGATCGAACCAGGGTCTGTAGTAACATCCTCTAGCACTGAAATGCAGTGCCTTAGACCGCTGCGCCATTCGGGAGTCCACTCACTGTGGGCTCGCTTAATTATCAATCAATTCCGCATGAAAGCCACAAAGTCAATTAACTATCACCTAGGGGCAGCTGCTTTGTGAGAAACATATTTGTTGGCATACTTTTGAGCTGTCGACATTGAAACCAACCATGATTGGAGATGGATGATATGATTTGTGCTCTCTGCTTTCTTAGCACTCATTCGACACAGTCAGTTGGATCGTCATGTTTTCTGATTTAAGCCAGTTTGATATCAAATCTTAATCTGTATTTGGTGTCTTAAATGAGGCCTGGGAGATAAATGCCAAGTAAAGTTGCCTACTTCCTCCAAAGGACACTTTGTTGTACTGTATTTTAGTGGAATGAAAATATTTGGATCCATTTTGCACCCACCAAATGACCAATGTGTGTTAACATGCCTTGAGAGAGGAGCCATAGATGTAGGATACAGCTGCTGAGTGCCTGTACCTGGCTGAACACTGGCAGACTCACTTTGATGATCTATGTTGTACAGGCCTACAACTTCCACATGGTGTTTGTCGTGTAGGTTCTGTGTGTGTAAGCCAAGAGAGCCCGTGATCCAGAGCTCTGTGTGGGTAGACGTGCAGCCTAACTGTGCATGGAAGAGGATGAGAAAGAAGAAGAGGCAGTTAGTTAGCCATCCACACCTTCATTGCCGCCCACTCTTGTACACTCGGTTGTTTCTTGTTAGGTTTAGGTTCAGTATCTAGCTAGTTGTTTAGTAGTGCAGTCGGTGTATGAGTTAAGGTTTGAGTGTATAGGCTAATTGTGTTCCTGGCTGGCAAAACCATGCATTGTCCAACTCATAATTACACCATCTTCTTTTGAGCTGGACCCTTTATTAAGTCGGTATGTCTGTCTGTTTTGTCCTCTTGTCAGCATGTGTTGCCATGGAGAAGTGGCAGCCACATGGGTGCTGTTGGCATGGCAATGACACACATGGGAGAGAGTGATAGACACTGGGGATACGGCATCACGGACAGTAAATAATCTGTACAATCTGACTCTACAAAACCACGTTACAATGTTCATTTTGTTGATTGCTAGACATACAAATACGATTATTTATTGTTACATTTGAAACGAGGTCTAGTTGTGGCCACAACCGGACTAGATTGTGAACGACTGTTGGCAAAATGCATTGCTTGACTGCCGTGAGGGTGATGAGCACAATATCATTTGAACTGCAGCACCCCAAACAATTCGTTGTCTAGTTAGTTGAGCAGAGGCTGTGTATGTTTTGGTTCTACAAAGCTGTGTCCATCATAATATTGCACAATGCGATCAATTATCAACATGCAACAATTTCACAGAGTTACAGTTCATATAAGGAAATCAGTCAATTGAAAGAAATTCATTAGGCCCGCGTCTATGGATTTCACATGACTTGAAATACTAATATGCATCTGTTGGTTACAGATACCTTTAAAAAAGGTAGGGGCATGGATCAGAAAACCAGTCAATATCTGGTGTGACCACCATTCGCCTCATGCAGCGTGCGAAGTTGCTGGATATTGGCGGGAACTGTAACACGCTGTCGTACAGGTCGATCCAGAGCATCCCAAACATGCTCAAGAAGAACTGGGACATTTTCAACTTCCAGGAATTGTTTACAGATCCTTGTGACATGGGGTTGTGCATTATCATGCTGAAACATGGGGTGATGGCGGTGGATGACTGGCACGACAATGGTCCTCGGGATCTTGTCATGGTATCTCGGTGCATTCAAATTGCCATTGATAAAATGCAATTGTATTCATTGTCCGTAGCTTATGCCTGCCCTTACCATAACCCCACCGCCACCATGGGGCACTCTGTTCACAATGTTGACATCAGCAAACTGCACTCCCACACGACGCCATACACGCTGTCTGCCTTCTGCCCGGTACAGTTGAAACCGCGATTGATCTGTGAAGAGCACACTTCTCCACCGTGCCAGTGGCTATCGAAGGTGAGCATTTGCCCACTAAAGTCGGGTATGCTGCCAAATTGCAGTCTGGTCAAGACCCTGGTGAGAACGTCGAGCATGCAGATGAGTTTCTGACAGTTTGTGTAGAAATGCTTCAGTTGGGAAAACCCACAGTTTAATCAGCTGTCAGGTTGCTGGATATTGGTTGGTCTCAGACGAACCCGCAGGTGAAGAAGCCAGATGTGGAGGTCATGGGCTGGTGTGGTTACACGTGGTCTGCAGTTGTGAGGCTGGGGATGTAAACAAATGAGAGAAATAAGCTTTTTGTGCATATGGAACATTTCTGGGGTCTTTTTATTTCAGCTTATGAAACATGGGACCAACACTTTACATGTTGCGTTTTATATTTTGGTTTCGTGTACATTCTACAGACCCTACTGAGTATTCCCTACAGTACTACGGCACCCAGAATAGTTTTTGCTCTATATGCCAACATGTATTCCACCGATCCTAGTCAATTGCCAAACATTTTCTGTAAAGAAAACAACCTTCCATGTTGCGTTTTTATATTTCTGTTCAGTATATTTTGCCTGTGCACATATATGACAGGCGTTTGTTGGTCGGATCACCTCTCCTGAGTCACCGGAGGAGAGCGGGCTAATCCTGTAGAATTCATAGCGGCCAGCAGGTCAAACGAAAAGTCACTCAGAAATACAAACCATGACTCTCGAGTCAGTAGAAAGAGTAGTTAAAAAAAGACCGAATCGTTCGCGAACTGCACATCACTAGTGTCATGTCTTTTTGTGTGTGTCAGAGTAGTGAGTGTGCGGCTCATCTGAGTTGTAAGTGTGTGTGTGTGGTTTTGTGAAGTCATGATTACCGGAGTAGTTTTCGACGAGGCTGTCATGAAAGCGCTTTGGTAGAGTATGGGTGTAGTGTGGCTGGCACACCCTTACTATACTCTCCAACAAAGTTTGTGTTAGTCAGGAGAATTCTCACTCACTCTTACTCTCACCCTCCTCTCTCTAGGAGATGTGGGGGCCCAGGCCCTGTTCACAGTGCCGCGGCGGCCTGGCTTTGGCACCATGGGGAAGCCTATCAAGCTGCTGGCCAACTGCTTCCAGGTGGATATCCCCAAGATGGACGTCTACCTCTATGAAGTAGACATCATTCCCGAGAAGTGCCCGCGTCGCGTCAACAGGTATACAAGCTGCGCTTGATCAAACCCACAGACCTATCATATGTGTGTCAGCATGAACATTCTCAAAACAACACAAACTGGCTGCAGAGCTTTCATTTGATCACATGAACTGTACTCAGCATCACTTTACCCACATTAAAGACCAGGGTTATGGATCAGTGTTGGAGAGTCGATATATTTGTCTCTCTGGTGCCCCTATAGGGAGGTGGTGGACTCCATGGTGAAGCACTTCAAGGTGACCATCTTTGGGGACCGAAGGCCAGTCTACGATGGGAAGAGGAGCCTCTACACAGCCAACCCCCTACCAGTCGCCACAGCAGGGGTGAGATGCGCGCACACACACACACACACACACACACACACACACACAATAACAGTTGTAGTGTAATTTACCATATCGAATGTCAGATGGGTGTTCTGGTGATTCATTGAGTTGCCATAGAAGTTCAAGCTATCTATATTCTCCTCAGGTGGATCTGGACGTCACCCTGCCAGGGGAGGGGGGTAAGGATCGCCCCTTCAAAGTGTCCATCAGGTTTGTGTCGCTAGTCAGCTGGCACATGCTGCATGAGGTCCTGACAGGGCGCACCGTGCCTGAGCCCTTGGAGCTGGACAAGCCCATCAGCACCAACCCTGTACACGCTGTGGACGTGGTGCTGCGACACCTGCCCTCCATGAAGTGAGTCACTGCCGCCCTACTGGACAGCAGTGGCATTACAGATTTCACTTTATGTATGGGCCTAGTAGTGTTCATGTACTATAGAACTGCTGTCAGAAGCCCTTTGCTGTGTCTTTCCAGATGTGGAACAAGCTATTCTGTCGGTTGTGTAATTTAAGAGTGTATTTATCAACACTCATAGTCCAGAATATAGTATAGTAATTATAGTATAGATTCTTTCAAAAAAAGATATACAACCTACTGAAGCTATGTCTTGAATAAAACACGAGTAGAGTAATTCAATACATTTTCAGGCTGTGAAAGGTGACCCTCTCTTTCTTCTCCCCAGGTACACCCCAGTGGGGCGCTCATTCTTCTCCTCCCCTGAGGGTTACGACCATCCCCTGGGCGGGGGCAGGGAGGTGTGGTTCGGCTTCCACCAGTCGGTGCGGCCCGCCATGTGGAAGATGATGCTCAACATTGACGGTGAGGGCCTTTTCCCTTGACTGTAAGGAACATGGACAATAATGACGTATTCTTCACTGGTGGCAGGGACTTGTTTCTTTCCATGTTGTCTGGATGACAATGATGTAGCATCTCAGTCAGTCTCTGATGTCTATGTTCAGTTGCATTTTGTTTTGTCGGTCATGTCTTTGATTGGTCCAAATGATATAGAATTCAGCCTATCCCTCACACTTTTACTCAGAATTTGATCCTTAGCTACATTTGAAGTCCCTGATTTGTCAATTGACATATTCTAGCTCTTGCTATTTGAATTTGGTTGTTGACTATCATAACATGGATCCTAAGCCGCATTCAAGTACCTTATTTTAATTTGACCACTTCTCCTCTGTAGTATCGGCCACGGCGTTCTACAAGGCCCAGCCGGTGATCCAGTTCATGTGTGAGGTCCTGGACATCCATAACATAGACGAGCAGCCCCGGCCCCTCACCGACTCCCACAGGGTAAAGTTCACCAAAGAGATCAAAGGTATGCAGTGACGTCACCACCACCACCCCAGGCACAAGAATGCTACCTAACACTTGAATGGAACACACTACTAGGCTCCTTGCATCACTATTGGAATCCAGGGCTAATGTTTTTGTCATTTGTTTTGGTTGTAGGGATATTGGTATTGTGATAGTTCACTCACTCCTTTCTGTATTGCTGAATCGTTTTATATTGAACATAAATATAAGCTCAATTGAAATAAATTCATTAGACCCTAATCTATGGATTTCACATGACTGGGCAGGGGCGCAGCCATGGCTGGGCTAGGGAGGGCATAGGCCCACCCACTTGGGAGGGCATAGGCCCACCCACTTGGGAGCGGGACTGCACCCCTGCCCAGTCATGTGCAATACATAGATTAGGGCCATAATGAATTTTGAATGAATAGTTTTTCTCAAACATATGCACCTCCTCCCTGCTTTGCTGTGTCCAGGTCTGAAGGTGGAAGTGACCCACTGCGGGACGATGCGTAGGAAGTACAGAGTGTGTAACGTGACCCGCCGCCCTGCCAGCCACCAGACGTGAGTACCTATACACAGAGAGACAGGGATATGTGTAGTTTGGCGGCAGGCAGACCAGAAGTTAAGAACGTTGGCCCAGTAACCAAATCCCCAAGCCGACTAGGTGAAAAATCTGTCGATATGCCCTTATTAAGCAAGGCACTTAACCCTGATTGCTCCTGTAAGTTGCTCTGGGTAAAATTTATAATATTACAATGTAGGTTAACTCTGACACAGCCTGGACCGAAGCCTTGAATTGCCTCTAAATTGGACTAATGGGCAGCTTCCTGGATACAAATATATATAGATATATTTTTTTCCCCAATGTTTTATTTCACCTTTATTTAACCAGGTAGGCCAGTTCAGAACAAGTTCTCATTTACAACTGCGACCTGGCCAAGATAAAGCTAAGCAGTGCGACAAAAACAACAACACAGAGTTACACATGGGATAAGCAAACATACAGTCAACAACACAATAGAAAAAGTCTATGTACAGTGTGTGCAAATGTAGTAAGATTAGAGAGGTAAGGCAATAAATAGGCCATAGTGGCGAAATAATTACAATTTAGCATTAACACTGGAGTGATGGATGTGCAGATGATGATGTGCAAGGGGGGATACTGGGGTGCAAAAGAGCAAAAATAAATAACAATATGGGGATGAGGTAGTTGGATGTGCAATTTACAGATTGGCTGTGTACAGGTACAGTGATCGGTAAGCTGCTCTGACAGCTGATGCTTAAAGCTAGTGAGAGAGATATGAGTCTTCAGCTTCAGTGATTTTTGCAATTCGTTCCAGTCGTTGGCAGCAGAGAACTGGAAGGAAAGTCGGCCAAAGGAAGTGTTGGCTTCGGGGACGATCAGTGAAATATACCTGCTGGAGCGCGTGCTACGGGTGGGTGTTGCTATGGTGACCAGTGAGCAGAGATAAGGCGGGGCTTTACCTAGCAAAGACTTATAGATGACCTGGAGCCAGTGGGTTTGGCGACGAATATGAAGCGAGGGCCAGCCAACGAGAGCATACAGGTCGCAGTGGTGGGTAGTATATGGGGCTTTGGTGACAGAACGGATGGCACTGTGATAGACTACATCCAATTTGCTGAGTAGAGTTTTGGAGGCTATTTTGTAAATGACATCGCCGAAGTCAAGGATCGGTAGGATAGTCAGTTTTACGAGGGTATGTTTGGCAGCATGAGTGAAGGATGCTTTGTTGCAAAATAGGAAGCTGATTCTAGATTACATTTCTTATTGGAGATGCTTAATGTGAGTCTGGAAGGAGAGTTTACAGTCTAACCAGACACCTAGGTATTTGTAGTTGTCCACACATTCTAAGTGTGGGTGCGGGCAGCGATCGGTTGAAGAGCATGCATTTAGTTTGACTAGCATTTAAGAGCAGTTGGAGGCCACGGAAGGAGTGTGGTATGACATTGAAGCTTGTTTGGAGGTTTGTTAACACAGTGTCCAAAGAAGGGCCAGATGTATACAGAATGGTGTCGTCTGCATAGAAGTGGATCAGAGAATCACCAGCAGCAAGAGCGACATCATTGCTATATACAGAGAAAAGAGACTGCCAGAGGTCCGGACAACAGGCCCTCCGATTTGGCACACTGAACTCTGAGAAGTAGTTGGTGAACCAGGCGAGGAAGTCATTTGAGAAACCAAGGCTATTGAGTATGCCGATAAGAATGCGGTGATTGACAGAGTCGAATGCCATGGCCAGGTCGTTGAATACGGCTGCACAGTACTGTCTTTTATCGATGGCGGTTAAGATATCGTTTAGGACCTTGAGCGTGGCACCCATGACCAGCTCAGAAACCAGATTGCATAGCAGAGAAGGTACGGTGGGTTTCGAAATGGTCGGTGATCTGTTTGTTATCTTGGATTTCAAAGATTTTAGAAAGGCAGGGCAGGATGGATATAGGTCTATAACAGTTTGGATCTAGAGTGTCTCACCCTTTGAAGAGGGGGATGACCGAGGCAGCTTTCCAATCTTTAGGGATCTCAGATGATACGAAAGAGAGGTTGAACAGGCTAGTAATGGGGTTTGCAACAATTGCGGCAGATATTTTTAGAAAGAGAGTGTCCAGATTGTCTAGCCCAGCTGATTTGTAGGGGTCCAGATTTTGAAGCTCTTTCAGAACATCAGCTATCTGGATTTGGGTGAAGGAGACGCGGGGGGGCTTGGGCAAGTTGCTGCGGGGGTTGTAAAGCTGTTGGCCGGGGTAGGGGTAGCCAGGTGGAAAGCATGGCCGTAGAAAAATGCTTATTGAAATTCTCGATTATTGTAGATTTTATCGGTGGTGACAGTGTTTCCTAGCCTCAGTGCAGTGGGCAGCTGGGAGGAGGTGCTCTTATTCTCCATGGACTTTAGTGTCCCAAAACTTTTTGGAATTTGTGCTACAGGATTCAAATTTCTGTTTGAAAAAGCTAGCCTTTGCTTTCCTAACTGACTGTATATTGGTTCCTAGGTTCCCTGAAAAGTTGCATATCGCAGGGCCTATTCGATGCTAATGCAGTTCGCCACACTATGTTTTTGTGCTGGTCAAGGACAGTTGAGTGAACCAAGGGCTATATCTGTTCTTAGTTCTACATTTTTTGAATGGGGCATGCTTATTTAAGATGGGAAGGAAAGCACTTTTAAAGAATAACCACTGATGGGATGAGGTCAGTATCCTTCCAGGATACCCGGGCCAGGTCGATTAGAAAGGCATGCTCGCTGAAGTGTTTTAGGGAGCGTTTGACAGTGATGAGGGGTGGTCTTTTGACCGTGGACCCATTACGGACGCAGGCAATGAGGCAGTGATCGCTGAGGTCCTGGTTGAAGATGGCAGAGATGTATTTAGAGGGCAAGTTGGTCAGCATAATATCTCTGAGGGTGCCCGTGTTTACGGATATAGGGTTGTACCTGGTAGATTCCTTGATAATTTGTGTGAGATTGAGGGCGTCTAGCTTAGATTGTAGGACGGCCAGGGTGTTAAGCATATCCCAGGTTAGGTCACCTATCTCTAACTCTGAAGATAGATGGGGGGCAATCAATTCACATATGGTGTCCAGGGCACAGCTGGGGGCTGAGGGGTTCTATAACAAGTGGCAACCGTGAGAGACTTATTTCTGGAAAGGTGGATTTTTAAAAGTAGAAGCTCAAACTTTTTGGGCACAGACCTGGATAGTATGACAGAACTCTGCAGGCTATCTCTGCAGTAGATTGCAACTCCGCCCCCTTTGGCAGTTCTATCTTGATGGAAAATGTTGTCGTTGGGGATGGACATTTCAGAATTGTTGGTGGCCTTCCTAAGCCAGGATTCAGACACGGCTAGGACATCAGGGTTGGCGGAGTGTGCTAAAGCAGTGAATAAAACTAAGTTAGGGAGGAGGCTTCTGATGTTAACATGCATGAAACCAAGGCTTTTACGGTTACAGAAGTCAACAAATGAGAGCACTTGGGAAATAGGTGTGGTACTGGGGGCTACAGGGCCTGGGTTAACCTCTACATCACCAGAGGAGGAGTAGGATAAGGGTACGGCTAAGGGCTATAAGAACTGGTTGTCTAGTGCGCTGGAGCAGATTTCTGGGCATGGTAGAATAGATTCAGGGCATAATGTACAGACAATGGTATGGTAGGATGTGTGTACAGTGGAGGTCAACCTAGGCGTTGAGTGACGATGAGAGAGATTGCATCTCTGGAGGCGCCAGGTGAGGTCTCTACGTGTGGGGGGTTGGGACAAAAGAGCTATCTAAGGCATTTTGATTGGGACTGGGTGCTCTACAGTGAAATAAAACAATAAGTACTAACCGAGACAGCAGTAGACAAGGCATATTGACATTAGAGAGAGGCATAGAGCAGTCACGGGTGTTGATCGGGAGACCTAAGACAACAACGGGTAAATGGCGATGAATGGGCAGAGAGGGTCAGTTGGGTACGCACAGGACCAGAGTTCGAGGCTGGGGCCGACATATAAACAGAGGCCTGCTGGACTGTTCACTAACGCAGTACATCAGCTGTGTAGCCGAGTGATCATAGGGTCCAATGAGCAGCAATAAGTGAGTCAGGGAGCCGTTCGGTAGTTGCTACTACGCTAGGCGAGCGGGAAACGACGACGTTCAGAAAGCTAGCGGATGGGTCTTCGGCGACATCGCAACGGAAAAGCCTGTTGAAACCACATCGGACGATTACGTCGGCAGACCAGTCGTGATGGATTAAGTCTAGTCCTGGTCTAAAAAGCAAGCTCAATGGAGAATCTCCATTGAATATGCTTTTTGAATATGCTTTTTGATCAAGGACTTCTCTTAATCTGTGTCCCGAGAAACCACCCCTAAGAGTTGAACATGAAAACTAGATGAGCACAAAGTCACAAAACTCCATGTTTCTCCTCTCTGAACCCCCAGGTTCCCCCTGCAGCTGGAGAATGGTCAGACAGTGGAGCGCACGGTGGCCCAGTACTTCAGAGAGAAGTACAGCTTGCAGCTGAAGTACCCCCACCTCCCCTGCCTCCAGGTGGGCCAGGAGCAGAAACACACCTACCTGCCCCTGGAGGTGAGTACCAATAATAGTATTGCCATTCACTCTTTGTAGAGCCCTGAGTTATTGTCTTTCTTGGTCAGATCATCTGCTCAGGATAAACTCGGGGCCCTAAGCATAAAACTGTACCAATACGGCTGTCTTCTGTATTAAATTACTTTAACTCACATTCCTATGTCTCCTTGCAGGTGTGCAACATAGTAGCTGGCCAGCGCTGTATTAAAAAACTCACTGATAACCAAACGTCCACCATGATCAAAGCCACGGCCCGCTCTGCCCCAGACAGACAGGAGGAGATCAGCAGGCTGGTGAGTACTGTCTAAAGCGCCCTCCAATGACTGGGATGTATTACGACTACTGAGTGACATGTCTACATAGTTAATCATACTAATTGATAGCATTGATATACTGCTTTTCCAGATGCTCAAAGTGCTTACATACTGTTGTAAGTGGGGAAACTCGCCTCATCCACCACCAAACGAATGATTTCCTGTTTTGCTACTACCCCTCCCTCTATCCTTCTCCTCTATCCTTCCCCTCTCTGTGTCCAGGTGCGGAGTGCGAACTATGAGATGGACCCGTTCGTCCAGGAGTTCCAGTTCCGCGTGCGTGACGAGATGGAGCAGGTGACGGGCCGCGTGCTGCCAGCCCCCGGGCTGCAGTACGGCGGCAGGGTGAGCTCGGAACACTTCCTGGTATCTACCCTTTTAAATCATCCTTCATCTGCATGTCTCTGTGCGTGTCTGTGATTTAGCTTCACCATCTCTCTTTCTTGCCCCTGGCTCTAACTTGTGTCGCTTTTGACGAACTGTCAACCTCTACCACCATTTCACCCACCTCTGTTTTTCTCTCTGAAAATAATAATTTCTACTTTTCTTATGTGAAGGCTACGACAAATGGCATGACGGTGTTTTTAGATACATAAAATTATACTCTTCCCCCTTGTGTGTGTCAGCCCCAGCAGGTGAACCCTGTGGTGTCTTTGCAGAACCGCACGGTGGCCACGCCCAGCCACGGCGTGTGGGACATGAGGGGCAAACAGTTCCACACCGGGGTAGAGATCAAGATGTGGGCCATCGCCTGCTTCGCCACACAGAGGCAGTGTCGCGAGGAGATCCTCAAGTGAGTGCTGTCTGTCGCAGACATATACTGTACATCATAAACACACACAGACAGACAGAGAGGTCTCTGTTTCAACAGTTAAATACTCAGCACAATGCAATAACATAATATACATACAAATATTATTATCATATCTTTGTTATTTCACATTTATTACACTGAACAAAAGTATAAACGCAACCTGTAACAATTTCAAAGATTTTACTGAGTTACATATAGTTCATATAAGGAAATCAGTCAATTGAAATAAATAAATTAGACCCTCATCTATGGATTTCACATGACTGGGAGTACAGATATGCATTTGTTGGTAACAAATACCTTAATAAAACAAAAAGGTAGGGGCGTGGATCAGAACACCAGTCAGTATCTGGTGTGACCACCATTTGCCTCGTGCAGCGTGACACCTCTCTTTCGCATGGAGTTGATCAGGCTGTTGATTGTGGCCTGTGGAAGGTTGTCCCACTCTTCAATGGGTGTGAGGAGTTGCTGGATATTGGCGGGAACTGGAACACGCTGTCGTACACATCACCTCATGCTGAAACATGAGGTGATGGTGGAGGATGAATGGCATGACAATGGGCCTCAGGATTACGTCACGGTATCTCTGCATTCAAATTGCCAACAATAGAATGCAATTGTGTTCTTGTCCGTAGCCTATGGCTGCCCATACCAGCACTCAGATAAGCTTCGCTGAGAATCCTGGTTGTGGGTGGCTGGTCTCAGACGATCCAGCAGGGGAAGAAGCTGGATGTGCAGGTCCTGGACTTGCGTGTTTACAGGTGGTCTGCGGTGGTGAGGCCGGTTGGACTTACTGCCAAATTCTCTAAAACAACGTTGGAGGCAGCTTATGGTAGATAAATGAACATTCAAATCTCTGGCAACAGCTCTGGTGTACATTCCTGCAGTCAGCATGCCAATTGCACACTCCCTCAGGACTTGTGACATTGTGTTTGACAGAACTGCACATTTTAGTGGCCTGTTTTAATCAGCTTCTTGATGTGCCACACCTGTCAAGTGAATGGATTATCTTGGCGAAGGAGAAATACATTTGTGCACAAAATTTAAGAGAAATACGTTTTTTTATGCATATGGTAAATGTCAGGGATCTTCTATTTCATGTGCATGAAACATGGGACCAACACTTTACATGTTGCATTTTATATATTTTTCCAGTATGATTTATTTAGGTTGGTTTCTGCCATACTTCGTCTCTCTGTGTGTCCGTCCATATCGTCTCTTTGGGTCTCCTCGTCCTCTCTCTCCTTCTCGTCCTCTCTCTCCTTCTCGTCCTCTCTCTCCTTCTCGTCCTCTCTCTCCTTCTCATCCTCTCTCTCCTTCCCTCTGTCTCTCCAGGGGTTTCACTGACCAGCTGCGTAAGATCTCTAAGGATGCTGGGATGCCCATCCAGGGCCAGCCATGTTTCTGTAAATACGCCCAGGGATCAGACAGCGTGGAGCCCATGTTCAGGCACCTGAAGAACACCTACACTGGCCTGCAGCTCATCATCGTCATCCTACCTGGGAAGACCCCTGTCTATGGTACGGTCCCAGATTAGACACTGTTTCAAGCAGCCACCCTTTGCTTTGATGACAGCTTTGCACACTCTTGGCATTCTCTCAACCAGCTTCACCTGGAATGCTTTTCCAACAGTCTTGAAGGAGTTCCCACATGCTGAGCACTTGTTGGCTGCTTTTCTATCAATGTGGTCCAACTCATCCCAAACCAGCTCAATTGGGGTGAGGTCGGGTGATTTGTGGAGGCCAGGTCATCTGATGCAGCACTCCATCACTCTCCTTTGTCAAATAGCCCTTACACAGCCTGGAGGTGTGTTGGGTCATTGTCCTGTTGAAAAACCAATGATAGTCCCACTAAGCACAAACAAGACGGTATGGCGTATCGCTGCAGAATGCTGTGGTAGCCATGCTGGTTAAGTGTGCCTTGAATTCCAAATAAATCAGACTATGTCACCAGCAAAGCACCCCCACACCATCACACTCCTCTATGCTTCACGGTGGGAACCACACATGCGGAGATCATCCGTTCACCTGCACTGCGTCTCACAAAGACACGGCGGTTAGAACCAAAAATCTCACATTTGGACTCATCAGACCAAAGGACAGATTTCCACCAGTCTAATGTCAAATGGTTGTGTTTCTGGCCCAAACTATTCTCTTCTTCTTATTGGTGTCCTTTAGTAGTTGTTTCTTTGCAGAAATTCCACCATGAAGGCCTGATTCACGCAGTCTCATCTGAACAGTTGATGTTGAGATGTGTCTGTTACTTGAACTCTGAAGCATTTATTTGGGCTGGTTTTGTGACTGCACTTGAAGAAACTTTCAAAGTTCTTGAAACTTTCCTGAATGACTGACCTTCATGTCTTAAAGTAATGATGGACTGTCGTTTTTCTTTGCTTATTCGAGCTGTTCTTGCCATAATATGGACTTGGTCTTTTACCAAATAGGGCTATCTTCTGTATACCACCCCTACCTTGTCACAACACAACTGATTGTCTCAAACGCATTAAGAAGGAAAGAAATTTAAACAAATTAACAAGGCACACCTGTTAATTGAAAAGCATTCCAGGTGACTACCTCATGAAGCTGGTTGAGACAATGCCAAGAGTGTGTAAAGCTGTCATCAAGGCAAAGGGTGGCTACTTTGAAGATTCAGTCAAAAGTTTGGACACACCATAAACAACAGAGTAGGGCTGTCTAAGTCCTTAGTTTTGGGGTTATGCTCAGGTAAAAGAAAATGGCTAAACTATACTTCCGTATTTCAAGGGGTTTAAGATTTATTGGAATGGCTGGAATTCTGATAGACTTTGGTTTTTCATGTAAAGATATATAATTTAATCGTAGTATTATGTGTAGTAGGATGGGTTAGAATAAGCCTATATAACCAACCCATAAAGTAAAATGTAACATCCATATATGGCCAGCTATGTAAACTTTAACATTGACTTATCCTGCAATAGATGTCTTTCAATTGGTAACATGCATTTTTCGCTTCTTCTAATGCCTCTTCAGGGGAAAGTAATCTGAAAGTAACTGAGTTTGGGTAATCCAAAAGTTAGATCACTGATTACAATTTGACAGGTAACTAGTAACTAACAGGTTACATTTAGAAAGTAACCTACCCAACCCTGTATATATAAAGTACCAGTCAAAAGTTTGGACACACCTACTCATTCAAGGGTTTTTCTTTATTTGTACTATTTTCTACTTTGTAGGATAATAGTTAAGACATCAAAACTATGAAATAACACATGTGGAATCATGTAGTAACCAAAAAAAGTGTTAAATAAATGTAAATATATTTTACATTTTAGATTCTTCAAAGTAGCCACCCTTTGCCTTGATGACAGCTTTACACACTCTTGGCATTCTTTCAACCAGCTTCATGAGGTAGTCACCTGGAATGCATTTCAATTAACAGATGTGCCTTGTTAATTTGTTTAAATTTCTTTATTTCTTAATGCGTTTGAGACACAGTTGTGTTGTGACAAGGTAGGGGTGGTATACAGGAGATAGCCCTATTTGGTAAAAGACCAAATCCATATTATGGCAAGAACAGCTCAAATAAGCACAGAGAAATGACAGTCTATCATTACTTAAAGACATGAAGGTCAGTCAATCAGGAAAGTTTCAAGAACTTTGAAAGTTTCTTCAAGTGCAGTCACAAAAACCATCAAGCGCTATGATGAAACTGGCTCTCATGAGGACCGCCACAGGAAAGGAAGACCCAGAGTTACCTCTGCTGCAGAGAGTTACCAGCCTCAAAAATTGCAGCCCAAATAAATGCTTCAGAGTTCAAGTAACAGACACATCTCAACATCAACTGTTCAGATGAGACTGCGTGAATCAGGCCTTCATGGTGGAATTTCTGCAAAGAAACAACTACTAAAGGACACCAATAAGAAGAAGAGAATAGTTTGGGCCAGAAACACAACCATTTGACATTAGACTGGTAGAAATCTGTAATTTGGTCTGGAGTCAAAATGTGACATTTTTGGTTCTAACTGCCGTGTCATTGTGAGACGCAGAGCAGGTGAACAGATGATCTCCTTATGTGTGGTTCCCACTGTGAAGCATGGAGGAGTGTGATGGTGTGGGGGTGCTTTGCTGTGATTTATTTGGAATTCAAGGCACACTTAACCAGCATGGCTACTGCAGCATTCTGCTAGATACGCCATTCCATCTGATTTGCGCTTAGTCCCACTATCATTTGTTTTTCAACAGGACAATGACCCAAAACACACCTCCAGGCTGTGTAAGGGCTATTTGACCAAGGATAGTGATGGATTCCTGCATCAGATGACCTGGCCTCCACAATCACCCGACCTCAACCCAATTGAGATGGTTTGGGATGAGTTGGATGGCAGAGTGAAGGAAAAGCAGCCAACTAGTACTCTACATATGTGGCAACTCCTTCAAAACTGTTGGAAAAGCATTCCAGGTGAATCTGGTTGAGAGAATGCCAAGAGTGTTCAAAGCTGTCATCAAGGAAAATGGTGGATACTTTGAAGATTCCAAAATACATTGGCAAGAAAGTATGTGAACCCTTTGGAATTGCCTGGCTTTCTGCATTAATTGGTCATCAAATTTGATCTGAGCTTCGTCTAAGTCACAATAATAGACAAACAGTGCGTTTTAAATGTAATAACACACACATTATTCTATTTTTTTGTCTATATTGAATACATAATTTTAACTATACACAGTGTAGGTTGGGAAATGTATGTGAACCCCTAGGCTAATGACTTCTCCAAAAGCTAATTGGAATCAGGAGTCGGCTAACCTGGAGTCCAATCAATGAGACGAGATTGGAGATGTTGGTTAGAGCTGCCTTGCCCTATAAAAAAACACTCACAAAATTTGTGTTTGCTATTCACAAGAAGCATTGCCTGATGTGAACCATGCCTTGAACAAAAGAGATCTTAGAAGACCTCAGATTAAAAATTGTTGACTTGCATAAAGCTGGAAAGGGTTACAAAAGTATCTCTAAAAGCCTTGATGTTCATCAGTCCACGGTAAGACAAATTGTCTATAAAATGGAGAACGTTCAGCACTGTTGCTACTCTCCCTAGGAGTGGCCGTCCTGCAAAGATGACTGCAAGAGCACAGCGCAGAATGCTCAATGAGGTTAAGAAGAATCGTAGAGTATCAGCTAAAGATTTACAGAAATCTCTGGAACACGCTAACATCTCTGTTGATGAGTCTACGATACGTAACACTAAACAAGAATGGTGTTCATGGGAGGACACCACGGAAGAAGACACTGCAGTCCACGTCTGAAGTTTGCAAAAGTGCACCTGGATGTTCCACAGCGCTACTGGCAAAATATTCTGTGGACAGATGAAACTACAGTTGAGTTGTTTGAAAGGAACACAACGCTATGTGTTGAGGGGGGAAAAAGCACAGCACACCAATGTAAAAAACCTCATCCCAACTGTAAACTATGGTGGAGGGAGGATCATGATTTGGGCTGGTTTGCTTCCTCAGGGCTGGACACCTTGCTATCATCGACGGAAAAACTTGGGAATTCATTTATCAAGACATTTTGCAGGAGAATGTTAGGCTATCTGTCCGCCGAAGGAAGCTCAACAGAAGTTGGGTGACGCAACAGGACAACGACCCAAAACACAATAGTAAATCAACAACAGAATGGCTTCAACAGAAGAAAATACGTCTTCTGGAGTGGCCCAGTCAGTCCTGACCTCAACCCGATGAGATGCTGTGGCATGACCTCAAGAGAGCGGTTCACACCAGACATCCTAAGAATATTGGTGAACTGAAACAGTTTTGTAAAGAGGAATGGTCCAAAATTCCTCCTGACCGTTGTGCAGGTCTGATCCACAACTACAGAAAATGTTTGGTTGAGGTTATTGCTGCCAAAGGAGGGTCAACCAGTTATTAAATCCAAGGGTTCACGCACTTTTCCACCCTTCACTGTGAATGTTTACACGGTGTTTTCAATAAAGACATGAAAATGTATAATTGTGTGTTATTAGTTTAAGCAGACTGTTTGTCTATTGTTGTGGCCTAGATGAAGATCAGGTCAAATTGTATGACCAATTTATGCAGAAATACAGGTATTTCCAAAGGGTTCACATACTTTTTCTTGCTACTATATAAAATATATTTGTATTTAACACTTTTTTTTAGTTATACATGATTCCATATGTGTTATTTCATAGTTTTTATGTCTTCACTATTATTCTACAATGTAGAAATAAAGAAAAAACCTTGAATGAGTAGATGTGTCCAAACCTTTGACTGGTACTGTATATACACAGTGCATTCGGAAAGTATTCAGACCCCTTAACTTTTTCCACATTTGGTTATGTTACAGCCTTATTCTAAAATGTATTATTGTTTTTAATCCCTCAATCACACAATACCCTATAATGACAAAGCAAAAGAAGGTTTTTAGTAATTGTTACAAATATTATATTTACATAAGTATTCAGACCCTTTACTCAGTACTTTGTTGAAGCACCTTTGGCAGCGATTACAGCCTCGAGTCTTCATGGGTATGACGCTACAAGCTTGGCACACCTGTATCTGGGGAGTTTCTCCCATTATTCTCTGCATATCCTCTCTAGCTCTGTCAGGTTGGTTGGGGAGCGTCGCTGCACAGTTATTTTTAGGTCTCTCCAGAGACGTTTGATTGGGTTCAAGTTCGGGCTCTTGCTGGGTCATTTCAAGGTCATTCAGACTTGTTCCGAAGCCACTCGTCTTGTCTTGGTATGTGCTTAGGGTCGTTTTCCTGTTGGAAGTTGAACCTTTGCCCCAGTCCGAGGTCCTGAGCACTCTGGAGCAGGTTTTCAACAAGGATATCTCTGTACTTTGCTCTGTTCATCTTTCCCTCGATCCTGACTAGTCTCCCAGTCCCTGCCGCTGAAAAACATCCCCACCACATGGATGCTGCCACCACCCTGCTTCACAGTAGGGATGGTGCCTGGTTTCCTCCAGACGTGAAGCTTGGCATTCAGGCCAAAGAGTTCAATCTTGGTTTCATCAGACCAGAGAATCTTATTTCAAGGTCAGAGACTTGACCAAGGCCCTTCTACCCCGATTGCTCAGTTTGGCCGGGCGGCCTTGTCTAGGAAGAGTCTTGGTGGTTCCAAACGTCTTCCATTTAAGAATGATGGAGGCCACTGTGTTCTTGGGGACCTTCAATGCTGCAGAAATGTTTTGGTACCCTTCCCCAGATCTGTGCCTCGAAACAATCCTATCTCAGAGCTCTACGGACAATTCCTTCGACCTCATAGCTTGGTTTTTGCTCTGAGATGCACTGTCAACTTTGGGACCTTTTTATATAGACAGGTGTGTGCCTTTCCAAATCATGTCCAATCAATTGAATTTACCACAGGTGGACTGCAAGTTGTAGAAACATCTCAAGGATGATCAATGGAAACAGGATGCACCTGAGTTCAATTTTGAGTCTCACAACAAAGGGTTTGAATACACTACCGGTCAAAAGTTTGGGGTCACTTAGAAATGTCCTTGTTTTTGAAAGAAAAGCAAATTGTTTTTTGTCCATTGAAAATAACATTAGTGTAGACATTAATGTTGTAAATGACTATTGTAGCTGGAAACGGCAGATTTTTATGGAATGTCTACATAGGCATACGGAGGTCCATTATCAGCAACCATCACTCCTGTGTTCCAATGGCACATTGTGTTAGCTAATCCAAGTTTATAATTTTAAAGGCTAATTGATCATTAGAAAACCCTTTTGCGATTATGTTAGCACAGCTGAAAACTGTTGTTCTGATTTAAAGAAGCAATACAACTGGCCTTCTTTAGACAAGTTGAGTATCTGTAGCATCAGCATTTGTGGGTTCGATTACTGGCTCAAAATGCCCAGAAACAAATAATGTTCTTCTGAAACTCGTCAGTCTTGTTCTGAGAAATGAAGGCTATTCCATGTGAGATATTGCCAAGAAACTGAAGATCTCGTACAACGCTGTGTACTACTCCCTTCACAGAACAGCACGAACTGGCTCTAACCAGTTAGAAAGAGGAGTGGGAGGCCCCGGTGCACAACTGACCAAGAGGACAAGGACATTAGTGTCTAGTTTGAGAAACAGATTCCTCACAAGTCCTCAAATGGCAGCTTCATTAAATAATACCCACAAAACACCAGTCTCAACGTCAACAGTGAAGAGGCGACTCTGGGATGCTGGCCTTCTAGGGTATGAATGTACAGCAATGGTCACCTATCATTTGGCACACTCCCCCCCCTCGTGCTAGCAACATATCAAGTGCTACCCTATTCTGTATAGCTGTGAGGTGAGCGGCTTGCAATTCCGGTGTTATTATCGAAAATTCTGTAGTGGTTAAATTTACCAAAGATTCTAAATTATATCCTAATCGATCTAAATCATGGGAATTTTCCGATGCCCCATACCAAGGAATTATCTCAAGTTTCGAGGATCGTCGTGACTCAATTGGAACGTCATTCTGTTGTGAAATGCTCCTTCTAACCCGTCTTAATCTGCTTGGAATGGAGGAGTTGGTTTTATGCATTACAACAATGGATATATTTAGTTGACCAAAAACACAGCACCCTGTCCAATTTGTTGGTAAATAAAGATATGCCTTATCACCACAGATCCAATAATGATCAGTAAACGTGGCCATATTGATGTGGAGAGTGAATGTCTGTTTCTGTCTGAATAGTGGTGTACCCCACATTTAGTTTACTGGGAATGCTAGAAGCACATGTTCCATTTATTCAGCTACATCCTATTGGGAAGACACTGTAATTAACACATGTTGACATTCCCAGATAGGATTCGTTGAATTGTGGTATGGAGATATTACTTGGGTTGTGACAATGGCATGTTTGGAATGCGGTTCACCGGGTTTGGATTAGAGTAAGTTCTGGTACAGTGTCTGGGTTCTAAAATATTTTCGGTGGATAATCAAATCCACCTCATATTTTTTGTCGATGACAAATCATCATTAATGCGTTTTACCCTGTGAAGGTTTACCCCATGAAGTTTCATTTGATAAGAGCACTTCCAGTGCACATAGTGTCATTAATGCTGGCCTCTACCGAATACTGTAAGAGTTGTGAGATCGCTGAGTGTGGAAAGACTACATACATAGCAGGAGCTGTTTTCTACCATCAGTTCAGTTTTTACTGTATGATTAAGCAGTGACCATCAAGTGATTCCGGCTGTGATGCTCATCAAGTGGATGCATCGACCTCCTCCTCCTTCTGGTATCTAGGCGACTATTGTTTGCTGGACTCCCGTCCTGAGCCTGCCGTTGGCTCGAGCTAGAGCGGCTGTTACTTAAGTCCCACCGTGGGACTATGCTGGTGTTGCATTGTGGCCACTTCTCTCTCTGGGCTGTTCTGGTCCTCCCAGGGTCCATACAACAGCTGCAATGAGAAGACTGATCACGAAAGCAACAAACATGATGCATAGAGTCCGGCCCTGGTCCTCCCATGGCATTTGGGGTTGCCTACGACGGGACATCAGCTGGTACATCTTCATCTGGGTTGTGGGGCACCTTCCTGCAGTGGTTGGCGTGAACCCACATAGACCTTTCTGCAACTTTCACCGCTATCTGGGTTGTCAGGAGCACTTGGAATGGACCAGTCCAGCGCTGTTGGTGCCAGGCCTTTCTGCGGAGGTCCTTGATGACCACCCAATCGCCTGGTTGAAGTTTGTGGAGTGGTCCTTCCTTTTATTCAGGTAAAGCCGCTTTCACCATTGTTAAGTGCCGCAAAGTAACTTACTATTTGATCCTCGCAACCCATCAATGTCAACCTGTTCTGTGGGAATGGAGTGTGAAGCATTATCATGGGTTTTCCTGTGTGTATTTCATGAGGTGCTAAACCAGTGGTACGATGGGCGCGTCCACACATGTACATCAGAGCCAGAGGCATTACTGTTACCCATGGCAATCTGGTCTCAGCCATCAGTTTAATCAATTTATTTTTTCAGTGTTTGGTTGGCTCTCTCCTATGAGATCACCACTGGACGGATGATAACTGCAATGTATATTGCAGGTCAATCTGCAAACTTTCAGAGATGTTCGGAATAACACTATTTACAAAATGAGAGCCGTTAATTTGGACGGCAGGCCTCACTTAGGGACGATTTCCCTTAGTAGGTTCTTTGCCACAGCCATTGCTTACAGCCATGCTTACAAAGAAATGCTTCTACCCATTTGGAGAAGGCATCAACCAGGCAGTACGTATACCCCTGGCATGGAGTAAGCTCAATGAAGTCCATTATGTGCTCAAAAGGTCCTTCAGGCCTTGGGTGGGCTGACATAAGCAGCCTTTGCCTGCATTGTTAGTCATACAAATCAAACACTTAGCACAAAATCCAGTAGGAAACCAAAAAACGATGTACAATTTCTACTCCTCCCCCTTTGACACATGGTCTTGGCCAGACGGTCCAAGTCCAACGCTTGTTTAAAAACGTAAACACGAACCAGAACTGTGATTCTGGTGCGACGGGAATGCTAAAAAAAAACAGCATTAGCCAAATCAACAACTGAAAACCATTTTGCCGGCACAGAAGATAGAATCGTAATGGGGTTTGGCACAACAGGAGCCATTGCATAAACTGCATCGTTAACAGGTCTGAGATCTTGAACAAAACGCCAATCACCTGAGGCTTTTCATACAGAAAGAATGGCGGTATTACAGGGAGAGTCTGGACAAGGCACAATAGCTCCTCTTTCTACCAATGAAGCATGAACAGGGGTAATCCCCTTGATAGCTTCCTCACTTAGGGGATACTGAGTTCAGCTTGGTCTGTGTGGGTGTGACAGTAAGCGGTTCAACCCCCCCCCCCCTCTTTCGCCCAATGTCATACTTATCTTTAGCCCATACAGAGTCCGGGAGACCAATCAACAAGGGCGACTCATTCTCCATGGAAATCATCTGTTTAGTGCTTTCAAGGCCATGCACATCTCATTGAACATGTACAGTCCAAAAAATGGAACACACAAAGTATGTATGCTGGGGGAGAATTTAGACCCATCCCTGCAAGACAGACTTAAACCAAATACCAATATCCTCCCAAGCAGCAACATCTGTTTTTAGCTACCGATACATGTAGCACCCTGTCACTAAATACATACAACAAAGCCTGTTCTGTAGTCAAGTTAACACTTAAAGCACAAAATTGGGGCCCACTATACATATCACTGCAAAGAAAGTTATCTTGGTTATGGTCCCGGTCAGCCAACTTTGTTCATAATCTAAATCTCTTGTCAATAGTGAGAAATGTGCGGTCCAATGTAAGCCAGTCTGTGACATAAAACGACCTTCTGTTTCCAACAACTGCGAGCAGTTGATCAAATTTAATTAGTAGGGTCATAGTGTGACCTATGAATATCCTGTACGTCCAATGCATAGTACCACTCATGTTGAGACCGTGTCGGACAACATCATGAGTTGACGTCTCCTGAGGCTGTACAACAGTGAGGCCTTTTCCTTCACAAAGAATATGAATTCCCAATTTACAGAGAAGATCGCTTCCTGACAACTTTACAGGACATTCCCCCCAAAATGTATTGATGGTTAATGCTTGAACAGGTAAGGGCATTGTGAACAACTCTTTCATAGTCACTCCCGAGACTCCTACAGTGGTGGGAGGTTTGGAAATCAATTCTAAATCTATGACAGACATTGCAGAGCGAGTATCTACTAGAAATTCGATTCACTCACCACTGATGAAGAAACAAACCATTGGCTCCTCATGGGGGTTTTAAAAAAATCTTTAAATGCTGTCTAAGGGTGTCAGCTGGCTCGATCTTGCGTCAGTCCATATGTGGGTTGTTTTCGGTGGAGGTCCGGTTTATCTACGTCCCCGCCCCACTGCCCCCTGTTCGGTAGTTTCGTTTCGACATGTTCTGGTGAAATGTCCCTCCTTTCCGCAGTTGTAACAAGCACATTTCCTGTTGTTGCTCTTGTCTGGCCCACCCGTTAGCACTGGCTCCCCCTCTTCATCTACCTGTTCCTCTTCCCCTCTGTCCATCATTTTGATGTCTTTGCTGAGCCTGCCGCTGCTGGCCCTGTCCTTGATTTAAAAAGCCAGCTGTGCAGCTTGTAACTTCACTCCTTTTTCTATTCTCTGTTTTGTCTTGTCTTCTTGAGACAGTTGCTGCCTCAGCATGTTTGCAGTGTTCAATAACTGCTTGTAGACTGGTAGTTTCCCAGCCAATGCAGGTCATTTTTAACCTGTTTACCAAGGGTTGGAAAAAGTCCATTCATTAGGGCAGATTTGAAGAGGCTGTCATAGTCATTGCGGCGGCCATCAGTCATTGGTTTGAGCCCGCTATGCTTTCAGTAGCAGGTTTCCAGCCCATGTCTGTAGTGTTCCAACGACTCTTCAGCTTTCTGCGTGCAACGATGGATAGCTGCCCAATCAGTCATGGGTGGGTAATGTTTATTGTATTTGATCACACAGTGTAACCAGTTGGGTCTGATACGCTCCACCCTCTTCCCATTGGTAGTTTTGATCAAAGCCTCCCTCAACGTCTGCCCATCGCAACCTCATCTTGACACGGCAAATGTGCGTGATCTCAGCTGCAGATGGCTTGTACAGCCGGGCCATCTTAACTTCTTTGGGACAGGGGGGCAGTATTGAGTAGCTTGGATAAAAAGGTGCCCAGAGTAAACTGCCTGCTACTCAGTTCTAAAAGCTAGAATATGCATATAATTAGTAGATTATTATAATTTGTATAATTGGATAGAAAACACTCTGAAGTTTCTAAAACTGTTTGATGTCTGTGAGTATAACAGAACTCATATGGCAGGCAAAAACCTGAGAAAAAATCCAACCAAGAAGTAGGAAATCTGAGGTTTGTAGTTTTTCAACTCTTTGCCTATCCAAGATACAGTGGAAATGGGGTCATATTGAACTTCCTAAGGCTTCCACTAGATGTCAACAGTCTTTAGAACCTTGTTTGATTCTTCTACTGTGAAGGAGGGGGAATGGGAGCTGATTGAGTCAGGTGTCTGGCATGAGCTGATCACGCGCGCTCACGTGAGAGTTAGCTGCGTTCCATTGCATTTCTACAGACAAAGGAATTCTCCAGTTGAAACATTATTGAAGATTTATGTTAAAAACATCCTAAAGATTGATTCTATACTTCGTTTGACATATTTCTATGAACTGTAATATGACTTTGTCTGAACTTTCGCCTGGACTTGCCCGCGCGTCGTGAGTTTGGATTGTGTACTAAACGCGCAAACAAAAATTTGGTATTTGGACATAAATGATGGACTTTATCGAACAAATCAAACGTTTTATTGTGGAACTGGGATTCCTGGGAGTGCATTCTGATGAAGATCATCAAAGGTAAGTGAATATTTATAATGCTATTTCTGACTTTGTTGACTCCACAACATGGCGGATATCTGTATGGCTTGCTTTGTTGTCTGAGCGCTGTGCTAAGATTATTGCATGGTGTGCTTTTTGGTAAAGCTTTTTTGAAATCTGACATCGCAGTTGCATTAAGGAGAAGTGGATCTAAAATTCCATGCATAACACTTGTATCTTTTAGCAATGTTTATTATGAGTAATTCTGTAAATTGATGTGGCTCTCTGCAAAATCACTGGATGTTTTGGAACTACTGAACGTAACGCGGCAATGTAAACTGAGATTTTTGGATATAAATATGAACTTTATCGAAAAAAACATACATGTATTGTGTAACATGAAGTCCTATGAGTGTCATCTGATGATCATCAAAGGTTAGTGATTTAATTTAATCTATATTTCTGCTTTTTGTGACTCCTCTCTTTAGCTGGAAAAATGGCTGTGTTTTTCTGTGATTAGGTACTGACCTAACATAATCGTTTGGTGTGCTTTCGTCGTAAAGCCTTTTTGAAATCGGACACTGTGGCTGGATTTACAACAAGTTTATCTTTAAAATGGTGTGAAATACTTGTATGTTTGAGGAATTTTAATTATGGGATTTCTGTTGTTTTGAATTTGGCGCCCTGCACTTTCACTGGCTGTTGTTGAGGTGGGACGCTACCGTCCCGAATATCCCAGAGAGGTTAAGCTTTCATAGTGTCCGTTAGGTTCTAAATATCAGAGTAAGAACTCAACACAAATTAAACACTGTTGTTTGTGTGTGTGTATAGTGGAGTTTCACAATGGGAGCCAAGAGCAGCAAGGGAGAACCTTGCCTGAGTGATCTACTCATGGGACCAGTGAAGGTAATGGCAGATAAATGGGGCAGGGACATTCTGGAACAGGTACCGCTCTGGCACAAAGTAGCAGATTTTCCCTTGAAAATGCACATTCATTGAAATTGTATTAGCAGAATGTAGAAAGAACTTAGAGAAGTTTGAGGAAACCAAGAAAGCCAAGAAATGTCTAATAGATTGGGGTATGTTTAGAAAGTGGGAAAGGGAAGCCGAAAGACAGACAGGAAAGTTAAAGGAATAATACTGAAAGAAAGTAACAAGAAGAAACACATGGAGGAAGATAAGAAAAGGAAAAACACAGATGATGATGATGATGACTTTCCACCCCCTATTATACCCCTGTATCCACTTCACCAGCACCAGCCCTGGTTGTCCGACAGCAGCTCGCTCAGCCATCTCCCCCACCGCAGCTCTACCAGCAGACCACTCGGAGGAGCAGAAGTCCGTTCCGTGCACCGCCCACATTGAGTCCTGTCTCTGGTGTTGATGGACTCTGGGAACTTAGTCCACCATCAACGCCGACCCCTACCACGAAGTCCCTTACCCGCAATGGTCACGACCAGAACAGGTTAAACCAAGTTTATTCACCCCGAAGGATCGAAAAGCTGAATAGACAAAGACATGGTTCCACCAGTGGTGGTATATATACCCCAATTTGGGGTGGAATCTCTTCATTCTCTCTAAACATTACATCTCTGTTGCTAGGCAGGAAACTAAGTGATACGGGCAATAAACTGTTCCTTCTCCCTTAACGTGACCTGACCTCCAACCCCTTCATCACTGATCCACAGCTCTCTCTCCCCTTATCAGTGCTGCCACGTGATCGTTTTCCCTGCACTCAGCACATTCCAAGCTTAATTGCACCCACCATATACCTTCTTCCTACAGATAACCATTAACTGCTGGTGTAGACCCTAGACTCATGTCTCTAGCATAACTAATGATTAATCATATTTAAAGTTCAGAAATCTGAACCCACGCTATTCCTTTCCTATAATTCTAAAATATATTTTCTTCATTATTATATGTAATTTTAAATGTTATACCCACATGGCAGTTCCTCCTATGCATATTCCCACGTAGGTTTTAAATTTATAGCTGGTTTCCCAATCATAACAAACTTTTACCAGTACACTGATACATTCATTTTCTTTTACAATGTTTGTCTAACCTGCAGGAATATTTTGGACTTGAACCTCAGGACCCTGTCCTGGAATCACATAGCTCATACATTTAAATCTTACGATGGTAACCCATGGCGTATTTCTTCAGGACTTAGTCCTGGTATCGCTATAGTACCTCAGGATATTATTCTGGAATTGCTTTCATAAGGACTCTCCTGGTATCTCTTACACACGTGACCTCAAATAAAATCTAATTTTATTTGTCACATGCGCCGAATACAACAGGTGTAGGTAGACATTACAGTGAAATGCTTACTAACAAGCCCTTAAACAACAATGCAGTTAAGAAAATACCAACAAAAGTTTTTTGATAAGAACAACAAATTAAAGAGCATCAGTAAATAACAATAGCAGGGGGTAACAATACAGGGGGTACAGAGTCAATGTGCGGGGACACCGGTGTCGAGGTAATTGAGGTAATATATAAATGTAGGTAGAGTTATTAAAGTGACTATGAAGGCACTATGGTGTTGAACGCTGAGCTGTAGTCAATGAATAGGCAGTGAACGGGCAGTGTGGAGTGCAATCATCTGCTGCATCTGTGGATCTGTTGGGGTGGTATGCAAATTGGAGTGGGTCTAGGGTTTCTGGAATAATGGTGTTGATGTGAGCCATGACCAGCCTTTCAAAGCATTTCATGGCTACAGACGTGAGTGCTACGGGTCGCTATTCATTTAGGCAGGTTACCTTAGTGTTCTTGGGCACAGGGACTATGGTGGTCTGCTTGAAACATGTTGGTATTAGACTCGGTCAGGGACAGGTTGAAAATGTCAATGAAGACACTTGCCAGTTGGTCAGCACATGCTCGTCCTGATAATCCGTCTAGCCCTGCGGCCTTGTGAATGTTGACCTGTTTAAAGGTCTTACATTGGCTGTGGAGAGCGTGATCACACAGTCGTCCGGAACAGCTGATGCTCTCATGCATGTTTCAGTGTTACTTGCCTCGAAGCGAGCATAGACGTTATTTAGCTCGTCTGGTAGGCTCGTGTCACTGGGCAGCTCTCGGCTGTGCTTCCCTTTGTAGTCTATAATAGTTTGCAAGCCCTGCCACAGCCGTTGAGCATCGGAGCCGGTGTAGTACGATTCGATCTTAGTCCTGTATTGGCGCTTTGCCTGTTTGATTGTTCATCGGAGGGAATAGCGGGATTTCTTATAAGCTTCCGGGTTAGAGTCCCGCTCCTTGAAAGCGGCAGCTCTACCCTTTTAGCTCAGTGCGAATGTTGCCTTTAATCCATGGCTTCTGGTTGGGGTATGTACGTACAGTCACTGTGGGGACGACGTACATACGTCATCCCTCGGTCTCCTCGGGAGCAATCAGCAAGCGGAGTTCGCCATCCCTCCTTGTCGCCAAATTGTGGTAGCAATTCTATAGGAAGAGAGAGACTGACTCTTTCAAACAACAATTTTATAAGATTTGCAAAAATGAAGCAATCATCCATCACCAAGAATGGCTGAGTTGAAAAAAATGTATTTGCTTTATAGAGAAAATACAACCCCTTTCTGTATACGTGGCAGTCAGCTGATGGTGTGTAAAAGGTCATTAAGTTGTCCGTGCAGACTTAAGATAGACGGTTGAGCCCTCGGTCTATCAAGCTTGTGCTAACTGCATTCAAAAGAACAAACACTATGTACTCCTTTCTGCAAGTTTCCAAAGTTTGTGACTTTCTGTAGATAGTAAACCCACGGGATGTCACATTCTGCAGTTGCACCCAAACGGCTCTTAAGACAGGACATCTACTTCGTGCATGAGACAAGTAATTTTTCCAACAATTGTTTACAGACAAATTATTTCACTTATAATTCACTGTATCACAGTTCCAGTGGGTCAAGATTACATACACTAAGTTGACTGTGCCTTTTAAACAGCTTGGAAAATTCCAGAAAATTATATCATGGCTTTAGAAGCTTCTGATAGGCTAATTGACAACATTTGAGTCAATTGGAGGTGTACCTGTGGATGTATTTCAACACCTACCTTCAAACTCAGTGCCTCTTTGCTTGACATCATGGGAAAATCTAAAGAAATTAGCCAAGTCCTCAGAAAAAAATGTAGACCTCCACAAGTCTGGTTCATTCTTGGGAGCAATTTCCAAATGCCTGAAGTTACCATGTTCATCTGTATAAACACCATGGGACCACGCAGCCGTCATACCGCTCAGGAAGGAGACGCGTTCTGTCTCCTAGAGATGAACGTACTTTGGTGCGAAAAGTGCAAATCAATCCCAGAACAACAGCAAAGGACCTTGTGAAGATGCTGGAGGAAACGGGTACAAAAGTATCTACAGTTGAAGTCTGAAGTTTACATACACCTTAGCCAAATACATTTAAACTCAGTTTTTCACAATTCCTGACATTTAATCCTAGTAAAAACCCAATAGAAAATCTTTGGAGGGAGCTGAAAGTCCGTATTGCCCAGCGACAGCCCCGAAACCTGAAGGATCTGGAGAAGGTCTGTATGGAGGAGTGGGCCAAAATCCCTGCTGCAGTGTGTGCAAACCTGGTCAAGAACTACAGGAAACGTATGGTCTCTGTAATTGCAAACAAAGGTTTCTGTACCAAATATTAAGTTCTGCTTTTCTGATGTATCAAATAATTATGTCATGTAATAAAATGCAAATTAATTACTTAAAAGTCATACAATGTGATTTTCAGGATTTTTGTTTTAGATTCCGTCTCTCACAGTTGAAGTGTACCTATGATAAAAAATTATAGACCTCTACATGCTTTGTAAGTAGGAAAACCTGCAAAATCGGCAGTGTATCAAATACTTGTTCTCTCCACTGTGTATATATACACACACAAACAAATCGGTCGTTTTAATCGGTATCGGCTTTTTTTTGGTCCTCCAATAATCGGTATCGGCGTTGAAAAATCATAATCGGTCGACCTCTACTAATTATGTAATTTTCCTCGACTGTGTGTGTGTGTGTATTCATTTTGGTTATTACCATAGCCAGAGTATACCATGTACAAGATGGCATTAGGTGTAAGATGTTTACTGGTGTCTACAATATGGCACCAGGTGTAAAATGGTTCCCTTTGTATCTCCAACAGCTGAGGTGAAGCGGGTTGGAGACACCCTCCTCGGCATGGCCACTCAGTGTGTCCAGGTGAAGAACGTGGTGAAGACGTCCCCCCAGACCCTCTCCAACCTCTGCCTCAAGATCAACGTCAAGCTGGGGGGCATCAACAACATCCTGGTCCCACACCAACGGTAAAGCAAAGTGAAAGAGCGAGTGTGTGTGGCCACAGGCAGAAAACCCCTTTTTAGCAAAAACGCATATATACTTTATGATGGAAAACACCTAGGTTTTTGTCATACACTACATATCTGGACTGGATATACACGACTGTTCAAAAGTTTGGGGTCACTTAGAAATGTCCTTGTTTTTGAAAGAAAAGACAAAAAAATTGGTCCATTAAAATAACATCAAATTGATCAGAAATACAGTGTAGACATTGTTAATGTTGTGAATGACTATTGTAGCTGGAAACGGCTGATTTTAAAAAATATATATATATTTTAATGGAATATCTACATAGCTAATAATGGGCCTTTGTACGCCTAACATCACTCCTGTGTTCCAATGGCACGTTGTGTTAGCTAATCCAAGTTTATCATTTTAAAAGGCTGATTGATCATGAGAAAACCCTTTTGCAATTATGTTAGCACAGCTGAAAACTGTTGTTCTGATTAAAGAAGCAATACAACTGGCCTTCTTTAGACTAGTTGAGTATCTGGAGATGTCTTTTTCTTTGCAACTCTGCCTAGAAGGCCAGCATCCCAGAGTCGCCTCTTCACTGTTGACGTTGAGACTGGTGTTTTGCTGGTACTATTTAATGAAGCTGCCAGTTGAGGACTTGTTTCTCAAACTAGACACTCTAATGTACTTGTCGTCTTGCTCAGTTGTACACCAGGGCCTCCCAATCCTCTTTCTATTCTGGTTAGAGCCAGTTTGCGCTGTTCTGTGAAGGGAGTAGTACATAGCGTTGTACGAGATCTTCAGTTTCTTGGCAATTTCTCGCATGGAATAGCCTTCATTTCTCAGAACAAGAATAGACTGATGAGTTTCAGAAGAGATTTACTTGTTTCTGGCCATTTTGAACACACATGCTGATGCTCCAGATACTCAACTAGTCTAAAGAAGGCCAGTTTTTTTTATTGATTCTTTAATCAGGACAACAGTTTTCAGCTGTGCTAACATAATTGCAAAAGGGTTTTCTAATGATCAATTATCCTTTTAATATGATCAACTTGGATTAGCTGATACAGCGTGCCATTGGAACACAGGAGTGATGGTTGCTGTTGTTTCCAGCTACAATAGTCATTTACAACATTAACAATGTCTACACTGTTTTTCTGATCAATTTGATGTTATTTCATTGGACAAACAAGTTGCTTTTCTTTCAAAAACAAGGACATTTCAGTGACCCCAAAGTTTTGGACGGTAGTATGTGTCTGATGTTTGTCTCTCTCTCCACCCAGTCCCTCCGTGTTCCAGCAGCCTGTTATCTTCCTGGGGGCCGACGTCACTCACCCTCCAGCCGGAGACGGAAAGAAGCCATCCATCGCAGCGGTCAGTCTCTTCCTGTCACTCTAGTTTCCATTTCCACTTTCCTCACAAACACTGCCTTGTCTGTCTATCTAGTTGTCATGGAGTCTGATGGATCTAGTACATTGGTAATCTACTAGTTTGTTTTGTTACATAGACCCCTACAATAGCCTTCTGAAAACATGGTGTCAGAAGTCATGTTTCTGACCATCTCCCTCTCTCTGTCCCTATCCAGGTGGTGGGCAGTATGGACGCCCACCCCAGCAGGTACTGTGCCACAGTGAGGGTCCAGAGACCCAGACAGGAGGTGATCCAGGACCTGGCCTCCATGGTGCGGGAGCTCCTCATCCAGTTCTACAAGTCCACCCGCTACAAACCAACCAGAATCATATTTTACAGGGATGGCGTGTCAGAGGGTCAGTTCAGACAGGTTAGTTAAAATACTTATGTCCCCCTTCAATCTCTCATTTAAAGTTTACAGCCAAGCCAAATGATGTCCCTATGTTGAGAAATACATTTATTACAAATAGCAATGTTCTTCATCGACTATTAGCCTTAAACTTGAATTCTTCACCGCTTGCTACTCTTTGTTGGTGAGTTGACTTCTCTCTGTGTGGCAGGTGCTGTACTACGAGCTGCTGGCCATCAGGGAAGCCTGTATCATGTTGGAGAAGGAGTACCAGCCGGGCATCACCTACATCGTGGTGCAGAAACGCCACCACACACGCCTCTTCTGTGCGGACCGCAATGAGCGGGTAAGCGGTGCTATGGATCTTGCCTTGTACATTAATGATTGACTTTATCTGCTAGGCTTAGATTGGTTGTTGAACAGTTTTTAAATGGGGTGTTGTTTCTTTGGCAGGTTGGACGAAGTGGTAACATTCCTGCAGGCACCACTGTGGACACCGATATCACTCACCCCTATGAGTTTGACTTTTACCTCTGCAGCCACGCAGGAATACAGGTGTGTGTCAAGACTCATACCAGGGTTGTGTTCAATAGGCATAAAATGGGAAAACGTTCTAATACTAAAGTCAACATTCTTATTGGACGAGTTCAGGTAGTATATCCTGCTTATTTCTCCCTAATGTCGACTCTTGCCGTCATTGATACTTTCTCAGAGGTTCGTCGGCCTCTATTGCTTTCCACTACACTTCATTGTCAGTGTTGAATCAATGCTGGTATTCTCTCCATGGAACCGGCATTGTTCCTGTGGTATTACAGACTTCGCCTTCTCCCTCCAGGGTACAAGCAGACCTTCCCACTACCACGTCCTGTGGGACGACAACTGCTTCACGGCTGACGAGTTCCAGCTGCTCACCTACCAGCTGTGCCACACCTACGTCCGCTGCACACGCTCAGTCTCCATCCCTGCGCCAGCCTACTACGCCCACCTGGTGGCCTTCCGCGCCCGCTACCACCTGGTGGACAAAGAACATGACAGGTGAGGGGGGGGGGGGGATTAATTTCGGTGTGATCGGTATACTTTTCTGTAGGGCTAAAATCAATGTCTCGTGCTGTTTATCAGGTAAAAAGAAACTGGAGGCCGATGTCATGTATTGATTCTAAAATAATATTCAAGTTCATTCAAGTTAAATGTTCCCTCCCTCTCTTTCTGTCCTTTTCCCTTTCTCGTTTCCTCACTTCCTTCTCTTGAACACACGCAGTGCGGAGGGCAGCCACGTCTCGGGGCAGAGTAACGGCCGAGACCCCACGGCCCTCGCCAAGGCTGTTCAGATTCATCACGACACACTGAGGACTATGTATTTCGCCTGAGAGGTAGAATACCCCTCCCAACACCCCACCCTATCAGCCTCTGTGTCCTAGTGGGTGGTCAGCCATCGCATATCGGACTCTGGGCTGGCGCAGCTCTGGTCCTGATGAGGGGATGCCAAGCCGCTAAGGGTAACAACAACCAGAGGGGAGTACCGCAACGTTATGCAATATGAAACCAGCCAATCCTCTCCCAGCCTGTTCTCCTTTGCTGTGTTTTTAATTAATGGATCGTCTCTGATACTGCTCCTTGAGCTGTGCTCAACTTTTGCTTTGTCTTACTTTCAAAATGCCAGAGTGTAGAAGACAAGACGGGGGAATTGATAAGGGGGTGGGGGGGGACATAGCAGGTCCAGTGAGGATCAGTCTTGTTCCTCAACCCAGTGCTGATATGATGACTTGCCTATCCGTGTTCAATCGTATAAATGTACCTCTTTTTAAATGTCTTCGTTAGCTTGTTGTCGTTATATGTGCGTCTCTGTATGTTCTGTAGAAGTCTGATTGCCATGGCGATGCCTGTTAGTCGAGAACGCTCGTGAATCACAGCTATGCCCTTTTTCATAGAGCAAGCTGCTCGCCCAGTTACTCTGCTCTCTTTTAAGCCAATGGTGATTTACTTGCAGTCATTGCGTCTGTCAGAGTTCAACACGGCAATCTCTTTCAATATCATAAGGCTTTTTTTTTTATACAGCTGTTGTTTGTCGTACTTTTAGAATATCAACCCAGGCCACACCATGGACCTACTCAGAACTTTTACAGAGTTCACTGTGGTAGCTATAGATTTCACTTTATCTTTGTTTTATTCCTCCTTCTGTGACTTGAGATTAATCTTATTTATCATTCATTTTCAGCAATAGAACGCTGTTCGTTTTTGTTTGTCAAATTTGAACTAAGGAACTGATGTCACACCTTTTTAGTGCAATAAGTCGTTAATGCATAAAAAGGGGTTCTATGGTTACCAATGTTGATATTTTTGGGCCATTATGATCGGATATGGGCAGGTGATAAAGGATAAAGAATGTAAACTGGGGCAAGGATTGATGCCACAAATGGTTATGTTGTGGGTTATGTGGGGGTGACATGACACCATATGTGTTTTTTAGTAAATGGAGTGAATTATGTGCCCGTTGTAGGTGGAAAGAAGAATTTGAAAGCCCAAGATGTATCTAATTTTAGTTGGAGCTCCTCTGAGATCAGTTAATTAGTTTAGTTATACAGTCAAATAATCTCATCCAGGCATTACTGTAAGCATGATATGTTGTCTGGGAATGTCTGGGGTAAGAGAGCACAGCGTGTATGGCTGCATGGATTCAGTTTCATGATTTCATTTTTAATGTGAATCATTTTTTAATGTAGACTGATCAATTGAAGGTGGGGACAGTTAGCTAACAGATCTGTGTCGTTCATTTGAACCCTCTAGCGGTAGGACTCATTTTGCACTGTTCAAAGTAAGCCTTCAAATGTCAAATCAAGCCGTTTTGTCACATTTTGAAGGGCATTGTCTCTCTCCCTTTGCCTTGCTGTGCAGTATCCTCCAGGTGAGGCCTTTTTGGGTTTGGTCAAACTGGAACGAGACGAAACTCAATGTGCCTCGTGGGATTGTGAGGGCGAGGACTGGGGTCATCTGCATGGGGCTTGAAGCATGGGTGGTATGAGCCTTGTCCGACTGGGACACAGTTGATCTCTGCTCTCACTGCAAAAGAAGCGACAGGGTTGTGGCACGGACAGCACTCTGCCACACTCATTGTCCTATAGCTACGTGTTACCAGAAACCAAACTAGCTGCTATACCACGTGTTATTTTGTTCATATATATTCGTACAAAGAGAGACTATAAAAATATAGGACAATTTACTGCACTTAAAGATGCATGTGTTTCAGGTGAGACACATACCCTGGTGCTGAGAGGTGCAGTATGGGGGGGTAGTAGAACCCCCCCCCCCCTCTGTTGTATTCAGACAATATGAGCTTCATTGGTGTAACAGGAGAGGACTTATGATACAGGGGACATGCTTTAATTCCCAGAGGGTGTGATCTTTTAGTCATCAGTACCCCGGGGGCCAAACTGTAGGTGTGAATTAAGTCCCAGCAAAATGTACACTTTCCTGCAAGATGTCAGACATTACCAGCATTTGATTTTACTTAAAGAACAGTGTAGGTATGATCTCATCAACTGTAACTGTGGGCTAATGTGTAGCTGCCCTGCTTGTGTGATTTAAAAAAAAAAAAAATGTCTGTACAGCAGTAAAACGGGAAGGAATTATCTCTCTACGATGCCACGGAATTGACCTCTAGAGCCCAGTGGGTGGGGTTTTGCATCTAGGAGGGGGGGGGGGGGGGGCGTTGGGAACTTATGCTGCCGTTCGTGGGAGGTGGGAATTTACCAGTTGTGAAGTCGTAAATACTAGTGAAGTCGTAAGTACTAACTCATTGAGAAATGCCAATTGGCTAATGGCTAACAAGCTGCGTAAACCATCAATTAAAAGTACAGCTCTCATGCTTGCAAACCCAAATGAAAGTGTTCAAAAACCATATTAATAGATTGCTATTTAAAAATGTTTTGTTGCATTTAACTTCCGAAAATGCTGTTATCGAGGTCATTTTCTTAGTAGATGACGGAGGTCACCATGTGGGAGCACAGGATGGACTATTTCCCACTAGCAATTAGCAGTTGGAGGGCCATTCAAATGGATTTTCCCAGTTGTAGGTGGTAAATTCCCACTTGGTTTACGAATGCAGCATTATTCTGAGGCTGGGGGATAATACAGGGGAGACACATGGCAGCCTACAGTGCATTCGGAAAGTATTCAGGCCCCTTTTCTACATTTTGTTACGTTACAGCCTTATTCTAAAATAGATTTTCTCCTCGTGAATCTACAAACACTACCCCATAATGACAAAGCAAAAACAGGTTTTTGCACAAAAATTATACTTTATTTACATAAGTATTCAAACCCTTAGCTATGAGACTTGAAATTGAGCTGTGGTAAATTCAATTGATTGGACATGATTTGGAAAGGCACAGACCTGTCTATATAAGGTCCCATAGTTGACAGTGCATGTCAGAGCAAAATCCAAATTATGTAAGTTGAAGGAAATGTCTGAGTTCCATGACAGGATTGTGTCAGCACAGATCTGGGGAAAGGTACCAAAAAAGGTCTACAAGAGTATAGCGGCCTCCGTCATTCTTAAATAGAAGAAGTTTGGAACCACCAAGACTCTTCCCAGAACTGGCCACCCGTCCAAACTGAGCAATCGGGGGAGAAGGGCCTTGGTCAGGGAGGTGACCAAGAACCCGATGGTCACTCTGACAGAGCTCCAGAGTTCCTCTGTAGAGATGGGAAAACCTTCCAGAAGGACAACCATCTCTGCAGCACTCCACCAATCAGGCCTTTTATGGTAGAGTGGACAGATGTAAGTATTCCTCAGTTGAAGGCACATGACAGCCTGCTTGGAGTTTGCCAAAAGGCAACTGAAGATTCTCAGACCATGAGAAACAAGATTCTCTGGTCTGATGAAACCAAGATTGAACTCCTTGGCCTGAATGCCAAGCGTCACATCTGGAGGAAACCTGGCAACATCTTTACGGTGAAGCATGGTGGTGGCAGCATCATGCTGTGGGGATGTTTTTCAGCTGCAGGGACTTGGAGACTAGTCAGGATCGAAGAAAAGATTAACAGAGAAAAGTACAAAGAGATCCTTGATGAAATCTTGCTCCAGAGCGCTCAGGACCTCAGACTGGGGTGAAGGTTTACCTTACAACAGGACAACAACCCTAAGCACACAAGCAAGACAATGCAGGAGTGGCTTCGGGACAAGTCTCTGAATGCCCTTGAGTGGCCCAGCCAGAGCCCGGACTTGAACCAGATGAAACATCTCTGGAGAGACCTGAAAATATGTGTGCAGCGATGCTCCCCATCCAGCCTGGATTTTTTTAATTTTTAAAATCCATTTTAGAATAAGGCTGTAACGTAACAAAATGTGGGAAAAGGTCTGAATACTTCCCAAATGTACTGTATTGCCTATAATGCACTGCTCTTGACCAGGGCTCTGGGGAAAAGTAGTGGACTATGTAGGGAATGGGGTGGCCCATAGTGCACTACTTTTGTCAAGAGCCCTATGTAGGTAATCAGTGGCATTTGGGACTCAACCACGCTCCTCCATGTGATGCCCTCCCCTCTCTAACCGCTGGACATCAGATGCCTTTTCGTGTTGTTCTAAACCATTTCAAATTCTGAAATGGAGATATATTTGTATATTATAATGAACACTTATTTTTGCTAACAAATTCTATAAAAATAGAACAATAATGATAATATAATATAGAAGACAATGGTAATATGGTCACTAATAATAATCCAAATGCAATAGACTGATGTGGTGTTTTTTTGTTCCATGTTAAAGCAAAGCGTGTCGTACCGAAGCATTTAAATGACCTACTGTGCGGGGGGATTGTTGATTGTTTTTTGGGGGGGGGGGCAGGTGTTGTTCTGTAGTGACTGATTGGATGAACCTCCCCCTATTTCCCATCACTCTCCTCTCTGTTCATTGAACTAATAATCCCTGGAGAGTAGCCTAGATTCCATTCATCTCACAGAGCCTGGTCTACTAGAACAGGTAGTGAATGTGACCTCCATTTGAGTGTTGATTTCATCTGAGACATTTTGTCTGATTTTGTGTGTGTGTGTGCGCGCATCTCTCAAAGTTTTTTTTGTGGGAAAGGGTTGAAGGTTCATCCTTGGACAATACTCCATAGACCGTGCCTTTTTCTGATGGTGCTGAAAACAAGTAAATCAAAGAAGATATCTTTACTTTCAAAACATCGAGGGCAATATGTCCCTCTCTACATTGATACGTATATATTGATACATGACAATACTGTCCAACGTGTGCATGTATGTGTGCGCATGGGTGTCTGTCTGCGTGTGAAACTGACATACTGTATGCCAAGAACACAACAATATGCAGAACCAATCCGTTTCGAGGTGTCAGGACCAAAAAAGCTTGTGGGGATGATAAGGTGGGCAGGCACTCACAATGCACAACCAAAAAAATTTGCATTTAATAACTACAGTGGATATTTTCGACTGCCTCCCTAGTGGCAAACTGTTTACTGTGATGCATGGGATTTTCACCCCTCGTTCCCTTTAACCATTTAGTAGATGTTAAGTGATGGTATGTTCTAAAGTGAATAGCAATAAACAATGTGACCTTTTAGGCTCTGAGCAACCGGCTGTTGGCTTACACCAGGATCGCTTCCTAACTGCCACCCTATTCTCTTTATGGTACTCTGTTGGCTCTGGTCAAAAGTAGTGCACTATATAGGAAATAGGGTGCCATTTGGGAAGCAGCCCAACCATTATTCTCGGCTAGACAGAAATACATTTCTATTTTGTTTAGAACCACTGCTCTGGCATTAAACATTTCTTCTGAAGATCTTTATGGAAAGAGCTTTGACGTGTTACAGCTAGAGGTTTATAGACTGAGAACAACGTGCAGTGGTCCAGTTGTGCCACATGAGTGCCCGCTTGCCTAAGAAAGGATTCCTCTGAAAAATCTCCAAACCCTGCATCTCTATTGTGGTTGGCTGCATATCGGACTTAATAAGATACAACTGACAAATTGCTTCGGTAACAGTATGCGCTAGATTTTTTTGTTGCCTGTTTTATGAAATTGTGACACTTTTAGAAGTGTAATTATATGTAAAATACATTTTTTTTTTGTCTGATCCTGGTCCTAAGTTGAGCCTTTTTATTTGGTTGTCATATTTAATTGTTTTAATTAAAATACTGTATGTCTGAAATCTGTGTTGGCGTATTCATTGAGAATGGATGAGTAAAGTATGTTAATCCTTGCAGTCTTTTATCTGCTTCATTCTTAGCCAGACTGAGATATGGTTTTCAACTGTGCTGGAGTCAGGTGTGTAACTTCCGGGGAGGTCAAGGCCCCTAATATTTGAGACAAGCCAATTTGACCCCCTCAATAATATACCATGATGGATTGGAAATGATCTTCCCATCGTAGCTACTTATTTCTCATGATCACGACATAAAAGTTGTTTTGTCGAGATCCTGAAATAAACTCTAGAAATAGGAGTGGACATATTGATAGTGTGGCAGTGAGCCCATGGTGGATCAGCACATACGTTTTAATTGATTGCTACACTAAAGGGATGGTCAATTTCATGCGAACGTCATGCTTTCATTTGTGTAAGTGAGGACTTGGTGAACTGTACATTCTTTAGGTTAGGTTTTACTTTGTGTTCGCTCCCGTGTGCTGGTAAAGGGCACAGATGACAGACGGGTAGGATTCCAGTTGAGGTGGTTTAATAACGCTGAATATGCACAGGCATGGAACCGCACAGTGTATGTAGTATGGATGGGAAAAGGCACTTAGTGGTCTGGCAACATGCTTCAACCAAAGTGTGTTTGCTCTGCAAGTAAAGAGAGTAAAGATACAAGTGAATGACAATACAATCTCCAATTCACATCTCTTATAAACAATTCGCATGGCGATAACGTGACTATGATGACGTAATGCTATACAGGACCATACAACGCAATTCAACATGACTGTGACGGCACTAATTAAGATCAACGTGGTGCCGCTGCACATGTGCTACAAAGCATAGCACCATCTTCAGTACAGGGCTACAACTGCACAATTAACTTGAATACCTCGAAACAGTCAAATACAATGTAATACCCATATAATGATGTGCCATACACCTATACAATTACAGGGCATATAAACGACGCACTGGGGGACATTTTCCTTTACAAATATAGGGTTAAATATGACAGCCAAAACAGAGAGAGCCTGCTCACAACAGCTAGCTCTCAGTAGAAACGACGAATTAGCATAACCATAAATATGACATTATCGTCGCAGTGTTCATCTTCAGACATAAACACCTGAAAGATGGACTTGCATATCAACAAGGATGCACACTAGCCTTGGCTAACACACAATGAAAGCTAACTGGTGGGAAAGCACAACGATGGCTGGAGCTTTCTCACGAGCTGATATTCTCTAAACTGGAGATTAGTGATGGATCGATCGCGAACGAGTCGGCTCTAAGGGCCGGCTCTTGTAGGTGAACGTTGGGAGCCAGCTCGCATATCAGAAGAGCCGAATCTATTTATAACTTTTTTTTAAAATTAAGATGTGAAAAATCTAAAGATTTAAATGAATAGAATTAACTAATTCAAAGAACGAAAAAAGAAATAAAATAATATAGGCCTAAATGCTCCAAAACGCACACACATTCGTTCTGACTGTCTGCTCAGACTAACAGCCTCACCTGTTGTTCCTGTCAATCAGACACGCAGTGTCAACCAATGAACCAAAGATGCGTGGGGGAGGGCCGAGCCAACTCACTCACAGTTACACACTTAGCAGCCGAGGAGAGAGAGGAAGGACAGCTGTGAAAACAACAGCTGGAAAATGAGTCGGAAGCACAGTAACATTTGGATGCATTTTAATAATGTAGACAATGCCAAAACAAAATCTCATATAAAGCCGGTTATACGCACAACCTACACCGGCATATGTGAACTGTGCACCCAACTGTGAAGCTAGCTGTAGTGGAGCTTGGAGAAACTAGCGGGCCTGCTAGTGATAGTGGTGGAGCCAGCACCTCCACACGTGGAGATGTATCCACTCATTCAAGTAGGTCTGCTAGTGATAGTGGTGGAGCCAGCACCTCCACACGTCGAGATGTATCCACTCAGTCAAGTAGGCCTGCTAGTGATAGTGGTGGAGCCAGCACCTCCACACGTGGAGGAGATGTATCCACTCAGTCAAGTAGGCCTACTCCATGACTCACAGCAAAGCAGACTTCTATGGACCAGTTTATGCCAAATCTGTCTGTAGCAAAACAAGGCCAAATTGATATTGCATTGGCTAAAATGTTTGCCACCGATTTCCAGCCATTTTCGATCGTGGAGGACAGAGGTTTTAGAAATTATAGCAATAGTCTAAATCCAATGTACACAATTCGAAGCAGGAAACCCCTTTCAAAATCCCTTATTCCACAACTGTACAAGAGCACACAGGCTTCAGTGCGGGAAATAGTCCATAAAGTTACTGCAGTTTGCCTTACCACTGACTGCTAGACATCAAGGGTAACCACTTCTTACATGTTGGTTACATGTCACTTCATTGAAGATTTCTCGATGTCTAGCTGTCTTCTGGACTGCTTTGAGTTCAGCGACAGACACACCTCAGAGAACTTGGCAGAGGAACTGTTGAGAGTAGCCAGAGAATGGCAAGTAGATGGAAAAGTGGTCTGTTGTGTTAGCGACAATGCAGCTAACATAACCAAAGCCATGAAAATGTTTAAATGGACCCATCAGCCATGTCTTGCCCACACAATCAACCTGATTGTAAGAGATGCTTTGAAGGTGATGAAGCCCACTGTGGACAAAGTGAAAGCAGCTGTGGAATACTTCCACAGGAGCACAGTAGGTGCTGAAAAACTAAAGTCTACACAACGCCAGATGGGGATGCCTGAGCTGAGGCCTAAACAAGACTGCACTACAAGGTGGAATTCAATATTTTATATGTTGAAGAGGTTTCTTGAGTCAAAGGATGCCATCATCTCTACCCTGGCCATTGTCAATGCACCTGTTGATGCTCTGACCCATGAGGAATGGGAGGTAACCACAGGACATGTGACAGAGTTGGACACCCTATGTTCATCAATGGACAGAAAGTTCCACAGAATGGAATAAAATCACGTGCTATCAGAAACCGCTGCACTTAACCCCAGGTTTAAGAAGTTAGCCTTCAGTGGTGCCTGAGCGATTGATGAGGCTCTTCAAAGAATAACCTCAGCAGCAGGGAGGGACAGCCCCAGCAGTCAGCTGGGTCAGGCACCAGGGCAACAGGAAGAAGAGGGAGCAGAAGCACCAGCAGTAGTTCCACAAACATCTGCTGTTTGGATGCTGTTTGACGAGAGAGAAACTGGGGATGCAGCACGAAGTAATCCCTCAGCAGATGCCATAATGGAGGTCCGATCCTATTTGGAGGAGCCCCTCTAAAGATCTGCAGATCCTCTGAGCTGGTGGAAGAACAAGGCCTCTGTCTAAAGTCATTACAGGGAGACTGCATAGTGGCCACATCCGTTCCCTCTGAGAGGGTCTTCGAAAGTGAGGCAGCTTGCATTTCTGAATGCAAATCTCTCAAAAAAGCAAAATATGGTCAGCATTGCTGTGTGCTGCTGGTTATAACATGGCAATAAAGAAAATATGGACCAGTTTAATGTTTTAAGTGGGATGCTGCAGTTTTGCACATTGTTAATTTTAGTTTTTGATATGGTTTAATATTCTATTATTATGTTCAGATTGTATTCGTTTTGAATTGTTACATTTAAACTCAGCAAAAAAAGAAACATCCTCACTGGCAACAGCGTTTATTTTCAGCAAACTTAACATGTGTAAATATTTGTATGAACAACAAGATTAAAAAACTGAGACAAACTGAACAAGTTCCAAAGACATGTGACTAACAGAAATTGAATAATGTGTCCCTGAACAAAGGGGGGGTCAAAATCCAAAGTAACAGTCAGTATCTGATGTGGCCACCAGCTGCATTAAGTACTGCAGTGCATCTACTCCTCATGGACTGCACCAGATTTGCCAGTTCTTGCTGTGAGATGTTACCTCACTCTTCCACCAAGGCACCTGCAAGTTCCTGGACATTTCTGGAGGAGCCTGCAGGAATGGTACCACATGAGGGAGGAGGATGTCTTCCCTGTAACGCACAGCGTTGAGATTGCCTGCAATGACAACAAGCTCAGTCCGATGATGCTGTGACACACTGCCCCAGACCATGACGGACCCTCCACCTCCAAATCGGTCCCGCTCCAGAGAATAGGCCTCAGTGTAACGCTCATTCCTTCGGCAATAAACGCGAATCCGACCATCACCCCTGGTGAGACAAAACTGCGACTCGTCAGTGAAGAGCACTTTTTGCCAGTCCTGTCTGGTCCAGCGATGCTGGGTTTGTGCCCATAGGCGACGTTGTTGCCGGTGATGCCTGGTGAGGACCTGCCTGTCCGCAATAGGCTGACAGAGGCTGGACTGATGGCTTGTAGGCCTGTTGTAAGGCAGGTCCTCACCAGACATCACCGGCAACAACATTGCCTATGGGCACAAACCCACCGTCGCTGTTTTGAGACATCGTGCTTTCATTTGTGTTTAGAGCTCATCAGTTTATAAGTTAGAACGTTAGCAAGCTAAATGTCCTTTACCTTGAGCTAAGAGCTCATGTGGCATTATGCCCTCATAGGGCATACACATCAGTTATGGAAGCTAACAACCAGCATAGATAACAAACTAACAAGACTACCTAGCTAGCTCACAAGACTAGCCAAGTTAGCTGCGTTGTTCCTTGCATGAGATTGGCTGTGGTCTTGGGGGCGCCACACAGCCTGGGAGACCATGCTGCCTGTCTGGTATTGTTCTGGGCTTCAATGCCCCACGAGTGCATTGCGATCTATGCAGCGGCAGCATGGTACTTTTGGTTATCTTGACATTTGTTATGCCGTGATCACAAGAAAATGATCTTGATCTGACAGAACATTTGTGTTGTAGTGATGAGATAAGTCGTGTTCTCGACATAACGAGGGAATTTTATTTATTTATTCATATGTCCTCTGAACTTCCGTAGTGAACTGAGCAAGAGCTCCTCTTTCGCTCTCTGTCCTCTTTCTTCTTAACAAACCCTTATGTGAGATAACTTGTAACACATAAATAAGTACAGTCACATTTAACATGTAAAATTCATAAGCACAAATAAGAATTGTATAGAAAAGGATATATTTCGATTGGAGAAAGTTTCTATTGTGACAAGATGCGTATCTCACGTGTGAGCGGTATTTCTCAAAATGAGAAATTTGTTAGTATTATAAACATTTAAAAAGCTGGTTTCTAGTAGGCTACATAATTCCAGAAGGGCTGTTTCTCAGTAGGCTCAAGCAAGCCTGTTTCTCTCCCCAGTCAGGCTGCATGTCTGTCTCACAGACTGACCAGCAGCAGAAACCTATCCTCCTTACAGTGCATTCGGAAATTATTCAGACCACTTGACTTTTTACACATTTTGTTACGTCACAGCCTTTTAAATGGATTAAATCGTTTCCCCCCTCAATCTACACACAATACCCAATAATGACAAAGCAAAAACATGTTTTTAGAATTTTTTGCAAATGTATATTACAAAAAAAACGGCTGAAATATCACATTCACATGAGTATTCAGATCCTTTACTCAGTACTTTGTTGAAGTACCTTTGCCAGCGATTACAGACTTGATTCTTCTTGGGTATGACGCTACAAGCTTGGCACACCTGTATTTGGGGAGTTTCTCCCACTCTTATCTGCAGACCCTCTCAAGCTCTCAGGTTGGATGGGGAGCCTCGCTGCACAGCTATTTTCAGGTCTCTCCAGAGATGTTCGATCAGGTTCAAGTCCGGGCTCTGGCTGGGCCACTCAAGGACATCAAAGCCACTCCTGAACCTTCGCCCCAGTCTGAGGTCCTGAGCGCTCTGGCGCAGGTTTTCATCAAGGACTCTCTGTCCTTTGCTCCGTTCATCATTCCCTCGATCCTGACTAGTCTCCCAGTCCCTGCCACTGAAAAACATCCCCTCAGCATGATGCTGCAACTACCATGCTTCACCGTTGGGATAGTGCCAGGTTTCCTCCAGACGTGACGCTTGAAATTCAGGCCAAAGACTTCAATCTTGGTTTTATTAGATCAGATAATCTTGTTTCTCATGGTCAGAGTCCGTTACATGGCTTTTGGCAAATTCCAAGTGGGCTATCATGTGCCGTTTACTAAGGAGTGGCTGCCGTCTGGCCACTCTACCATAAAAGGCCTGATTGGTGGAGTGCTGCAGAGATGGTTGTCCTTCTGGAAGGTTCTCCCATCTCCACAGAGGAACTCTGGAGCTCTATCTGAGTGACCATCGGGTTCTTGGTCACCTCCTTGACCAAGGCCCTTCTCCCCCAATTGCTCAGTTTGGCCGGGCGGTCAGCTCTAGGAAGAGTCTTGGTGGTACGAAAATGATTCAATTTAAGAATGATGCAGGCCACTGTATTCTTGGGGACCTTCAATGTTGCAGACATTTTTCGGTACACTTCCCCAGATTTGTGTCTCGGAGCTCTACGGACAATTCCTTCGACCTCATGGCTTGGTGTGCCTTTCCAAATCATGTCCAATCAATTGAATTTACTACAGGTGGACTCACTTCAAGTTGTAGAAACATCTCAAAGAGGATCAATAGAAACAGGATCCACCTGAGCTCAATTTCAGGTCTCATAGCAAAAGGTCGGAATATGTAAATAAGGTATTTCAGTTTTGTATATTTGTGACTCACCACCTGGATTCGGTCTTATGTAGCAAAATTTGAATTTCAGTTTCTTACATTGGATAAAAGTAGAGACTCAGCGCTACAAAATGGTATATCATACACAGCTTTTTTGAGGAACAATGGGAAAGTAATTCGACTTTGAAAGTTGATACACTTGTAAACTCACTTTTGAGAAAAGGGCCTTTGAATGTTTTGGTACCTACTAGAGAGCTCTCCTTTGTCTACACCAATTCAGCATTGTTCACACCCACTTAAGCCTTAGTCTCACCCATCTCTTTAAGGATTCAGGAGGTCATGTGCTTAAGACTAAGAGTGGTAGTAGCCTACAATAAGGATACATTCCAGGTAAACAGAAAGTGTCCAGATATAAATAGATGACGCTTACCCAGATACACTTGTGTAAATTGATGGGTCATGTGAAATAAATGCTATCCATCCAGTGGTGGGAAAAGTACTAAATTGTCATACTTGAGTAAAAGTATAAATCATTTTAAATTCCTTATATTAAACCAGACAGTACAATTGTATTTTTTTTTAAATAGCCAAGGGTACAATGTACTTAAAACCTCTTTGGGCAAGGCGTGCCGCTAGCGACCCACCTCGACAACATCCGGTGAAATTGCAGAGCGCGAAATTCAAAAACACAAAGTAGTAATATTAAACATTCATGAAATAACAAGTGTTATACATCAGTCAAAAGCTTAACTTCTTGTTCACTTCTTATGGCTGAAGGGGCAGTATTGAGTAGCTTGGATGAAAGGTGCACAGAGGTGCCCATATTAAACGGCCTGCTCCTCAGTCCCAGTTGCTAATATATGCATATTATTATTCATATTGGATAGAAAACACTCTGAAGTTTCTAAAACTGTTTGAGTTATGTCTGTGAGTATAACAGAACTCACATGGCAGGCAAAAACCTGAGAAATTCCACTTCCTGTTTGTATTTTTTCTGGGGGTGCCAGATTTTCAACCAAGGTCCCATTGAAATCACAGCGAGATATTGATGAGTTTTCACTTCCTGCGGCTTCCACTAGATGTCAACAGTCAATAGAACTTTGTCTGATGACTCTAATGTGAAGGGGGGCCGAAGGAGACAGGAATTAGTGACCACTGCCACGAGGTGATCACGCATTGAAGAGGCGTGTTCATGTGAGAGGGAGCTCCGTTGCTTCGGTCAACTGAAGTCGATGAAATTCTCCGGTTGGAACGTTATTCAAGATGTATGTTAAAAACATTCTAAAGATTGATTCAGTACATCGTTTGACATGTTTCTACTGACTGTAACGGAACTTTTGGACATTTCGTCACGTTATAGTGGACGGTAGTGGACGCGCTTTGGGTTGTGTGTTTGGAAAACATGTCCAAAGTAGCTAATTGGACATAAATAACGGACATTATCGAACAAATCAAGCATTTATTGTAGATCTGGGATTCCTAGGACTGCATTCTGATGAATTCATCAAAGGTAAGGAAACATTTATCATGTATTTTCTGGTTTCTGTTGAGTCCAACATGGCGGCTAATTTGGCTATTGTTCTGAGTTCCGTCTCAGATTATTGCATGGTTTATTTTTCCGTATTTAAAAAAAAAAAATCTGACAGCGGTTGCATTAAGGAGAGGTATATCTATAATTCCATGTGTATAACTTGTATTATCATCTACATTTATGATGAGTATTTCTGTTGAAACGATGTGGCTATGCAAAATCACTTGATGTTTTTGCATTTAATGAATCTAATGCGCCAATGTAAACTCAGATTTTTTTATATAAATATAAACTTAATCAAACAAAACATGCATGTATTGTGTAACATGAAGTCCTATGAGTGTCATCTGATGAAGATAATCAAAAGTTAGTGATTCATTTTCTCTATTTCTGGTTTTTGTGAAAGCTATATTTCGCTTGAAAAATGGCTGTGCTTATTGTGATTTTGTGGTGACCTAACATAATCGTTTGTAGTGCTTTTGCTGAAAAGCATATTTGAAATCGGACACTTTGGTGGGATTAACAACAAGATTGCCTTTAAAATGATATAAGACACATCTATGTTTGAGGAATTTTAATTATGAGATTTCTGCTTTTTGAATTTGGCGCCCTGCACTTTCACTCGCTGTAGTCATATCATCCCGGTAGCGGGATGGCAGCCATAAAAGGTTATCCAGCCGCTTTGTCAGATTTCAAAAAGGCTTTACGGCGAAAGCCGTATCTGAGGACAGCACCCCGTATACAAAGCATTAAAAACATTTTCCAACCAGGCAGAAGCATAACGAAAGTCAGAAATAGCGATAAAATAAATCACTTACCTTTGAAGATCTTCCTCTGTTGGCAATTCAAAAGGTCCCAGCTACACAATAAATTGTCGTTTTGTTTGATAAAGTCCATCTTTATATCCCAAAAACTCAGTTTTGTTGACGCGTTTTGTTCAGTAATCCACTGGCTCAAAGGCAGTCAAAACATGCAGACGAATACATCCTAACAGTACCGGTAAAGTTCGTCGAAACATGTCAAACGATGTTTATAATTAATCCTCAGGTTGTCAATTATCTAAATAATCGACCGGACAATAGCGTATTCAATAGAAAGGAAAAAGAACGAAGAGCGTGACTGTTCACAGTCACGCGAGCAAACCAGTACTGCATGATTCCATAGACCACTTACCAAAAGGTCTTATTCTTCGTCGTTTTTCTGAAAACAAGCCTGAAACCATGTCGAAAGACTGTTGACATCTAGTGGAAGCCATAGGAACTGCAATCTGGGCGCTAAACCCCTATGGTAAATAGGCTTTCAATGGAAAACCACTCACATCAAAATAATCCCATTTCCTGGATGGATTTTCCCGGGTTTTTGCCTGCCATATCAGTTCTGTTATACTCACAGACATTATTTTAACAGTTTTAGAAACGTCAGAGTGTTTTCTATCCAAATATACATATTATATTACATATCCTAGCTTCTGGGCCTGAGTAACAGGCAGTTTACTTTGGCCACATTTGTCATCCAAACTTCAAAATACTGCCCCCTAGTCCAAAGAAGTTTTAAGAATCAAAAGTAAAAGTAAGAATATAAAACATTTAAATTCCCTTATATTAAGCAAACCAGATGGCACAATTGTTTTAATTTTTTTATTGATGGATAGCCAGGGTCACACTCCAACACTCAGACATAATTTACACAATTGCATTTGTGTTTAGTGAGTCAGCCAGATCAGAGGCAGTATGGATGACCGTGGATGTTCTCTTGATAAGTGTTTGAATAGGACAGTTTCTGTCAAAATGTAACAAGCACTTTTGGGTGTAAAGGAAAATGCATGGCTTAAAAAGTACATTATTTTCTTTACAAATGTAGTGAAGTAAAAGTTCCCAAAAATATAAATAGTAAAGTAATGTACAGATACCACAAACTACTTAAGTAGTACTTTAAAGTATTTTTACATCACTGCCCAAATGCCTTCACACCAGTACATTAGCATACTTTATATACTGTTACACATGCACTTATCACATAGTATTCCATACATGCAACCTGAGAGAGGCCATGCAACCTGAGAGAGGTGCTCATGTACAGTACATAAACAGATGCATGCACCATATACAGTGGGGCAAAAAAAGTATTTAGTCAGCCACCAATTGTGCAAGTTCTCCCACTTAAAAAGATGAGAGAGGCCTGTAATTTTCATCATAGGTACACTTCAACTATGACAGACAAAATGAGGGAAAAAAATCCAGAAAATCACATTGTAGGATTTTTAATGAATTTATTTGCAAATTATGGTGGAAAATAAGTATTTGGTCAATAACAAAAGTTTATCTCAATACTTTGTTATATACCCTTTGTTGGCAATGACAGAGGTCAAACGTTTTCTGTAAGTCTTCACAAGGTTTTCACACACTGTTGCTGGTATTTTGGCCCATTCCTCCATGCAGATCTCCTCTAGAGCAGTGATGTTTTGGGGCTGTTGCTGGGCAACACGGACTTTCAACTCCCTCCAAAGATTTTCTATGGGGTTGAGATCTGGAGACTGGCTAGGCCACTCCAGGACCTTGAAATGCTTCTTACGAAGCCACTCCTTCGTTGCCCGGGCGGTGTGTTTGGGATCATTGTCATGCTGAAAGACCCAGCCACGTTTCATCTTCAATGCCTTTGCTGATGGAAGGAGGTTTTCACTCAAAATCTCACGATACATGGCCCCATTCATTCTTTCCTTTACACGGATCAGTCGTCCTGGTCCCTTTGCAGAAAAACAGCCCCAAAGCATGATGTTTCCACCCCCATGCTTCACAGTAGGTATGGTGTTCTTTGGATGCAACTCAGCATTCTTTGTCCTCCAAACACGACGAGTTTAGTTTATACCAAAAAGTTCTATTTTGGTTTCATCTGACCATATGACATTCTCCCAATCTTCTTCTGGATCATCCAAATGCTCTCTAGCAAACTTCAGACAGGCCTGGACATGTACTGGCTTAAGCAGGGGGACACGTCTGGCACTGCAGGATTTGAGTCCCTGGCGGCGTAGTGTGTTACTGATGGTAGGCTTTGTTACTTTGGTCCCAGCTCTCTGCAGGTCATTCACTAGCTCCCCCCGTGTGGTTCTGGGATTTTTGCTCACCGTTCTTGTGATCATTTGGACCCCACGGGGTGAGATCTTGCGTGGAGCCCCAGATCGAGGGAGATTATCAGTGGTCTTGTATGTCTTCCATTTCCTAATAATTGCTCCCACAGTTGATTTCTTCAAACCAAGCTGCTTACCTATTGCAGATTCAGTCTTCCCAGCCTGGTGCAGGTCTACAATTTTGTTTCTGGTGTCCTTTGACAGCTCTTTGGTCTTGGCCATAGTGGAGTTTGGAGTGTGACTGTTTGAGGTTGTGGACAGGTGTCTTTTATACTGATAACAAGTTCAAACAGGTGCCATTAATACAGGTAACGAGTGGAGGACAGAGGAGCCTCTTAAAGAATAAGTTACAGGTCTGTGAGAGCCAGAAATCTTGCTTGTTTGTAGGTGACCAAATACTTATTTTCCACCATAATTTGCAAATAAATTCATAAAAAATCCTACAATGTGATTTTCTGGATTTTTTTCTCATTTTGTCTGTCATAGTTGAAGTGTACCTATGATGAAAATTACAGGCCTCTCTCATCTTTTTAAGTGGGAGAACTTGCACAATTGGTGGCTGACTAAATACTTTTTTGCCCCACTGTATTTAAGTGGTGGACACGTGATACGGTCACATGATATTGTTGTGGTATGTCACAAAATGTGGGGCTACCGCCTAGTGGTTAGAGCATTGGACTAGTAATTGAAAGGTTGCAAGATCGAATCCCTGAGCTGACAAGGTAAAAATCTGTCGTTCTGCCCCTGAACAAGGCAGTTAAAACTTCTTTGCGATAGGTGGGACATTAGCGTCCCACCTGGCCAACAGCCGGTGACATTGCAGAGCGTGAAACTCAACAAAACAGAAATTCTCATAATAAACATACATAAAAGATACAAGTGTTATACATCAGCTTAAAGATAAACTTCTTGTTAATCCAACCGCTGTGTCAGATTTCAAAAAGGCTTTACGGCGAAAGCAAACCATGCGATTATCTGAGAACAGTGCCCAGCAGACAAATCATTACAAACAGTAACCAGCCAAGAAGAGGAGTAACAAAAGTCAGAAATAGCGATAAAATGTATCACTTACCTTTGATGATCTTCATATGGTTGCACTCCCAAGACTCGATGTTACACAATAAATGTTTGTTTTGTTCGATAAAATCACTCTTTATGTCCAAAAACCTCAATTTTGTTAGCGCGTTTTGTTCAGTAATCCATTGGAACAAAGCGCAGCCACAGCAGGCAGACGAAAAATCTAAAAAGTACCATAAAAGTTCGTAGAAACTTGTGGCGAAACCAACTAGGCTCATAATTTAACAATTTTATTCGTATTTACAGATGACATACACATTTGATATTAAGGCACATGAAAGTTCACATGTTCGAGAAGGCATTTCTGCCCCAAAACGTTTTTTGTTAAAAAATATATTTTTACGTTCAAAAGGCTCTCCTGTGAAGTCGTGACTTACGACATATGTCTAGTTTCCTGAATCGGGTCACATTTAATAAATGTGCAAATATTTCTAAAAACCTCTTTTCACTTTGTCATTATGGGGTATTGTGTGTAAATTGATGAGGATTTTAATTTACTTTATCCATTTTAGAATAAGGCTCTAACGTAACAAAATGTGGAAAAAGTCAAGGGTTCTGAATACTTTCCAATGCACTGTATTTATTTTTGGAAAACACATTTCAAGGCCAAAATTATGGGGAGGAAAGCACTCATGTTTGTGCAACATAGTAATCACCCTAGAAGGGTGGTGACCCTGGAACCCATTGACCCGGATCCCCCCAATATGCAACACAGAGTTAAGCCCTTGGCTGGGGTTACAAATGTGTATGATTATATTATGGAGTAACTCATTTAAATGACTCTTGTAGATTATGTAGAACTAGAGTAAGACCACAGCTAGCTTCACTGAAAAGAAAAGCATGAATAGGGTAGCAGAATTATGTAGTCTAGGCTACTGGATACAGTAGAGACATTTCTTTACCCGAGACAAATCTGTCGACAACTATTCTATTTGGCTACCTTTTTGCGTCATCTGACAGTCAGAGCGCTCCACAGTATGATGTAGATAGGCTACATTGTTGCGTCGTCTGACGGTTACAGAGACTGTCAATCACTAAAGCCCTTAAAATATTTGTTGAACGTTACCATGGCATTTAAATGATTTAGTAGTCGTGTTTGATTGGTTGCGTCTGTTTGTTACCTGGAGACTGTCTACAAGAGTTGGTGAGGAAACCAGCCCTTCGGCTTTGGACACAAGTTCAGAACCACCGGTGTAGACACTGCAGAATATTCGGAAACTTTGGGTAAGTAAATCTAACATTTTTGTGCGATAATGCCAAAGCTATTTTGAATAATGGAATACATTTGTCTACTTAGGTTCCATATCAAATTAACACCAATTCATTAGGCTAACTATTAAACAGAAGCACCATAAATACAAGACGGCAGGCATTTTCCATTATTCACACACCTGATGTGAATTACCACAAACAATTAGCATAGTCTGTGTGCTGAATTAAGAGAAGTAACCTTTCCCCTTAGACTAGCTTGCCTATAGTTTCAATTTGATTAGGCCTAGTATCTTTTGAGGAAAAAAGTAGAGTAATAGAAAAGCTAAATTGCAGACATTGTCTTATTTCCCTCCAATATTGTGCATTGATCTACTGCCATGGCTCAATCATATTTGGCCATTTTATATGAAAGGGAATGAATTGTTCAACATTTTCAACATAATGACTGTTTCATACTGAAGTTAATGTAATAAGTAATATTGAGCTTTGCAGTGCACACTAGCCCAAGTTTTCATATAGCCTTAAAGCCTTAAAGGTTATACCGAGTTCATTTCCTCCTTGAGTGAGTAGTATGTTTTATCATTGGGTAGAGAGGGTGGAAATGCACTTCCAAGTAAATGATGATTTCGACCAGATCATTACTCACCACAGACAGCACTGTAGTCCCACAGGTGGAGGCTGGTGGGAGGAGCAATAGGAGGATGGGCTCATTGTAATGGCTGGAATGGAATAGAGTCAAATGTGGTTTCCATATGTTTGTGTTTGATACCGTTCCATTTATGCCATTCCAGTCATTACAATGAACCCATCTTTCTATAGCTCCTCCCACCAGCCTCCTCTGATTCCCACAACCTCCCTGGACATCACGTTATATCAAATGTCAGTATTGTCAATACTTGTCCCATGTAAACATAGTCTGCATCCAAAATGGCATCCTATTCCCTATAGTGCACTAGTTTTATAGTGCACTACTTTTATAGTGCACTGTAGTGCACTACTTTTATAGTGCACTACTTTTATAGTGCACTACTTTTATAGTACACTACTTTTGATCAGGGTCCATCAACTTGTTTCCAGTCTCATCATATTTGTGTGTGTCACCTGTTTCCTTTAGTCCCGTGACGCTGTGAGTATCATGGCCACGCTAAGTGCCAAGCATGGGCTCAGGTACAGTGTGTCTGACTGGGACCCCAGTAACAAGCTGATGTCTGACACAGCAGAACAGAGGCGACACATCTCACATGAGACACGCCAGGAAGGGAGGACCTTACGCAATGAGACAACCAGCAAGGTAAGATGTTGTGACTATGTAATGAAACAACCAATTCAGTAAGGACTTGCTTGACGTTGTGACTGAATTGTAACATTGGCCTCTACAAAGTTAGTTTTCATATCATTAACTGTTATGGACTATTATTTATTCTCATCACACGTATTCATGCCATCTCTCTTTCCTGTCTCTAACCTGTCATCGCTCTCTCGCTATATCTCTCCCCCTATCCCTCTCTCAGACTAACTGGGATGAGAGTGACAGGCTGAGTAATAGGATCTGGGATATCTCCTGCTAGAGAGAGACTTTGGAATCCTGCGCACAGGAATTGGGCAAAGAGATGGATGCCTTAACCCTGATGAGATTTGCAATTCAATTTCAAATTAGTATTAATCTGGTATGCAGTTGTTTCAATGTACCTGGTAAAAAAACAAGCCAGGTTTTGGGGTGATGTATTGACTTTCTAGTACAGCGTAGGTGAATTTGTGTGCTCTGTCTCGGGGGAAGGAGGAGACAGAGCGGGTCATCACAGTGCCTCTGGATGGTCACGGTGGAGTGCCTGACCTTGACGGAGGGTCGCCCTGGAAACGAGCTAGTCAGCGACCTGGTGGAAGTGATCGACAGAGCACAGAGGGTGCTCCAGCAGCGCATTGACAGGGCCTTTGAGGAGCTGTTGTAAGAAACCATTTGACCAAGATTGAGTCCCAAATGGTACTCTATTTCCTTTATAGTGTACTACTTTTGCACAGAGTCCCATGTGCTCTGGTCAAAAGTAGTACACTAGGAATAAGGTGCTATTTGGGATGGCTCCACTGTTAGAGTGAAACAGAAGCGAAAAAAGGAGGATGAAAGATGTCACATATTTTGCTGTCTCAGTACTTTTGCTGTCTCAGGCTGTTCTCTCCAGTCTTCTACAGGAGTCCCGGCAGCAGCTGACCCATGACATTCAGAACAAGGCCCAAGACATTGACCTGTCCTGCTTGTCACTCACTGTGACATCACCTGAGATTCTCTGAAGCCCAACCCCCTGCGCATACCCATAAGGTGTGCTGGAATGAGGGTGTACAATACAATACAAAGAAATAATAGACCTTCTGAAATTCGGCGCAGGATATCTAGATCAAACCTACTTAAGTGTTGTCAATGAGAACCTCGTACAATTGTAATCCTTACGTGCATATACATCTCTGTAACTAGCTACAATATTAATTCACCAGGCACTCAACTCATCAAAATAGTTTCTGCAATGCCACCATTTGCCTTTCAAGTTAATTGAATGTACCTGTAAAATACCTGTATGTGTACATGTGCTGTTGCAGTTCCACCACCTCCCAGCAGTGGGAGCAGTTCAGCCAGTACAACATGGCCCAAGCACAGGAGACGATGCAGGCGTCACAGCAGCTGAGGGAGGACATGAGTCACTAGGGTACAGGTATAAAATAAAGCCTGGGGGAGGGAGAGAGGAGTGTAGCGTTACCATATGGCCAGGCCTGTAACAATAGCACTGTTCTGTATTGACTCCTATAAATCAGCACTTCCCTTTATAGTGCTGCACTACTTTTGACCAGGGCCCATTGGGTGCCATTTGGGGGACACACCCTGTCTGCTTTCACAGGGCTCTCTGTTGTTGTTTAGTATCTGATAGGGCCTGTTTCTGCTTCATAGATATTGCTAAAATGTATGTGTACAGTAAGACTATAGAGAGTTAGGTGACAAGTGTGGCATATCAAGAAGCTGATTAAACAGCATGATAATTACACAGGTGCACCTTGTGTTGGGGACAATAAAAGGCCAATCTAAATGTTGCAGTTTTGTCACACAACACAATACCACAGATGTCTGAAGTTTTGAGGGAGCTTGCAATTGGCGTGCTGACTGCAGGAATGTCCCCCAAAGCTGTTGCCAGAGAATGTATTGTTAATTTATTTCTCTACCGTAAGCCGCCTCCAATATCGTTTTAGAGAATTTGACAGTACGTCAGGACCTCTACATCTGGCTTCTTCACCTGCGGGATCATCTGGGGACTTTATTTACAGTATGTCTGTAATAAAGCCCTTTTGTAGGCAAAAATGTATTCTGATTGGATGGACCTGGCTCCCCAGTGGATCTGCCTATGCCCTCTCAGGCCCACCCATGGCAGTGCTCTTGCCCAGTCATGTGAAATCCATAGATTAGGGCCTAATAATTGACTAATTTCCTTATATAGTGTAACTCAGTAAAATCTTTGAAATTGTTGCATGTTTGCCTTTATATTTTTGTTCAGTATACATGGTAATTTTTCAGATTAATATGAAATAATTTCCCAATTGACAGGTTGACCCAAATATGTAGTTCCTCAGGGAGGCAGATTGCATCTCTGAATGTGATCACGTTCAAGAAACACGTCTGATTCGCTCATGTGTTACGAAACCAGCTAGCATGCCTACTGACATTGCTTCACTCGCTAAGTCTAGGGGTCCTAGGCCTAGCTAAATGGTCTGTTACCTGATTTAATGTGTGCATTTACGTGAGAATTCAGAGTATGCGGACCGTGTTGGAAGCATGTGCGCCAAGAGACAGCAACTTTACCTGGGTCCAGGGGCAGCTCCATGCGGCTTATTTAAAAAAAAATAATAATAATGTTTTCACCTTTTATTTAACCAGGTAGGCCAGTTGAGAACAAGTTCTCATTTACAACTGCGACCTGGCCAAGATAAAGCAAACTGTGTTCAGTTTTTGGTATATATACAGTTGAAGTCGGAAGTTTACATACACTTAGGTTAGAGTCATTAAAACTCGTTTTTCAACCACTCCACAAATTTCTTGTTAACAAACTATAGCTTTGACAAGTCGGTTAGGACATCTACTTTGTGCATGACACAAGTCATTTTTCCAACAATTGTTTACAGACAGATTATTTAACTTATAATTCACTGTATCACAATTCTAGTGGGTCAGAAGTTTACATACACTAAGTTGACTGTGCCTTTAAACAGCTTGGAAAATTCCAGAAAATTATGTCATGGCTTTAGAAGCTTCTGATAGGCTAATTGACATCATTTGAGTCAATTGGAGGTGTACCTGCGGATGTATTTTGAGCCTACCTTCAAACTCAGTGCCTCTTTGCTTGACATCATGGGAAAATGAAAAGAAATCAGCCAAGACCTCAGAAAGAAATTGTGGGCCCCCACAAGTCTGGTTCATCCTTGGGAGCAATTTCTAAACGCCTGAAGGTACCACGTTCATCTGTACAAACAATAGTACACAAGTATAAACACCATGGGACCACGCACCGTCATACCGCTCAGGAAGGAGACGCGTTCTGTCTCCTAGAGATGAACGTACTTTGGTGCGAAAAGTGCAAATCAATCCCAGAACAACAGCAAAGGACCTTGTGAAGATCCTGGAGGAAACGGGTACAAAAGTATCTATATCCACAGTAAAACGAGTTCTATATTGACATAACCTGAAAGGCCACTCAGCAAGGAAGAAGCCACTGCTCCAAAACCTCCATTAAAAAAGCCAGACTACGGTTTGCAACTGCACATGGGGACAAAGATCGTACTTTTTGGAGAATGGTCCTCTGGTCTGATGAAACAAAAGTAGAACTGTTTGAACATAATGACCATCGTTATGTTTGGAGGAAAAAGAGGGAGGCTTGCAAGCCAAAGAACAACATCCCAACTGTGAAGCACGGGGGTGGCAGCATCATGTTGTGGGGGTACTTTGCTGCAGGAGGGACTGGTGCACTTCACAAAATAGATAGCATCATGAGGCAGGAAAATTATGCGGATATATTGAAGCAACATCTCAAGACATCAGTCAGGAAGTTAAAGCTTGGTCGCAAATGGGTCTTCCAAATGGACAATGACCCTAAGCATACTTCCAAAGTTGTGGCAAAATGGCTTGGACCACAAAGTCAAGGTATTGGAGTGGCCATCACAAAGCCCTGACCTCAATCCTATAGAAAATTTGTGGGGAGAACTGAAAAAGCTTGTGCGAGCAAGGAGGCCTACAAACCTGACTCAGTTACACCAGCTCTGTCAGGAGGAGTGGTCAAAATTCACCCAACTTATTGTGGGAAGCTTGTGGAAGGCTACCTGAAATGTTTGAACCAAGTTAAACAATTTAAAGTCAATCTATCAAATACTATTTGAGTGTATGTCAACTTTTGACCCACTGGGAATGTGATGAAAGAAATTAAAGCTGAAATGAATCATAAAGTGGTGATCCTAACTGACCTAAGACAGGGATTTTTACTAGGATTAAATGTCAGGAATTGTAAAAACTGTGTTTAAATGTATTTGGCTAAGGTGTATGTAAACTTCTGACTTCAACTGTATATGGTATATATACAAAATGGCATGCTCAAAAGTTTCAAACTAAAACCTCATGGCCATCAAAATCCAGCAGCCTCGCAGCTCTGCAAGCTGCTACATCCTCACACCTTTGCACAATCAACATTTGCCAAGACTTTCTGGCAGAGCACAGCACCTGCCCAGTTGCTGCTGCCACCTGGGGGTGGAGTTTGGAAGTGGTAGTGTAGGGTCTAATTGTGCTCCTAAGAAATAAATGACCTAACCTATTCCATAAACCACGTTTTAAGGTGATTCATGTATATTGAGCATTAGCATTAATGACCCTGTTTATCCCCTGTCTATCCACGCATTGTTTGGCCAAGACTACGTCCTAGATGGCATCCTATATACTGCACTACTTTTGATCGCAGCCCTGTGGTCAAAATTTGAACTATACAGTATAGGGAATAGGGTGCCATTTGGCATGCAGTCCAAAAGAGGTTGTTTTGATCCAGAGTCCTGGGCATAGTGTTTATTAGGCCTTTGTATCATACGGTTTATGTGACCTTTGTATCATACAAGGAGGTAGCTAGATAAAAACAAGGTAAACACGCACAGGAAAGAGAATCATTGATAATAAACCACCCTAACAGCCCGTGGTAACGTCTCCAAATGTGCTTGTTTGTGTCAGATGGTATATTTTAAAGAGGAGGAAGACAGATTTTTCTCAATATTTATAGTGCAGCCACACGTGCTGTGCAGAACATAGAACATAGAACATGTTTTCTATATACACTATATATTCAAAAGTATGTGTAAATTAGTAGATTCGGCAATTTCAGCCACACCCGTTCTTGACAGGTGTATAAAATCGAGCACACATCCAGATAGATTTGCTTTTAGCCAAATCCTTTTAGAGCAAGCCAAATAATTTCATGTTTTAAAAGTTATCCTAGATCAGGATTCATTGTTTGAATGGTAAGATGCCAATCATTTGAGTAGACAAACATTAGCAATAGAATGGCCTTACTGAAGAGCTAAGTGACTTTCAACGTGGAACCGTCATAGGATGCCACCTTTCCAACAAGTCAATTCATCAAATTTCTGCCCTGCTAGAGCTGCCCCGGTCAACTGTTATTGTGAAGTGGAAACGTCTAGGCCACACAAGCTCACAGAACAGAACCGCCGAGTGCTGAAGCGAGTAGAAATTGTCTGTCCTCGGGTTGCAACGCTCACTACCGGTTTCCAAACTGACTCTGGAAACAAAGTCAGCACAGGAACTGTTCGGCAGGAGCTTCACGAAATGGGTTTCCATGGCTAAGCAGCCACACACAAGCCTAAGATCACCATGCGCAATGCCAAGCGTTGGCTGGAGTGGTGTAAAGCTTGCTGCCATTGGACTCTGGAGCAGTGGAAATGCCTTTTCTAGAGTGATGAATTACGCTTCATGGTCCGACGTCCGACAGACGAATCTGGGTTTGGCGGATACCAGGAGAACTCTACCTGCTCCAATGCATAGTGCCAACTGTAAAGTTTGGTGGAGGAGGAATAATGGTCTGGGGCTGTTTTTCATGGTTCGGGCAAGGCCCCTTAGTTCCAGTGAAGGGAAATCTTAACACTACAGCACACAATGACATTCTAGACAATTCTGTGCTTCCAATTTTGTGGCAACAGTTTGGAGAAGGCCCAAACCTGTTTCAGCTAGACAATGCCCCCGTGCACAAAGCGAGGTCCATACAGAAATGGTTTGTCAAGATCAGTGTGGAAGAACTTGAAAGGCCTGCACAGAGCCCAGACCTCAACCCCATCAAACACCTTTGGGATGAATTGGAATGACGACTGCGAGCCAGGCCTAATCGGCCAACAGCAGTGCCCGACCTTACTAATGCTCTTGTTGATGAATGGAAGCAAGTCCCCGCAGCAATGTTCCAACATCTAGTGGAAAGCCTTCCCAGAATTGTGGAGGCTGTTATAGCAGTAAAGGGGGAACCAACTCCATATTAATGCCCATAATTTTGGAACAAGATGACGAGCAGGTGTACACATACGTTAGACTATAGTTTAGGTGTACCCTACGGTTGTATTTCAGATACACTTGTATGTCGTAGTGGAGACCAATATCTATCTTGTGTTATTAAGCTACATACTGTAAAACAACTGTCGCTTTGTATGGCTGAGTTTCAGATTGTTTTTTACATTTGAATGTTGTAGTACTAGGACCTAAAGTAGTAGGACTTTTGTTCTGTCTGGTGCTTTAGTGTTTGAGCGAGCAATAGTGAAAGAGAACTGCAGGCTATCAGTGAATTTATGTAAATCACATCTGCTAATTTAAATTTCTCAGTGACAACAGAGGGATCAAATTGTACACACGCACATCTGTACACACACCGCACAATTAACAGATCGCATTGCACACATCACACTCCATTTTCTCTGCTCTCTATCGATCATACCTAAGTGCGTGTGTTTGTGTCAGTGCTGTCGAAACCAAACCAACAGCAATGATACATTTCATTCTCCTTTGTGTTTTCACATTTTTGTTATTTTAATTTTATTTAACATTTATTTAACTTGGCAAGTCAGTTAAAAACAAATTCTTATTTACAATGGCGGCCTACCAAAAGGCCTCCTGCGGGGATGGGGGCTGGGATTATGAAAATAAAAATATAGGACAAAACACACATCACAACAAGAGAGACTACATAAAGAGATACCTAAGACAACAACATAGCATGGCAGAAACACATGACAAAACAGCATGGTAGCAGCACAAAACATTGTACAAACATTATTGGGCACAGACAACAGCACAAAGGGCAAGAAGGTAGAGACAACAATACATCACGCGAAGCAGCCACAACTGTCAGTAAGAGTGTCCATGATTGAGTCTTTGAATGAAGAGATGGAGATAAAACTGACCAGTTTGAGTTTTTTTTGCAGCTCGTTCCAGTCGCTAGCCGAGGATCGACCCGGGATGTGTGTGCTTTGGGGACCTTTAACAGAATGTGACTAGTAGATATCAGTAGATATCTCAGATAGGGGGGAGTGAGGCCTAAGAGGGTTTTATAAATAAGCATCAACCAGTGGGTCTTGTGACGAGTATACAGAGATGACCAGTTTACAGAGGAGTGTAGGGATGTGTCCTATAAGGTTGCTTTGGTGGCAAATTTGATGGTCGAATGGTAAAGAACATCTAGCCGCCCTTACCTGCTGCCCTTACCTGCTGATCTAAAAATTACGTCTCCGTAATCTAGCACAGATAGGATGGTCAACTGAATCAGGGTTAGTTTGGCAGCTGGGGTGAAAGAGGAGTGATTACAATAGAGGAAATCAAGTCTAGATTTAACCTTAGCCTGCAGCTTTGATATGTGCTGAGAGAAGGACAGTGTACCGTCTAGCCATACTCCCAAGTACTTGTATGAGGTGACTACCTCAAGCTCTAAACCATCAGAGGTAGTAATCACACCAGTGGGGAGAGGGACATTCTTCTTACCATACCAAACCACGTGTTTCATTCAATAAAGGAAAAAGGCTAATTTAGAAACCCATTCAGACAAATAAAACGTAAAGGGCAGGTTTCCCTGACATATATTAAGCTTAGCTTGGACCCAAAAATGATTTAAATGTTGATTTAATTTAAATTTTCCATTGACCCTTCTTTTTAGTCCAGAACTAGGCTTTATCTGTGTTCAGGGAACTGGCCCATAGTGCTCTTACACATAAATGTAGATAAGGATAGCTGTTTTTTCAGGTTTCCTTCTTTGAACAAAGCTGGGGGAGAAATTGTTTTTCTTTATGATAAAACTCTATACCGATGACGTTTTTATTTGCACACACAACTATCCAACCTCTCTCTAATCTTCTCTCTTCCATGAAGAGTAATTTATGTCACTTACACACCCAAGCGCACACATACAAATAAACCAGGTTGTTTTCCTACTGCTATAAAGCATAGAGAATCTCCCTTGTGTCACAAAGTAGGCGCCCAACCCTAAAGCCCTACTACCCTGCTCCCACGCGATGACCATCATCCGTGGCACTTTATGACTTTACTGCCTGACCCTCAAGTTAATTTAGAGTGGCCGCGCTGTGGCTGGATGGGCATGCGCTTCCTGACAAGCCCAATTATTCTGAATCATTTCACTAAAGGGTCCAGATGCTGCCTTGTTGTCGTCTCCGATCCTGGGGGCCATTAAGACACGCTGGTGCCTCCTAAATGCCATACACTTCTGCTTGAATGGGCACCTCCCCATATCTGTTTACCTGTCATGCTGCACCCTGCCCCTTCATGCCCACACACATATACACACGCCAGTATCACCCCACTTCCGCTCTCTATACTATTGTCACCAAAGGGTTGTCTCTGCCTCACTGCTCTATGTCGCTCAGTGCGAAGCCTGTGTGTGGAGGAGAGAGGGGTTTGCTAAAGCGTGATGTGCTCGCATGGTGGGAACCATCCTAATGATGCGCGTTGCAACTTCACAAGAGGAATGCTGTCCACAAATGGAAGCTAGAGGACTGAGGAACAGGAGAGGATCTGTGATTGCGCATTGAGGATTCACTGTATGCGCTTTGGATTTTTTTTCTTCAACCGAGTCGATTTAAGAGATCTTACTTTTAACATCCATTACGTCTGCCACAGGACTGGTGTGGTTTTTTTTTCTTCCCATCTCAAATGATTTTACTTGCAGAATCGAGACTTCAGTTGCTTCTGATGCAGTGCCTCCTATGCTCCTGAACTCCTGAGCAGGAGGTGTGAGCTGGAGCGATGCAAGTGCCCGTCAAGGACTGTCTCTCCCTGATGGTCTACTCCTTCACGTTCCTGCTGGGCCTCCCCTCCAACCTGCTGGTGCTCTTTGTGTACGTCCGCAAGGCGCACAAGCGGGGTGCCACGCCCAACGTGGTATACGCACTCAACCTCTGCCTGGCTAACCTGGCACTGGTGGCCTGGCTGCCCGTCAAGGCCCTGGAGACTTTCCTCCAGGACTGGGCTCTTCCGTCGCCCCTCTGTCCCGTCTACAGCTTCTTCTTGTTCTCCTCGATCTACGGCAGCTGCCTCTTCCTCACGGCCGTGACGGTGGGCCGCTACCTCAGCATCGCCTTTCCCATCAGCTACAAGCTGTACCGGCGGGGCCGCATCTCCTGCTTCATCAGCGCTGCCCTCTGGGCAGTGGTACTGCTGCACCTGAGTCTGGGCCTGGTGGCAGAAGGCGGGGGCGGCTTCGTGTCCACCTCCAGCCATAATGTGTCGGTCTGCTTCGAGAACTTCACCCAGGACCAGCTGGACCTGCTGCTGCCATTGCGCCTGGAGATGGCGCTCCTCCTCTTCCTAATGCCACTGGCCATTACCGCCTTCTGCACGCTACGCTGCGTAGCCCTGGTGTGGCGGTCCTGCTTGCCTGTCCTGGGGAAGAGGCGCGTCCTGGCCGTGGCCCTTTCCACGCTGGCTGTGTTTGTGGTTTGCTACTCGCCCTACAACGCCTCACACATCGTGGGCTTTGTGCTGCAGGAGAACGTCCACTGGAGGACTGAGGCCATGCTGTCCAGTGCCTGTAACGTCTTCCTGGAGCCTGTGGTCATGCTGATGCTCTCCCCGGCAACGCCCCGCGGCCTCATGGGAAGGCTCTGTGGAAGGCCCAGCAGATACAGCCGGACAGAGGGGCGCCATTGTAGCAAAACCATCACACGGGACCCTCTGGCTAATGTGAGGGGAGTGGCGTCACTGACCGACAGACAGACGGGAGCAAACGTTTCCAAGTTAAGTCAGGAATAATCTGCACAAACAAGACATGTAAGACATATGAGTGGAACTCAAAGGAAATAGTTTAGGACAAAATTAAGTGGAGAACTGAGGCTGATGTGGAATACACTTAGAAATAGGACTGGTAATGCTCAAAATGGGCAGAGCTGAGGTTGGAACAAGTGAGTCTAGAAATCTGCACAATTATTGATGACAAAAATAATGTATTGTGTTCTCATGATACTGTATGCTTTCTATGCTCTGAAATCTTTAGAAAGTTCTACATAACAAACCACAGTGATCATATGAAGTACCTTTGTGGCTTATGAACTGAGAGGCTGAAAGATGAGACGTGGAAAACTGACCAAAGGTTATCTGAGCTGAGCCAGTGATGAGTCCTCTACTGTGATGGTCTGATCTGGATTGCGCCACCAGCAGCTAAGGCAGGAGGACTATTTCAACTGACTAATTACAATGGAGCCATTGTTAAAAAGTTACATTCAAATAAAAAGTAAATGTATTCTGGTATATTTTTTGGTTTACTGTAAGAAACTGGATATCTTTCTGTGTCTTAAAGTATGGAGATAGAAATGCCCTGTCAATTCTCTGTCCAAAATATTCTGGAGATAATTGATCAATGGGCAAGTGGTATTAAACAGATGCATGTAAATAGAACCATCATTTATTGATTGTTATTTACAGCTTACACTGGGAGCTTTAAGGAGTTTACGAAGATGAATGTAAAATGTACTAATTCTGATCTGAAACTCTGCTGAACATGAAGTTAATCAGAAACATGTCCTCATTTTATATCTGACAGTCTGAGAATCAATACATTTGAAATCTCAACCAGCAACAGTTTTGACTATAATGAATGTTTCTCTAATCTCAAAATGTGAATTAACTGAGCATTACTTGTTTATAGAACCTGCTTCTAATTGAGGATTTGACTTTGCAATATTTACATGTAAATCACTACCTTCCTTGTGCAAGAGAAATGCCTGAATAAAACATAAACTGAGCAAGTGTTGTGTATATTTCTTCTGAGTCCCATTTAAGAGAGACACTATGAATAACTTGATAAATTCAAACGTGATAGTGTTCAGTGTTTCAGTTAAATGATCTACCCTATTAGTCGGCCTAATTGAGAGTACCTAAAGTTGATCAAATATTATAAGCATTCAGTGAAAGTCCCTCAAACTGTTTATCATTTCATCATTTTCATGTTAGTCACTTCCTCCTCATAGATACATCCTAATGTGTGTATAAAAAAAGTTGAGGTCAGTTGAAGTGCATTTATGGTAACGACTGAGGAAAAGGCCTTCTTTGGTGAGTAAATTCACTTTAATAATTTCTTACTTTTATTTGAGAGTACCATCAGTGAGGGATGGTTTAGCAAAGGCCACATGGTTCACAGTCCTTATCCATAGCCGTTATCCGTGACCTTTGTACAAGAGATACTGAAAATAGTCTTCAAACACTTCAATTTAAAAAAATACGTTGTTACTCATGCAGAACTGTGCAATTATAAATCTACCATGTAATATCTTAGTATGGGGTCACATTTTTTGTGTAATGCAAATGACCTGTACTGTAATGTGTATGGCTTTTATGCATGCCTTTGTTAAATATGCTGCAAATAAGACAAATGCTCCATTCATGAAAATAAAGAATTAAAATGATTTTGACACTTCTCAGGGAATTTGCAAGGTTTGGTCAAGAAGGGGTCCCATATTGTGTTGAAGTCCCCTTTTTTGTGTCTAATTGTGGTGTCATTTAGAGTAGTACTTTTCAATTGAATACAACTTTATTCATCCCAGAGGGGCTTTATTGTGTTATGTTGACGAAGTTTACCACACTTACAACTCCAGTAAGAGAATTCCAGTACGAGACATTGGTTCCTAGAGTGCGCGATTGATCGGTATTCTCAACAGAAAACAAGCATTACTACTACAGTACAAACTATGCTGGGAAGCATACACAAGAATGAAGTGGGTTCGATATTTTGAGGCCTCAATCTAAGAAGAATGTGCATTTTAAAATGTCCATAAAAAAAAAAATTTTAAAGAGTAAAAGTGCAAGGGGCAAATGTATCCCCTCTAATAATTGATAACTAAGGTTAGGATATTCTGAATATTCCGTTTATATATTCATACGTTTAACTATGGACACTAGAGGATTTGCTAATAAAACAGTACACAACAGGGTGTGCACTATGGGGAAATAACCTCGTAGCTTAGTTCATTTTAAGAATGCCCTTTTTGTGTGACTAGAAATAATGAACAGTCATTATAGAAGTAGCATAACTGTTTTGTGGTGCATCTCCATGGTAATAAAGTAATGACAGGAAGTGAATGAGACAACAATGTCATCTGAGATGTTAGTTGGGCAATTCCGTTCAGATAGCTGTCTCCCAATAGTTTTGGGTTGAAATGTCAGTATTTCATGATGCTCTTCTCTCTCTTGTAGTGACAGCAACGCTAACAGTACCTGCCAATATGAGGCCAGCAGATTACATTTCATGCAGCTTTGCGCTGTTCGTCTACATCACCACCTTCCTGATCGGGGTACCTGCCAACATCCTGGCATTCTGCACCTTTTGCCGAAAGGTGCGTCGCAAACCTGCCCCCATCGACATCCTGCTACTCAACCTGACTATCTCCGACCTCATCTTCCTTGCTTTCCTGCCCTTCAAGATGAAGGAGGCTGTTGATGATTTTAACTGGACCCTCCCTTACTTTCTGTGTCCAGTCACTGGTTTCCTGTTCTACTCAACTATCTACAACAGCACCCTCCTCCTGACCGCGGTGAGTGTGGAGCGCTTCCTCAGCGTGGCGTATCCCGTAAGGTTCACAGCACCAGGCAGGGTTGTCCACGCACAGTTGGCCTGTGTAGTTTTCTGGATCCTGTCCCTTGCACACTGCAGTGTTGTCTTCGTAATGCAATTAGACAAAGATGCCGACAACACTACCTGCTATGGGAATTTCAATGATGTCCAGCTTATTACCCTTCTCCCGGTACGCTTAGAGATGTCCCTGGTTCTCTTCTGTGTACCCTTCCTGATCAGCACCTTCTGCTATGTCAACTTCATCCGTATCCTGTCTAGGCTTCCCAACATCAGCCAGCACCGGCGCCTGCGTGCCATTGGGCTGGCGTTGGGGACTCTGCTAGTGTTCGCCCTCTGCTTTGGACCCTACAACGTGTCCCATATGGTGGGGATCATGCAGAATAAAGTCCCTACTTGGCGCAACAATGCCATTCTGCTCACCACCTTAAATGCCTGTCTGGACCCCATCGTCTTCTACTTCTCCTCCTCAGCTATTAGGAGCACTCTCAACCTGAAGCGAATCAAGGCTAAGCTCAAACCAAAGGCCACAGCCGCCCATGCTGGTAATACACCAGACCCTATGGACTCCACCCATTCGTCCAGCCAGAGGTTTGTCGCTGCTGCCAAAAGGGGGACAAATTACACCCCACAATGAATCAGTGACTAGTAAATCAGTTTTGTCCATCCATACAAAGTGTACACAAAGCATTGAAGTTGTGTATTTCCACAATGTGATCTAGAATTCTGATACCATGGTCAAGCATTTTGATAGCATTTGTCCATCTGAAAACTGCTATAGACTACTGGTAACTTAGCTTGTGTCCCACAAGGGTTATTACAAAAATTTGAATTACCTGTACAGAGGGTAATGATGAGAATAGTGCATTAGAATGGTAAACTTTAAAATATGTTATTAAAGGGAATAAAGAAGCTTCCAATTTGTCTTTGTGGCTAATCTTATGTCATGCTTATTGAGACTGTAAACGCCAGAATATCAATATGCAATTGCTGCACAAATTATTTATTTAAAAAAATCAGTATCAGAAAAGTCACATTGTGGTCATTGCACTTGAATTGACAGTATATTGTCTATGTGTTATTACACATGTAATTTGTCATGCTTTTTTTAGTGATCAGTTATTGTCAATAAACTCCTTATTAAGACATTATCCTTACCTAATGTTATTGCTTTTCTTGCCAACTATCTTTTAGATTTCTCATCAAGTCATTCATGTCAGAATCAAATATAATGCTTATCAGTGTAGCTATTTCAAGAACCGTGAGGGTATCTTTATCTGGAGGAAATTGTAAGAGGAGCTTGTAGGAAGGAATATGCTTATTTGTGTAGAGTGTATATTCTCGTATGTATTTTTATTTCTCGTGTTGTAGAGGAAGAGCTTGCAAGTAGCATTTCACTGTACTGTTCACACCTGCTGTATCCTGTGCACGTGACAAATTAGATTTAGGTAATTTCCGGACCTCTTCATGACAGGGGCCCAAGTTTCAAGTCAGAAAAGAACAACAGCACACTTGTATGTACAGTATTGGTGTTCGCCTACCAAGTTTTTGGGGGGTATTTTTTGGTGTTTTATTAGGATCCCCATTAGCTGTTGCAAAAGCAGCAGCTACTCTTCCTGGGGTCCACACAAAACATGAAACAGAATGACATAATACAGAATATTAATAGACAAGAACAGCTCAAGGACAGAACTACATACATTTAAAAAAAGGCACATGTAGCCTACATATCAATGCATACACACAAACTATCTAGGTCAAATACGGGACAGGCGTTGTGCCATGAGGCGTTGCTTTCTGTTTTTTTAAACCAGGTTTGCTGTTTATTTGAGCAATATGAGATGGAAAAGAGTTCCATGCAATAATGGCTCTATATAATACTGTACGCTTTCTTGAATTTGTTCTGGATTTGGGGACTGTGAAAACAAGACTGCTGGCATGTCTGGTGGGGTAGGTGTGTTTATTTTTTTTATTTCACAAGGTAGGTGTCACGCCCTGACCTTAGAGAGCCTTTTTATATGTCTATTTGGTTTGGTCAGGGTGTGATTTGGGGTGTGCATTCTATGTTTTGTTTTTCTATGATTTTGTATTTCTATGTTTTGGCCGTGTATGGTTCTCAGTTAGGGACAGCTGTCTATCGTTGTCTCTGATTGGGAACCATACTTTCTTTGTGGGAAGTTGACTTTGTTAGTGGCACTTATGCCCTGTAAGCTTCACGGTTGTTTTGTATTGTGTATTGTTTTTGTCGGCGTCATCATCTTAATAAAAGGAATATGTACGCTCACCACGCTGCGCTTTGGTCCTGTTCCTTTGACGGCCGTGACAGAACTTCCCACCACCAATGGACCAAGCAGCGTGGCCAGGAGTATGAGACAACCTGGGAGGAGGTAGAGAGGTGGTCGGTCAACCCAGGGAGAGTGCCAGAGCTAGATAACCATCCAGCCAGGACGGGTTGTGCAGGCTCTAAGCTCGAGACCTCCAGTGCGCCTCCACGGCCCAGTGTATCCGGTACCTCTGCCAAGGACAAAGCCTCCTGTATGTCTCTCCAGCCTGGTGAGTCCTGTGCCTGCGCCCAGAACTAAGCCTCCTGTATGTCTCCCCAGCCTGGGGAGTCCTGTGCCTTCTGCCAGAACCAGGCCTCCTGTATGTCTCCCCAGCCTGGTGAGCCCTGTGGCAGCTCCACGTACCAGACTGCCCATACGTCTCCTCACTCCAGTGATGATCCATGGCAAGAAGCCTCCAGTGATGATCCATGGCACGAAGCCTCCAGTGATGATCCATGGCAAGAAGCCTCCGGTGATGATCCATGGCACGAAGCCTCCGGTGATGATCCATGGCACGAAGCCTCCAGTGATGATCCATGGCACGAAGCCTCCAGTGATGATCCATGGCAAGAAGCCTCCGGTGATGATCCATGGCACGAAGCCTCCGATGATGATACATGGCAAGAAGCCTCCGGTGATGATCCATGGCACGAAGCCTCCGGTGATGATCCATGGCAAGAAGCCTCCGGTGATGATCCATGGCACGAAGCCTCCGGTGATGATCCATGGCACGAAGCCTCCGGTGATGATCCATGGCACGAAGCCTCCGGTGATGATCCATGGCACGAAGCCTCCGGTGATGATCCATGGCACGAAGCCTCCGGTGATGATCCATGGCAAGAAGCCTCCAGTGATGATCCATGGCAAGAAGCCTCCAGTGATGATCCATGGCAAGAAGCCTCCAGTGATGATCCATGGCACGCAGCCTCCAGTGATGATCCATGGCACGAAGCCTCCAGTGATGATCCATGGCACGCAGCCTCCAGTGATGATCCATGGCACGAAGCCTCCAGTGATGATCCATGGCACGAAGCCTCCAGTGATGATCCATGGCAAGAAGCCTCCAGAGAGGAGTCCTGGCACGATGCCTCCAACGACAGCCTCCAGTCTGGAGCCTCCAGCGACGGTCCCCAGTCCAGAGCCTCCAGCAACGGTCCCCAGTCCGTTCTTTTAAAGAATAATCAGGCATCCTCTACTGACGGGATGAGGTCAATATGCTTCCAGGATACCCGGGCCAGGTCGATTAGAAACAGTGATGAGTGGAGGTCGTTTGACCGCTGACCCATCACGGATGCAGGCAATGAGGCAGTGATCACTGAGATCTTGGTTGAAAACAGCAGAGGTGTATTTAGAGGGCAAGTTGGTTAGGATGATATCTATGAGGGTGCCCGTGTTTATGGCTTTGGGGTGGTACCTGGTAGGTTCATTGATCATTCGTGTGAGATTGAGGGCATCAAGCTTAGATTGTAGGATGGCTGGGGTGTTAAACTTCTTGTCAATACGGGGGCGCTGTTTTCACTTTGAAAAAAATCGTGCCCAAATGAAACGGCCTCGTACTCTGTTCTAGGTCATACAATATGCATATTATTATTACTATTGGATAGAAAACACTCTCAAGTTTCTAAAACTGTTTGAATTATATCTGTGAGTAAAACAGAACTCATTTGGCAGCAAACTTCCATACAGGAAGTGAAAAATCTGAAAACGAGGCTCTGTTTCAGGGCCTGCCTATTCAACTGGCTTTTATTTATCGATATGCATGCACTTCATACGCCTTCCACTAGATGTCAACAGGCAGTGGAAGGTGGAATGGGGTGTCTAGCTTGATCTGAGGCCGAACAAGAGCTTTTGGAGTGACAGGTCCGGTATTTTCTTTGTCTTCGACGGCGCGCGAGGGACCTCGACATTGTCTTCTGAAAAGCGTTCGGTATACACGGCGAATATCTCCGGCTCTGATTTTATTTGATACATATGATAATAACATAATAAAGTAGGTTTTTTCAACCGAGTTTTATCAGTTTATTCAACGTTTATTGGGACTTTTGGAGTTTTCCGTTCTTTGCGCCAAGAGAGGATGGGAATGTTAGCAACCTTGGCTAGCATTGTGGCGCGAATTCGACAGAAGAAATGGACATTCTAAAACCAAACAACGATATATTCTGGACCAAGGACTCCTTGTACAACATTCTGATGGAAGCTCAGCAAAAGTAAGAAAACATTTATGATGTTATTTCGTATTTCTGTGTAAAATGTTGACTCCTATTCTCCGCCGTGTTGGTGAGCGCTGTCTCACAATAACGCAAGCTGTATGTTATGGTAAAGTTATTTTTAAAAATCTAACACAGCGGTTGCATTAAGAACCAGTGTATCTTTCATTTGCCATACAACAAGTATTTTTATGTAAAGTTTATGATGAGTTCTTTGGTCAGATTAGGTGAGTGTCCAAAATATCTCCAGAGATTCTGGTGAATCGTTGCTACGTATTCACAATGTATAACCAGGATTTGTAGCTATAAATATGCACATTTTCGAACAAAACATAAATGTATTGTATAACATGATGTTATAAGACTGTCATCTGATGAAGTTGTTCAATGTTAGTGATTAATTTTATCTCTATTTTGTCGGTTTTGTGCAAGCTATTTTGGCGGGGAGTAAATTGCGTTGTGTGTTTGGCTACTGTAGTGAGCTAATAGAAATATACACTGCTCAAAAAAATAAAGGGAACACTTAAACAATACAATGTAACTCCAAGTCAATCACACTTCTGTGAAATCAAACTGTCCACTTAGGAAGCAACACTGATTGACAATAAATTTCACATGCTGTTGTGCAAATGGAATAGACAAAAGGTGGAAATTATAGGCAATTAGCAAGACACCCCCAATAAAGGAGTGGTTCTGCAGGTGGTGACCACAGACCACTTCTCAGTTCCTATGCTTCCTGGCTGATGTTTTGGTCACTTTTGAATGCTGGCGGTGCTTTCACTCTAGTGGTAGCATGAGACGGAGTCTACAACCCACACAAGTGGCTCAGGTAGTGCAGCTCATCCAGGATGGCACATCAATGCGAGCTGTGGCAAGAAGGTTTGCTGTGTCTGTCAGCGTAGTGTCCAGAGCATGGAGGCGCTACCAGGAGACAGGCCAGTACATCAGGAGACGTGGAGGAGGCCGTAGGAGGGCAACAACCCAGCAGCAGGACCGCTACCTCCGCCTTTGTGCAAGGAGGAGCACTGCCAGAGCCCTGCAAAATGACCTCCAGCAGGCCACAAATGTGCATGTGTCTGCTCAAACGGTCAGAAACAGACTCCATGAGGGTGGTATGAGGGCCCGACGTCCACAGGTGGGGGTTGTGCTTACAGCCCAACACCGTGCAGGACTTTTGGCATTTGCCAGAGAACACCAAGATTGGCAAATTCGCCACTGGCGCCCTGTGCTCTTCACAGATTAAAGCAGGTTCACACTGAGCACATGAGCACATGTGACAGACGTGACAGAGTCTGGAGACGCCGTGGAGAACGTTCTGCTGCCTGCAACATCCTCCAGCATGACCGGATTGGCGGTGGGTCAGTCATGGTGTGGGGTGGCATTTCTTTGTGGGGCCGCACAGCCCTCCATGTACTCGCCAGAGGTAGCCTGACTGCCATTAGGTACCGAGATGAGATCCTCAGACCCCTTGTGAGACCATATGCTGACACATGCACATTTGTGGCCTGTTGGAGGTCATTTTGCAGGGCTCTGGCAGTGCTCCTCCTTGCACAAAGGCGGAGGTAGCGGTCCTGCTGCTGGGTTGTTGCCCTCCTACGGCCTCCTCCACGTCTCCTGATGTACTGGCCTGTCTCCTGGTAGCGCCTCCATGCTCTGGACACTACGCTGACAGACACAGCAAACCTCCTTGCCACAGCTCGCATTGATGTGCCATCCTGGATGAGCTGCACTACCTGAGCCACTTGTGTGGGTTGTAGACTCCGTCTCATGCTACCACTAGAGTGAAAGCACCGCCAGCATTCAAAAGTGATCAAAACATCAGCCAGGAAGCATAGGAACTGAGAAGTGGTCTGTGGTCACCACCTGCAGAACCACTCCTTTATTGGGGGTGTCTTGCTAATTGCCTATAATTTCCACCTTTTGTCTATTCCATTTGCACAACAGCATGTGAAATTTATTGTCAATCAGTGTTGCTTCCTAAGTGGACAGTTTGATTTCACTTGGAGTTGATTGACTTGGAGTTACATTGTGTTGTTTAAGTGTTCCCTTTATTTTTTTGAGCAGTGTATATTGTGTTTTCGCTGTAAAACACTTAAAAAATCGGAAATGATGGCTGGATTCACAAGATGTTTATCTTTCATTTGCTGTATTGGACTTGTGATTTCATGAAAATTATATTATATGATATCCCTGTCCCGTTAGGCTAGGCTATGCTAGTCAGCTTTTTTGATGAGGAGGATCCCGGATCTGGGAGGGTGATGAAGTAGAGGTTTTTAAGCATATCCCAGTTTAGGTCACCTAGCAGCAGGAGTTCTGAAGATAGATGGGGGGCAATCAGTTCACATATGGTGTCCAGAGCATAACTGGGAGCAGAGGGTGGTCTATAGCAAGCGGCAACGTTGAGAGACTTGTTTTTAGAGAGGTGGATTTTTAAAAGTAGAAGTTCAAATTGTTTGGGTACAGACCTGGATAGTAGGACAGAACTCTGCAGGCTATCTCTGCAGTAGATTGCAACACCGCCCCCTTTGGCCATTCTATCTTATCTGAAAATGTTGTAGTTAGGGATGGAGATTTCAGAGTTTTTGGTGGTCTTCCTAAGCCAGGATTCAGACACGGCTAGGACATCCGGGTTGGCAGAGTGTGCTAAAGCAGTGAATAAAACAAACTTAGGGAGGAGGCTTCTAATGTTAACATGCATGAAACCAAGGCTATTACGGTTACAGAAGTTATCAAACGAGAGCGCCTGGGGAATAGGAGTGGAGCTAGGCACTGCAGGGCCTGGATTCACCTCTACATCACCAGAGGAACAGAGGAGGAGTAGGATAAGGGTACGGCTAAAAGCTATGAGAATTGGTTGTCTAGGACTTCTGGAACAGAGAGTAAAAGGAGCAGGTTTCTGGGGGCGATAAAATAGCTTCAAGGTATAATGTACAGACAAAGGTATGGTAGGATGTGAATACAGTGGAGGTAAACCTAGGCATTGAGTGATGATGAGAGAGATATTGTCTCTAGAAACATCATTGAAACCAGGTGATGTCATCGCATGTGTGGGTGGTGGAACTGAAAGGTTGGATAAGGTATAATGAGCAGGGCTAGAGGCTCTACAGTGAAATAAGCCAATACACACTAACCAGAACAGCAATGGACAAGGCATATTGACATTAAGGAGAGGCATGCTTAGCCAAGTGATCATAAGGGTCCAGTGAGTAGTGAGGTTGGTTGGGGTCACAGACAGCTAGCCGGGCCATGGTTAGCAAGCTGGCAGAGGATGGAGGTTTGTTTTTAGCCACGTCGTGCGTTTCCGTCGGTAGATTAGTGGGGTTCCGTGTGCTAGAGGGGACCAATCCAATTGGCAAAATAGATATAGTTATAGTGACCCAAGAAAATTGGCCGATAGACCTATTCAGATAGCAGCCGATAAGACAGCTAACGATTAGCGGGCCGCAGATGGCCGTTCAGGTTACGTCGCGACGGTAAAATGCATCTAAATTTTTTAATGAAGTGGCCGCTGCATTCATATAGATTATTTCAACATAGTCTAGAACCAGTAGGAACATAGATTGAATGATCTGCTTTGTACTATTGAGCAAGAGGCCTGACCTATTTCTATGTAAGAAGCCACATTTTTTATATTCAGCTTCTTAATTAACTAACTCATCAATATGTTTTTTAAGTCAGCTTAACGTCTATACTAATACAACATACTAGGTACATCCTCTTCAATCATTAGAATAATTTCCGTACACTCGAGAAAACAACATATACTTAGTTTTACACGTATTCAATAATAATTTAAGGTCAATAAAGATTTTATGCAAAATAATGTACGTATAATGTAGTTCAGATAGAGCACGATCAGCAGGGCGGACGATAGAGTACACAACCAACTGTATTGTCGGCATGACGGCATAATAAAACTTTATTATTATTATTATTATATTTATATATTTCCGACAAAATAATATTATTAGTGTATACAATATATTTGTTTATTAGACATTCCAACATATAACACAATATCGAGATAATAAAAAATGTATATGCAACATTTGAACAACTGTGAACTCCCTCAGGTTATGATGTATATGACATGATGATACAGGGGCTATTTGAGTATTCCTTTTAAATTTTTATTTATTTACATGTTTATAATCCAAAAGTATATTTTTAGAGTGGAGTGAAATATTGTTTATGTTAAACTGTAGAGAACAAGAACTTTTGTTGAATCAAAGAGTCACTGATGTTTTATATGCAGTACTACACATATCCAGAAGACAGGTCCGTACTGTAGTACTGCACTATTACACGGTTATGTACTACTAATGTACTAGTATCTAGGTTGTTAAGGAATATCTATAGGGGGGAACATGTACAAGATATAACACATTCCCCACAGCATCGAAGGATCCATGCACTGACACTGACATTGTATTTTGTTATGTGAAAGTAGCATAAGTATTTGTAAACAGTTTACAATTTTGTTTAAAAGTTCAGAATATGTCTCTTGTGGAAATTGAGATGGGGGACATATATTATGTATTTCAATTTCTTACACATTTTTAATAATACTTGTGAGCTGTAGCCACGTATTAACCAAAGGTTTCATTTGGGTTATAATAATGATTTACCAATGAAAAAGTCAGTAGTTCATTGCATATTATGTAATTGTGGATTCGATTATTTTTCATTATTTTGCCTATTTTCTCAACTGTCATCCCCTTGCTTTTTGCTTTATAGGTATGCTCTGCTAGTCCTAAATCCAGACATAATCCACACATGTGATTGTTATAACTGGTCTACGTTGTGGGGGAACAAACTTATGTTTTCCTGGAAGGGTGAGCTTTCATGAATGGGGTCAAAATAAATATGCTAGAAGCGATAGAAACAGGGATGTTTTTCCCAGAAACTAATAGTGTATATCATTGGTAACTCACATTATCATGGTTCAATGATACGTGTTCCATTCTGTGGACTGAGAATAAAAAATACTTTGCACAACACATACATTTAGATTATTTTAGAGTTGTAAAAACTACATGTAATTGACCAAAGTTAGTGTAATTGCCTGTAGTTCTTGAAATTAGAGATAATAAAAAGGTCATCTAGAGAAAATATTGTAATTTATACATGAATAACTTAAAAAAATCTACTGTATTTATGCTTGTTAATCTTTATATACTGTACGTATCCATATTGCCCAGGTATCACACACACACACACACACACACACACACACACACACACACACACACACACACACACACACACACACACACACACACACACACACACCCCAGGATAGATCAAATGCATACACATGCTTTAACATATATATATATGCACTATCTTGTTAAATAAACACAAACTAAAGCGTGACAGCTTCAAAGGAATAGGTGCACTATATGCATAAATTAACACTCACTCTAAGGCGTGAGAACAGGAACAGGATGTCCTGACAGGATGCCCTGGCAGGATGCCCAAATATGGGCATGCACACGTCACCCGGACATAGGGTCATAAATCAAACGTTTGACGCGTGCCGTCTACTGTATTCTCTCTAGCCTGTGTTAAATGATGCTTACAGGACAAACAGCGATTGCGATTGTGTTGAATTGTGTTTGAGAAATTAAGATAGACATGGTTTTAAAAAGGTAGAGGTATTTAATTCAGTACAGAAATGTTTTGGTGGCTTAATTAACCCTGTCCCGCAGCTCAACTTACCCCATACCCGGGGTAAGTTGTGTAAGAGACCACTTTTTGGGGACCAGCTATGTTTTCAAAACGTTCATGTTTACATGAATTTAGATTTTTTCCCAGGGATACACAACATCCTGAAATATATGTAGATATCTTTGTTAGAAAGAATAATATATATTTCCTTTGACGGCGTGATGCTGAATGCAAAAAAGGGTCATTTTACACCAGTCTCTCCTAACCATATATGTTTTTCTCCAAAAAAGGTAGAAGGGTGAGTCATGACTGACAGGGGCCTTAAGGTCCTATAACTATGACCAAAGAGAGCTAGTGGAGAGGGAAAGGGGTACTTCTTTTTGGTTTGGATTTTTGATACTTTGCATTTCGTGACTAATTTGCACTCACTTTCCACCTCCTTGAATAAAACCACTTCCAACTCCATAGACCAGTGTAAGACAGATGCCTATGACTGTTTAATTTTATCTGATTGTCTAGTTACCATAATGTCTTAGCGGATCTGGGCTACTGAATAGGCGAGTTTGAAGAAAATTGTAGAAGGTGCAAATGTATCCTGTCTAATCATTGATACCTCAGGTTAGTATTTTCAGAATATTAATTTTGAGTATTCAAAAGTTTAACTTCATGGACTCTGCTAAAATATAATAAAATATAATACTATAAATAATATTTGACAACTATGACAACACAACTCATAGTAGCTACACATCAGTTACTACACATCAGAATCAACGTTGTTTCCACGCCATTTCAATGAAATGACGTCGAACTAATGTGGAATAGATGTTGAATTGACGTCTGTTCCCAGTAGGCTCCTACCAATAGTTTTGAGTTGAACAGTCAGTATATCATCTTACTTGTGGTGACAACATCGCTGACAGTAACTGCCCACGACAGCAGCAGATTACTTTCCCGACGGCTTTGCACTATTTGTCCAGATCACCACCTTCCTGATCGGGGTACCTGCCAACGTCCTGGCATTTTGCACTTTTTGACGAAAGGTGCGCCGCAAACGTGCCGCCATCGACATCCTGCTACTCAACCTGACCATCTCCGACCTCATCTTTCTGCCTTTCAAGACGGAGGCGGCCGACAAAGCAGGAATATAACCTCTACTACTTCCGGTGTCCAGTAACTTCTACATAGGGCTGTGGTGGTCACGAAATTCCATCAGCAAGTGATTGTCAAGCAAATAATTGTCGGTCTCACGGTAATTGACTGTTAATTAACATAAACACATTTAGCATCTCCTGGCTTCCTACAAGCCACTGATGCAGACCTTTGGAACATTTACATTTTAAAAAGTCTAATAAATCCATGTAATGTAACCTACATCTTCACAATAAATCCATTATTTATTTTAGAAAGGTCTAACATGATATGAAGAAAATGTAGTCTATTTCAGAAGAACAGAATAGCATACTCTGAGTTGTCCTTATGTTAGGTCCTGATTGAGCTATGCAAATTGGCTGTGGGCTACATTAGTTAATTTAGCAGACAAGATTTGCTTAGAATTCCATGGAATTATTTTATATTATTTTATAGTATGAAGAATACAATTGAACAAAGCTGGATAAAATAGAAAGGATATTTTGTGTTGAGTTGAGCGATTAAAAAATATGCTTAATTTAGAATTATTAATGTAACTTTAGTTGTTCTACAAATGTTGGTCTATATGTTTTGATTTTTAATACATTGTAAGGCTGCATGATGCAACTCTAATGATGATTTGAAAAAAGTTTAATGAATGGCATTAACTCTGCTTTGTTTTTTTGCGCATGCTGTACACACTTCATCAGTCTCTCATTCACAATTTGACAAGCAAATTTCTAATTCCTCTAATTTCCCGGCGGCATCCCTTCTGTGTGGCCGTAATGCAACCTAAAAAAATCCATGCCTTTTGCGGCCAGTGGCCGCTGTGCCCTTGGCCCGGAGTGCTGCGCCCGTCTTTATCCAATTCCAAGATGCATATTGAAGATATAACTGTCCACATTTACTTTTTGTCAGTCAACAAGATGAGTAGGCCTAACGAACAGCAAAAGCACTATCCCATGTCAATCTACTATGCCCCATAGTAACAAAGTTTAAATATTCTATTCTGTGCGAGAAATAAATATACAAAACATACAGTACCAGTGAAAAGTTTGGACACACCTACTCATTCAAAGGGTTTTCTTTATTTTTACAATTTTCTACTTTGTAGAATAATAGTGAAGACATACAGATTGACTGACTTCCATGTCTTAAAGTAATGATGGACTGTCGTTTCTCGTTGCTTATTTGAGCTGTTCTTGCCATAATATGGACTTGACTAAAGCTCAGCATTCAACACCATAGTACCCTCCAAGCTCATCATTAAGCTCGGGGCCCTGTGTCTGAACCCCGCCCTGAGCAATTAGGTCCTGGACTTCCTGACGTGCCACCCCCAGGTGGTGAAGGTAGGAAACAACACCTGCATTTCGCTGATCCTCAACACAGGGCCCCCACAAGGGTGCGTGCTCAGCCCCCTCCTGTACTCCCTGTTCACCCATGGCTGCGTGGCCAAGCATGCCTCCAACTCAATTATCAAGTTTGCAGATGACACAACAGTGGTACTGTAGGCCTGATTACCGAGAATGACGAGACAGCCTACAGGGAGGAGGTGAGTACCCTGGGAGTATGGTGCCAGGAAAATAATCTCTCACTCATCGTCAACAAAACAAAGGAGCTGATCGTGGACTTCAGGAAAAAGCAGAGGGAGCTCCCCCATCCACATCGACGGGACCACAAGGGAGAAGGTGGAAAGCTTCAAGTTCCTCGGCATACACATCACTGACAAACTGAAATGGTCCACCCACACAGAGTGTAGTGAAGAAGGCGCAATACTGCCTCTTCAACCTCAGGAGGCTGAAGAAATTTGGCTTGGCACCTAAAGCCCTCGCCATTTTTTTGCACACTTGGCAGTAAGCTATAAATGTCATCTATGCACTTAAATAGCGAACGGAGGACGTTTTTCCTGTGGTTCATTTTCATGCCAGCCAGGTAGGCTATACTCCGGTTGTAAAGATAAGCAATGTGCTTAATATTAGGAGAGTTGATAAATAAATATAGTAGGCCTCCTCTTTTTAATACAGGACATCCCTCTGTTTTCTCACTCAATCGCATAGCCTATAGAAATGTTACGCGACGTGAGCTCATGGGCTCTCATGAAGTGTGATTAGATTTTCAATTACATTTGCATTGATGTCAGAGTGATTAGAGGGACAATAGAGTGCTGAGTACCAGGTACCAGGCAGTTAGCAAGTTTGGTAGGATACTAATGACCATCAGCAGCATCAGAGCTTGGAGAAGCCTAATTACCGTGACTAAACGATCATATGGAATTTTACTGTCTTCATGACTAGTGATCGCCGGTGTGGCGGTAATACGGTCCCCGCCACAGCCCTACTTCTACACCACAATCTACACCAGCACCCTCCTCCTAACAGCAGTGACTGTGGAGCGCTACCTTGGTGTCGCTTATCCCATAAGATTCACAGCATCAGGCAGGGTTGGTTACACTCTGTTGGCCTGTGTAGTTTCTGGATCCTGTCCCTTGCCCACTGCAGTGTTGTCTTCGTAATGCAATTCCAAGTTACCAATCATAATACTATGGAGATTTCACCAAATGTACAGCTCAGTATTCTTTTTCCTGTACATTTAGAGATTTTCCTAGTTCTCTTCTGCATTCCATTCCTGATCTGCTGCTTCTGCTATGCCAACTTCATCCGTATCCTGTCTTGGCTGCCCAACATCCACCGGCAGAAGCGCATGCGTACCATCGAGCTGGCTCTGGGTACTCTGCTGGTTTCCATCAAAAACCAGTGTTTTGGATCCTACAATGTGTCCCATCCATGTTGTGGGGTTCATGTCCACAGTCACTACTTGGTGTGACAAGCCAACCTGATAAACACCTTTAGCTCCTGTCTGGACCCCATAGTCTTCTACTTCTCCTCTGCTGCAAAGAGCAAGTTCAGACACTGCCTTTGTAACAGCGTTAAGAGCACACTTCACAGCTTGAAAAGTCACCAATGAAGAGGATCCTTTTCGATGGTGCAACTGGTTAGTAGTCTTCAAGAGAGCGAGAGTTGCACCCCTGCTGAAAAAACCTACACTCGATCCCTCCGATGTCAACAACTACAGACCAGTATCCCTTCTTTCTTTTCTCTCCAAAACTCTTGAACGTGCCGTCCTTGGCCAGCTCTCCTGCTATCTCTCTCAGAATGACCTTCTTGATCCAAATCAGTCAGGTTTCAAGACTAGTCATTCAACTGAGACTGCTCTTCTCTGTGTCACGGAGGCGCTCCGCACTGCTAAAGCTAACTCTCTCTCCTCTGCTCTCATCCTTCTAGACCTATCGGCTGCCTTTGATACAGTGAACCATCAGATCCTCCTCTCCACCCTCTCCGAGTTGGGCATCTCCGGCGCGGCCCACGCTTGGATTGCGTCCTACCTGACAGGTCGCTCCTACCAGGTGGCGTGGCGAGAATCTGTCTCCGCACCACGTGCTCTCACCACTGGTGTCCCCCAGGGCTCTGTTCTAGGCCCTCTCCTATTCTCACTATACACCAAGTCACTTGGCTCTGTCATATCCTCACATGGTCTCTCCTATCATTGCTATGCAGACGACACACAATTAATCTTCTCCTTTCCCCCTTCTGATAACCAGGTGGCGAATCGCATCTCTGCATCTCTGCATATCAGTGTGGATGACGGATCACCACCTCAAGCTGAACCTCGGCAAGACGGAGCTGCTCTTCCTCCCGGGGAAGGACTGCCCGTTCCATGATCTCGCCATCACGGTTGACAACTCCATTGTGTCCTCCTCCCAGAGTGCTAAGAACCTTGGCGTGATCCTGGACAACACGCTGTCGTTCTCAACTAACATCAAGGCGGTGACCCGTTCCTGTAGGTTCATGCTCTACAACATTCGCAGAGTACGACCCTGCCTCACACAGGAAGCGGCGCAGGTCCTAATCCAGGCACTTGTCATCTCCCGTCTGGACTACTGCAACTCACTGTTGGCTGGGCTCCCTGCCTGTGCCATTAAACCCCTACAACTCATCCAGAACGCCGCAGCCCGTCTGGTGTTCAACCTTCCCAAGTTCTCTCACGTCACCCCGCTCCTCCGCTCTCTCCACTGGCTTCCAGTTGAAGCTCGCATCCGCTACAAGACCATGGTGCTTGCCTACGGAGCTGTGAGGGGAACGGCACCTCCGTACCTTCAGGCTCTGATCAGGCCCTACACCCAAACAAGGGCACTGCGTTCATCCACCTCTGGCCTGCTCGCCTCCCTACCTCTGAGGAAGTACAGCTCCCGCTCAGCCCAGTCAAAACTGTTCGCTGCTCTGGCACCCCAATGGTGGAACAAACTCCCCCACGACGCCAGGTCAGCGGAGTCAATCACCACCTTCCGGAAACACCTGAAACACCACCTCTTTAAGGAATACCTAGGATAGGATAAAGTAATCCTTCTAACCCCCCCCCCCCCCCCCCTCCCCCCTTAAAAGAGTTAGATGCACTATTGTAAAGTGGTTGTTCCACTGGATATCATAAGGTGAATGCACCAACTTGTAAGTCGCTCTGGATAAGAGCGTCTGCTAAATGACTTAAATGTAAATGTAAATGTAGTCAAGGAAGGCATTCATGTGGTCGGCGACTGTGCACTAATTATATAAAAAAAATATATAATTTTTTAATTTGTATTATTATCAGAAAAGTTATATTGTTGTCATTGCATATAGTTTGTCTCATGCTATGCTGCATGCATTTTATTGTCATGTTTTGATACTCTCATCTTAAAACTTGTTTTTGTTCTTATGCAGATAAGAACCTAGTGCCAATAAACTCCTTATTAAGACTTACCAATATCATTATGTAACAACATTGCTTTTCTCTATTATCACTAGTTGAAAACAAACATTGACATGTGATGGTGGTTTCAGTCATTTATGAGCCTGTAAAGTGAGTGCAGTGTAAATGTGATTGACTCTGCCGTCTGGTGGGCCGAAGCATCTGATTATTCCCAGATTATTTCAATATCTCATATTTTCACAATCAAAGCCCAATGATTTCATTGCTGACCAACTATCTGCCATGTTATTTTACATTGATCCTAATGTGATTGCAACACATTTCCATGTAAATATATCTGAGATACCTTACATTGAACATTCAAGGGTTGCTGAGAGACAATGTTTGGAGAGCTTTGGGAACAAAGATTGCGACAGGAGTTTATTAAATTTGCGCAGCATATCACATCACAGACACTTGTCAGTGGGTAATGCAGTGAGGGAGGAGTGTTCTGATTTGATCAGACAATCAGCATCCGGCAGACACTGTGCTGCCAGTACATTTGAGGATCCAGTCGGATGACATCGTGATCATGAGGATACAGATTTTCAAGATCCATGGAGGTGAGTTTGTCATTCGAAAACTGACACTTACTTTTCCTCTCACATTAGTTACAGTATGAATGAGGTATCAGTAAAAAAAGATGGGTTATTCATAAAACTTTACCACAACAGAATGTATCATCTACTTTTACCCCCTATGAAATTAATATTGAATAGCATCTATTCACTCTTTTAATGTATATCGTGTTAACATTCTAAGTAAATTCTGAATTATTCAGAACACAGGTGATACATTTAACAGTAACTAACGTTTTATAAATAACCCCAAAGTTGAGGCTTATGTTTTATACAGGTGAACAATCAAATCAAATCAAAACACAAAAGCAGACAAAAAGATGGCTGACGTGTAGTGTTTCCTACTGCTGACAGATAATGTTGGAAAGTTAGTATCTCGTGGGACATCTCATGAGATATTTTTATGGAACACCTTTTCGGTAACACACAGTGCCTTCAGAAAGTATACATATCCCTTGACTTAATCCACATTTTGTTGGAATAACTATTAAATAGCTTTTTGTTCTCACCCATCTACACACAATACCCCATAATGACAAAGTGAAAATGTATTGAAAATAAAATACAGAAATATCTCATTTACATAAGTTTTCCTACCCCTGAGTTAATACGTGTTAAAATCCCCTTTGGTAACGATTACAGCTGGGAGTTTTTCTGGGTAAATATCTAAGAGCTTTGCACACCTGGATTGTACAATATTTGCCTAATATTCTTTTCAAAATTCTTCAAATTGGTTGTTGATCATTCCTAGACAACCATTTTCAAGTCTTGCCATAGATTTTAATGCAGATTTAAGTCACAACTGTAATTCGGCCACTCAGGAACATTCACTGTCTTCTTGGTAAGCAACTCCAGTATAGATTTGGCCTTGAGTTTTAGGTAATTGTCCTCTGAAAGGTGAATTCATCTCCCAGTGTCTGGTGGAAAGCAAATTGAACCAGGTTTTTCTCTAGGACTTTGCTTGTGCTTAGCTCCATTTCATTTATTTATTATCCTGAAAAACTCCCCAGTCCTTAACAATTACCAGCATACCCATAACATGATGCAATCACCACTCTGCTTGAAAATATGTAGAGTGGTTCTAAGTAATGTGTTCTATTGGATTTGCCCCAAACATAACACTTTGCATTCAGGACAAAGGTGAATTTGCAAACAGGATGCATGATTTGGAATATTTGTATCCTCTATAGGCTTCCTTCTCTTCACTCTGTCAATTAGGTTAGTATTGTGGAGAAAGTGTAAGTGTGGGGTACAAAGATGAGGTAGTCATTAAAAAATCATGTTAAACACTATTATTGCACACAGAGTGAGTCCATGCAACTTATTATGCAACTTGATAAGCACATTTTTACTCCTGGACTTATTTAGGCTTGCCGTAACAAAGGTGTTGAATAATTAACTCAAGACATTTCAGCTTTTAATTTTTTATGAATTTGTTAAAATGTCGACATTTGACATTATGGGGTATTGTGTGTAGGCCAGTGACCAAAATATCAATTTAATCAATTTTAAATTCAGGCAGTAACACAGCAAAATGTGGAAAAAGGCACTGTATTGCAGCAATAGCCCCACAAGTGATGTTACACATTCCAACACACCCTTTTCTCTTTCCAGTTGTGCCGTGAGTCTCCAAGTGTCTGTGACTGATGAAGTAGGCTAATCGCCATGCCGATCACTCATCTGTTGCTGTCTGTTTACATTGCCACCTTCCTGATCGGGGTACCTGCCAACATCCTAGCATTCTGCACCTTTTGCCAAAAGGTGCGCCGCAAACCTGCCCCCATCGACATCCTGCTACTCAACCTGACCATCTCTGACCTCATCTTTCTCGCTTTCCTGCCTTTCAAGATGAAGGAGGCTGTTGATGATATGAACTGGAACCTCCCCTTCTTCTTGTGTCCAGTCACTGGTTTCCTGTTCTACTCCACCATCTACAACAGCACCCTCCTCCTGACCGCGGTGAGTGTGGAGCGCTACCTTGGTGTGGCCTTCCCTATCAGATACGCCCTGTGTCACAGGCCACGCTATGCTGTGGTGGCCAGCATCATATGTTGGGTGGTGTCATCACTGAACCTTAGCGTCGTGTACATTGTGCCCTGCTCCCACTGGATATATAGCAATGGGACCAATATGGACGATCCTCCGACAACGTGCTACCTGAACTTCACCAAAGACCAGCTCAGCATCCTTCTCCCAGTGCGTCTGGAGCTATTCCTTGTCCTCTTCTGCGTCCCCTTCCTGGTCTGCACCTTCTGCTATGTCAACTTCATCCGTATCCTGTCTCGGCTGCCCAATATCGGGCGGCGGCGGCGCCTGCGGGCCATTGGGCTGGCACTGGGCACCCTGTTGGTGTTTGCCCTCTGCTTTGGGCCCTACAACGTATCCCACGTGGTGGGGTTCGTCCGGAAAGACAGCGAGAGTTGGAGGGATGTAGCATTGCTCTCCAGTACCCTCAACGCCTGCCTGGACCCCATCATCTTCTACTTCTCCTCGGTGGCTGTCAGGAGCATGCTCAGTCACTGCTTCAGGAGCTTCGTGGCTACACTACACATTTTAAAGTGTGAGAGGGGTCAAGTCTGATAGGGGTCAGCCTCCAAGACTGATAAATACAGAAAAACATTCCCCCTTGAGTGTTTATGTTCCAATTAGTCATGCATGGAGATTTATGTATGTTCAGTGCAATTATGTATATTATATGTATTAGGTATATTCTGTTATGTAACTGTTGGCAAAGATAATTTAATTCCTACCTATCATAAATTACGTTCCCTAAAGGTGTAACCATTACCCACACCTCCACAAACCATATTTATATTTAATTTTAAAAATCATGAATAAATCGATCACCCGTATTAAATTGTTTATATTACAGGACATGTGCTCTAACCAGTAGGTAACATCCAATAAAAAATATACTTGTTTTATGGGGCTTTGAATAAATCAATTAGAACCAGAAGCTGTAAGAGCACAGAGGTGGGTGTGAAAGAGGTCCAATTTTGAGTTAATTTTGTTTAACAAGCGTGTAAAGCAGGATGTGCAAACATGGGGAGATTATACAGCGCTGAGTCACAGCGTCTCATGCTTGTCTTTCCGTTGCTAGAAATTTGTGCCTTTGTGCGGCTCTTGATACAGAGAACTGCTCTTTATAGTGTCCTGTGAACTAGTTATGTTCGTTATTAGTTTACAAATTGTACACTCAGTAACATTATAGATTCAATGGGATTGAATTCAGAGGGAAATAAATGAGTGCCTTGTTTGACAAGGCAGATTGACAATTAGGGCTGACCCCATTTAGTCGACTGGTCAGTTGTTTGGTCGATAGGCTGTTGTTCGACAGAGATGTTTTAGTTTTTTTTTAGTTGAGGGCTCAATTTTTTTGTTTTATGCCACACGAGACACCCGCCTGTTTCGTGCCTGTCTCAGTGGACTAATCCATTACGGAGGCCGCAGGGATGGCACAGTCCATCACTCTAAGACATATATGTGCTACAGTGGAGGTTTGTGGGAGGAGCTATAGGAGGACAGGCTCATTGTAGTGGCCGGAATGGAAAAAACTGAACAGAGTCAAAAATGTGGTTTCCATATGTTTGTGTTTGATACCGTTCCATTTATTCCATTCCAGCCACTACAATGAGCCTGTCCTCCTATACCTCTTCCCACCAGCCTCCACTGATGTGCTACTGAAATTCGACATGGTAATATTATGTACGAACAATGGTGCAACACTAATAACTTATATTTTATAACAAATGTGATTTCCTTAATTGTATGTTTATTACTGTTAACATATAATGCCAAACATCCCCTTTCATTTAACTGTGTATTCGCCAGATTTTTTTGCAGACGGCACATTTGTAGCCTAAGACTTCTTCTGGTTATATTGATCTCGGGCTCCTTGAGTCGGTCAACAAAGATTATTTTCAGTCGGGGACAGCCCTATTGGCAATACAAGACAAATCAGCTACAAGCTCCAAATTACACAGCAACTACACTGAATATACCAAACATTAGGAACACCTTCCAAGTATTGAGTTGCAACCCCCCACCCCCCTCAGAACAGCCTCAATTCATCACGGCATGGACTCTACAAGGTGTCAAAAGGGTTCCACAGGGATGCAGACCCATGTTGACGCAAATGCTTCTCACAGTTGTGTCAAGTTGGCTGGATGTCCTTTGGTTGGTGGACCATTCTTGATACACACGGGAAACTGTTGAGCGAGAAAAACACAGCAGCATTGCAGTTCTTGACACAAACTGATGCGCCTGGCAACTACTACCATATCCTGTTCAAAGGCACTTACATGTTTTGTCTTGCTCATTCACCCTCTGAATGGCACAAATACACAATCCATGTCTCAATTGTCTGAAAGCTTTAAAAATTATTCTTTAACCAGTGTCCTCCCCTTCATCTACACTGATTGAAGTGGATTTAACAAGTGACATCAAGTCAAGGCTCTGGCTGTGCCACTCAAGTACATTCAGAGACTTGTCCCGAAGCCCTCCTGCGTTGTCTTGGCTGTGTGCTTAGGGTCGTTGTCCTGTTGGAAGGTAAACCTTCGCCCCAGTCTGTGGTCCTGCGCGCTCTGGAGCAGGGTCTCATCAAGGATCTCTCTGTACTTTGCTCCATTCATCTTCCCCTCGATCCTGACTAGTCACCCAGTCCCTGCTGCTGAAAAAATTCCACACAGCATGATGCTGCCACCACACTTCACCGTGCCTGGTTTCCTCCAGGCGTGACGCTTGGCATTAAGGCCAAATAGTTCAATCTTGGTTTAATCAGACCAGAGAATCTTGTATCTCATGTTCTGAGAGTCCTTTAGGTGTCTTTTGGCAAATTCCAAGTGGGCTTTCGTGTGCGTTTTACTGAGGAGTGTCTTCTGTCTGGCCACTAAAGGCCTGATTGGTGGAGTGCTGCAGAGATGTTTGTCTTTCTGGAAGGTTCTTCCATCTCCACAAAGGAACTCTGGGGATCTGTCAGAGTGACCATCGGGTTCTTGGTCACCTCCCTGACCAAGGCCCTTCTCCCCCGTTTGCTCAGTTTGGCCGGGTGGCCAGCTCTAGGAAGAGTCTTGGTGGTTCCTAACTTCTATTTAAAAATGATGGAGGCCACTGTGTTCTTGGGGACCTTCAATGCTGCAGACATTTTTTGTTACCCTTCCCCAGATATGTGCCTCGACACAATCCTGTCTCGGAGCTCTATGGACAATTCCTTCGACCTCATGGCTTGGTTTTTGCTCTGACAACTTAGGGACCTTATATAGACAGGTGTGTGCCTGCCTTAATCATGTCCAATCAATTGAATTTTCCACAGGTGGACTCCAAGTTGTAGAAACATCTCATGGATGATCAATGGAAACAGGATGCACCGGAGCTCAATTTCCATTCTCATAGCAAAGGGTCTGAATACTTATGTAAATAAGGTATTACTTTTTTATTTTTTATAAATTAGCACAAATAAAGGCTTTTTTATTATGGGGCATTGTGTGTAAATTGATGAAGACAATTTTTTATTTAATCCATTTTAGAATAAGGTTGTAACGTAACAAAATGTGGAAAAAGTCTGAATACTTTCCGAATGCACTGTATACGTTGTATACCTGTTGTGTGAGTAGCTGGTTGTCCGCCTGAACTCTCAACATCTCTTTGAAGTGGTCCTGCAGTCGTTGGTTTTTCTGTCTCAGCTCCCAGAAGTAGTCACACACTTTCGACAAGATCCCTCCTTTCTTCTAGAGAGAAGAGGTTGCACATTACTTAAATTGTAAGAAAACATGATTTCGCACAATCTGCCATTGTGGGTGAGTTTCTCGGACACAGATTAAGCATACACTGAACTGAGTGTTTCGATTGAGCATGCTTTCTAGTCCAGGACTAGGCTTAATTTGTGTCCAGGAAACCATCCCATAAAGTCTGTAAATGTCTTAAATGATATAATTGACCACACTCACTGCTCCAGTCTTAGTACTGTCTATGTTGCAGTCTAGGATGATCTTTGAGAGAGTGATGATCCGGCTGTTAATCTTGTCTCTTCTCCGCCTCTCCACTGAAAATACAAGAATCCCATAGCTTAGTTGTTAAAGCTACAGTGGTTCTTCCTGTAAAAGTTGTGTCATACTGCAGCACACCTTGCTGGCTGCCGCAGAATTCTAAGGCACGTTATTTAATTGTCAGCCATTGTTGCCATTAATGCGAGTTAGTTCGACCACCAGAGGGCATCTTTGAGAAGCATTTGGCAGTCTTCAATATTGGCTGTACTAGAGAATTGAAAAGCTTTTTTTGTAAGAACATAGTACACTGCTCAAAAAAATAAAGGGAACACTTAAACAACACAATGTAACTCCAAGTCAATCACACTTCTGTGAAATCAAACTGTCCACTTAGGAAGCAACACTGATTGACAATAAATTTCACATGCTGTTATGCAAATGGAATAGACAAAAGGTGGAAATTATAGGCAATTAGCAAGACACCCCCAAAAAAGGAGTGATTCTGCAGGTGGTGACCACAGACCACTTCTCAGTTCCTATGCTTCCTGGCTGATGTTTTGGTCACTTTTGAATGCTGGCGGTGCTCTCACTCTAGTGGTAGCATGAGACGGAGTCTACAACCCACACAAGTGGCTCAGGTAGTGCAGTTCATCCAGGATGGCACATCAATGCGAGCTGTGGCAAAAAGGTTTGCTGTGTCTGTCAGCGTAGTGTCCAGAGCATGGAGGCGCTACCAGGAGACAGGCCAGTACATCAGGAGACGTGGAGGAGGCCGTAGGAGGGCAACAACCCAGCAGCAGGACCGCTACCTCCGCCTTTGTGCAAGGAGGTGCACTGCCAGAGCCCTGCAAAATGACCTCCAGCAGGCCACAAATGTGCATGTGTCAGCATATGGTCTCACAAGGGGTCTGAGGAGCTCATCTCGGTACCTATTGGCAGTCAGGCTACCTCTGGCGAGCACATGGAGGGCTGTGCGGCCCCACAAAGAAATGCCACCCCACACCATGACTGACCCACCGCCAAACCGGTCATGCTGGAGGATGTTGCAGGCAGCAGAACGTTCTCCACGGCGTCTCCAGACTCTGTCACGTCTGTCACATGTGCTCATGTGCTCAGTGTGAACCTGCTTTCATCTGTGAAGAGCACAGGGCGCCAGTGGCGAATTTGCCAGTCTTGGTGTTCTCTGGCAAATGCCAAACGTCCTGCACGGTGTTGGGCTGTAAGCACAACCCCCACCTGTGGACGTCGGGCCCTCATACCACCCTCATGGAGTCTGTTTCTGACCGTTTGAGCAGACACATGCACATTTGTGGCCTGCTGGAGGTCATTTTGCAGGGCTCTGGCAGTGCACCTCCTTGCACAAAGGCGGAGGTAGCGGTCCTGCTGCTGGGTTGTTGCCCTCCTACGGCCTCCTCCACGTCTCCTGATGTACTGGCCTGTCTCCTGGTAGCGCCTCCATGCTCTGGACACTACGCTGACAGACATAGCAAACCTTTTTGCCACAGCTCGCATTGATGTGCCATCCTGGATGAACTGCACTACCTGAGCCACTTGTGTGGGTTGTAGACTCCGTCTCATGCTACCACTAGAGTGAGAGCACCGCCAGCATTCAAAAGTGACCAAAACATCAGCCAGGAAGCATAGGAACTGAGAAGTGGTCTGTGGTCACCACCTGCAGAATCACTCCTTTTTTGGGGGTGTCTTGCTAATTGCCTATAATTTCCACCTTTTGTCTATTCCATTTGCACAACAGCATGTGAAATTTATTGTCAATCAGTGTTGCTTCCTAAGTGGACAGTTTGATTTCACAGAAGTGTGATTGACTTAGTTACATTGTGTTGTTTAAGTGTTCCCTTTATTTTTTTGAGCAGTGTATATGGGATTGATTTTAAGACATGTAACTTAATTAATTTGATTCATATTATGGTGTTTCTATTCCAAGAAAAACGAAACCCTCAGGGTTTCCGTTAGGAAACTATGGCGCTGTATAACGTGACCTTTATTTAATTAGGCAAGTCAGTTAAGAACAAATTCTTATTTACAATGACCGCCTACACCGGCCAAACCTGGGCCAATTGTGCGCCGCCCTATAGGACTCCCAATTGTGATACAGCCAACCTAACTAAGAAATACATTTGACGAAACAATTCTCCCCCTACCCTCCTTGGCAAGAGTCTATTGTCCTGCTAATAGCCCATAATGGCACTGTACAATGTGACCGATCGGGAGTAGGCTACAGTAGTACAGTAAGAGCAAAATAATCCTAACATTTCCACACCCTAATTGTAGTCTAACCAATACCCAAACGGTGATTCAGTGAAAATAAAAATCTCACTGATTTATCAAGACCAGTCCCCATGCTTGTCTCAGAGCAGCGCTGTATTGACCTCTGAATGCTGTCTTTTCCTCCCTTCCACTTGCTTCTTCCATTAATTTTGAAAGAGTATTTTCCAGTAAGCATAATCTGTGCTCTAACTCCCCCTTGCGCTAGTCTGCAGCAGTGACGCAGTGACAAAGGGTACCGTACTAAACCACAAATTACCTCTAAATCCCGCAGCATAATCTCAAAACTTTTAGTTGAGCAACCACTGTACAGCATGAGCCATACTCCCATTCGGAGGCTAGTCAATTTCCGCTTACACAAGATAATCAAAATCATTTTGGAAATGACATGAAAACATTTAGTAAGGCTTCTCCTTTTTCTCTCTATGTCCATAGTAAGTCTGAACTTTTACTTTTAAGTCTCCATTTGCCAGATAAATTATTTTTTACTTTCATTGTGTTGTGCTCTTCTCATCCCAAGGTGCCCGTGGGCCATCCATCTTCCTGCATAGAGAGACTAAGACAAATAAATGGTAAAACTTAATGTCACCGTTACCCACTGTAAAACCTACGCTCATAAAAAGAAACAAATTGACAGTGTATTCAAATACATTGTCCACAAATCCAAATTAGAATGATAAACAAATTGACTATAGTACTTTTGCAATTAGGATTTGCCTTTATTTCTCGTACTGCATTTAAGACACCATTTATTTTACATGGCAACACTTCACATTTGTGCACAACAGTTGGAACAATCTACTTGAAGACGTTGCTCCTACTTTATTTGGATAGTCCAGATAGTGTGTTGATAGTATGACCATCTGTTGATAAGCAACTGCTTGAGAAGGTAAGGGTTAAGTTTAGGGTTAGGATAAGGGTAAGGGTTAGTTGAAATGTTACTGATAGTCCATCTGTAGTTGCTCTACAGACTATTTCAAATAAAGTGTTACCGAGACGTTTCTTTGCCCCATTGAAGAGGACTCCTTCGCTCATCCTATAACCCAAATCTAAATATACCATACATCACGTTCACCTGACAGGGACACTAAGATGTATGATTCATCACGACCGGTGGATTAATCACACGTCTGTCTAACAAAGATGGGAGGGGGGCAGTTTTAGGGGATGCAAGCAAACGTAGTCCTCACCAATTTAAACTGCCATGCTGTAGAGTCTACTTTTCACCAAGGTCTCTGGGGATGGCAGGTAAGTGGGACAGTTTTTGTTTTCTCCCATTTGAATGTATTTTTATGTCATGATACACACAATCACAAACCAATCATGCCAAAATTGGAGGGTAAATACAGATGGGATCATTTCCTGAAGGTTTAGCTAGGGAAAGTCCATTCCAATGTGGAGTTGGGAGGGAGAAGTGAGGCGAACCACATAGATGGGGGAGCATTGTGGTTCGATGAATGTGTATGGAACACTAAATTGTGTGGCAGGTGAAGCTGTACGTGTGTGTGCGAGGGGCAATGGTCCGTGGAGTGCCAGCTTGCAACACATCAGGTGGGCTCATCATCACATTGAAGTGACCTGGTGTCAGAGAGAGGTCTTACAAATCAGGGATTTATAGGATTCTCAAGAAAGACTAGTGACTTAACGTCTCTGGCCCTATTGTGATAAAGGCAATACTCAAAACTAATTTCAGTCAAATAAATGCAACTTTTAGCTGTTTTTTAATGGACTGTATTAATTACTGTGTTGAATGTGGGACATATTTTGCGACAGACCATTGCCAGGCAACAGTCAGACACGCGAGAGAGTGAATGGGAGGACAACCCTTTCGAACGCCATGAACTAGCAAGACAGCTATTGATTGTTTTACAAAGTTGTTGTAACGCGGTCTGAGTAAACCAAAGTGATGAACTGTTAGCTAGTCCCGCATCCCTGACCACCGTGGGGACAGCATTGGAATTGTTTCTGGTTCAACAGTCATCGGATGGTCTCTGCTTTTTGATGCTGTGAGAGACGGAGCTCGTGTGTGATGTGAGTCGCATTAGCCACTGGTTGTGGTAAAACAAGAGAACAACTGTAGCTATATAATTAGCTACATTGGGACCAGTCCCGTTTAGTCGAGGAGTTTTTTTTTTTTTACTGTGTTTGAATGGGACAGCCACCGGCCAGTTCGACTGTTGTTGCACTCGCGCGCTTCTCATCGGTCACTCGTAGTTGATCTGGATTCAGGGCCGTGAGTATTCTACTTATTTGATTGGTTTAAAGGGTATCCCCACTGTTTATATGAGTGCTCTTAGGTATTAAAACCTGGTACCAGGTCCTTATTAATTAAAAGTACATAGATGTGACTGAAATGTGTTGATAATTGTTAGTTTTTGATTGAAACTGAATTGGTACGTCTTGATTTTTATAATAATTAATAACTTTACATCTTGTTTGTTGTGATCATTCTTTTATCATAGTTCAAGGGATATCCATTTGTTTCTTTTCACTGTCTGGGCATCTTACTAGTAAGTAAAAACATGTCTTTAGGGGTACATTACTTATTAGGCGGAGGCACTGAACTACAGTATTTATGGTTATGCCCATACATGTTTACACACATTAACCTTCACATGCTATTTACAGACTAAATACTGCCACACCTAGATACTAGGTCAAAACTGATTAGAACAAAGGTCCCTTAGAAGACGGGGTTAAAAACTGAATTTGAAAATATATATATATATAATAATAAATAATAATAAAGAGTGACCTCCGTAATTATTGTGACAGTGACACATTTTTGTTGTTTTGGCTCTGTACTCAAGCACTTTGGATTTCAAATGATACAATGACTATGAGGTCAGCTTTCATTTGAGGGTATTTTCATACATATCGGGTAAACCATTTAGAAATTACAGCACTTTTTGTACATAGTCCCCCCATTTTAGGGGATGAAAAGTATTGGGACAAATTCACTTACTGTATATGTGTATTAAAGTAGTCAAACGTTTTGTATTTGGTCCCATATTCCTAGCACGCAATGATTACATCAAGATTGTGACTCTACAAACCTGTTGGATGCATTTGCTGTTTGTTTTGGTTGTGTTCCAGATCATTTTGTGTCCAATAGAAATTAATGGTAAATAATGTATTGTGTCATTTTGGAGTCACTTTTATTGTAAACAAGAATATAATATGATTTTAAACACTTCTACATTAATCTGGATGCTACCATGATTACGGATAGTCCTGAATGAATTGTGAATAATGACGAGCGAGAAAGCCACTCACCTCCGGCCTGTGTAAATGTTGGGTCAGCCTGCACCGACACGGCTTTGGCTGCCCCATCTCTGACTGTGTCAGCAGAGAAATAGACAAAACGCATCTCCTCTCCCACCATCTCCTCCGCAGGACTACCCCCATTACTGAAGGGGTTCTGAATGACAAGAGAGGAGAGAGGTAAATTAAACATCAATACTTCCCTAAAATTATAGTGTGTACGCCATGCGTGCACACACACACACATGTGCTACTGCTTGCTGTGCTCCAGTAAATGCAGCAGTGGAGACCACACTGACTGCCCCAGTCCTGTCGCCTGCTGCCTCTAGCTGGTCATCTGTAACCTAGACCACATGATAGGTCAACTGGAGTGAAGAAAGTCAAGGGGAGGTGGTCAAGACATGAATATGCCAAACATTTCATATAGAATCAGAATCCAAGTACATTTACATGTACCAGGAATTTGACCTGGTGAAATGGTGTGGACAACCATAAATAGAATATACAATCAGAAAGAATATAGAGTTTGGGGAGTTTGGGGAAGGCCCTTTACTGTTTCAGCATGACCATGCCCCCGTGCACAAAGCGAGGTCCGTACAGAAATGGTGTGGAAAAACTTCCCTGTACTGCACAGAGCCCTGACCTCAACCCCATTGAACACCTTTGGGATGAATTGGAAGGCTGACTGCGAGCCAGGCCTGATAGCCAACATCAGTGCGCAAACTCACTAATGCTTGTGGCTGAATGGAAACAAGTCCCTTCAGCAATGTTCCAACATCTAGTAACAAGCCTTCCCAGAAGAGTGGAGGCTGTTATAGCAGCAAAGGAGGGGATCAACAGTTTGGAATGAGATGTTCGACGAGCAGGTGTTCACATACTTTTAGTGTACATTCATTTAGTGTACATTTACAATGGGATTTTACATAAAAAGTTACGTGTGTACACAGGTTTTCTGTAATTTGTCTTAAAATTGACATAAAACAGAATATCATTATACACTGCTCAAAAAAATAAAGGGAACACTTAAACAACACAATGTAACTCCAAGTCAATCACACTTCTGTGAAATCAAACTGTCCACTTAGGAAGCAACACTGATTGACAATAAATTTCACATGCTGTTGTGCAAATGGAATAGACAAAAGGTGGAAATTATAGGCAATTAGCAAGACACCCCCAATAAAGGAGTGATTCTGCAGGTGGTGACCACAGACCACATCTCAGTTCCTATGCTTCCTGGCTGATGTTTTGGTCACTTTTGAATGCTGGCGGTGCTCTCACTCTAGTGGTAGCATGAGACGGAGTCTACAACCCACACAAGTGGCTCAGGTAGTGCAGCTCATCCAGGATGGCACATCAATGCGAGCTGTGGCAAGAAGGTTTGCTGTGTCTGTCAGCGTAGTGTCCAGAGCATGGAGGCGCTACCAGGAGACAGGCCAGTACATCAGGAGACGTGGAAGAGGCCGTAGGAGGGCAACAACCCAGCAGCAGGACCGCTACCTCCGCCTTTGTGCAAGGAGGAGCACTACCAGAGCCCTGCAAAATGACCTCCAGCAGGCCACAAATGTGCATGTGTCAGCATATGGTCTCACAAGGGCTCTGAGGATCTCATCTCGGTACCTAATGGCAGTCAGGCTACCTCTGGCGAGCACATGGAGGGCTGTGCGGCCCCACAAAGAAATGCCACCCCACACCATGACTGACCCACCGCCAAACCGGTCATGCTGGAGGATGTTGCAGGCAGCAGAACGTTCTCCACGGCGTCTCCAGACTCTGTCACGTCTGTCACATGTGCTCATGTGCTCAGTGTGAACCTGCTTTCATCTGTGAAGAGCACAGGGCGCCAGTGGCGAATTTGCCAATCTTGGTGTTCTCTGGCAAATGCCAAACGTCCTGCACGGTGTTGGGCTGTAAGCACAACCCCCACCTGTGGACGTCGGGCCCTCATACCACCCTCATGGAGTCTGTTTCTGACCGTTTGAGCAGACACATGCACATTTGTGGCCTGCTGGAGGTCATTTTGCAGGGCTCTGGCAGTGCTCCTCCTGCTCAAAGGCGGAGGTAGCGGTCCTGCTGCTGGGTTGTTGCCCTCCTACGGCCTCCTCCACGTCTCCTGATGTACTGGCCTGTCTCCTGGTAGCGCCTCCATACTCTGGGCACTACGCTGACAGACACAGCAAACCTTCTTGCCACAGCTCGCATTGATGTGCCATCCTGGATGAGCTGCACTACCTGAGCCACTTGTGTGGGTTGTAGACTCCGTCTCATGCTACCACTAGAGTGAGAGCACCGCCAGCATTCAAAAGTGACCAAAACATCAGCCAGGAAGCATAGGAACTGAGAAGTGGTCTGTGGTCACCACCTGCAGAATCACTCCTTTATTGGGGGTGTCTTGCTAATTGCCTATAATTTCCACCTTTTGTCTATTCCATTTGCACAACAGCATGTGAAATTTATTGTCAATCAGTGTTGCTTCCTAAGTGGACAGTTTGATTTCACAGAAGTGTGATTGACTTGGAGTTACATTGTGTTGTTTAAGTGTTCCCTTTATTTTTTTGAGCAGTGTATATCATTGCAATCAGTAGATTTCAGGGAACACCCATATTAGTTTTTACTGTTTACATGTAAACTATTGGAACTAGCTATGAAACAATGTACAAACAGTAATAAGTTGGAACACGTTTTCAACAGTAGTAAGTTGGCACACGTTTTCACCACTTTTCTACTATGATTTTAAGGGATATGTGCGGACAACCATAAATAGAATATACAATCTTCTCCTGTCTTATCCAGTGTCCTGTGTGAATTTAAGTATGCTCTCTCTAATTCTCTCCTTCTCTCTTTCTTTCTCTCTCTCGGAGGACCTGAGCCCTAGGACCATGCGTCAGGACGACCGGGCATGATGACTCCTTGCTGTCCCCAGTCCACCTGGCCTTGCTGCTGTTCCAGTTTCAACTGTTCTGCCTGCGGTTATGGAACCCTGACCTGTCCACCGGACGTGCTGTTTTCAACTCTTAATGATCGGCTATGAAAAGCCAACTTTCACGAAGGTGAAGACTAGACCAAACATTCACAGTCTGCAGCTGGTGTGTAAAGTAGTCTAGGACAATTGACCAAAGACGGGAGGGAAGAACAGTTCCCTCTCACCACCGTGTGGTACACCTGAAGGATCCATCCTAAAAACACTCCAGAACTAATGAAGTCTACAACTGAGAAGGACATTGTGACCTCTGGTGGACAACCAGAGACTTACATCGATCTACTCCCCATAGACGGACCGAGTGGTTTCAACAGAGAGGCGACAGAGAAAGACATCTAAGCGTAAATATGTTGCATTTCTAATCCGAATGAGCGGTTGTTAGGGTGCTAAATATTCATATTTACGGTGAGCGTAGGTTTCCAAATGTATGTACGATAAGTCCACTCTCTTTGTCTCTCCCGCTCTTTATCTTTCCCACCCCCTTTCCATTATGTAACAAGCAGTCATATCGGGTTAGTCCACTAGGGACTGTTTTCATTGCATTATGTTAGTAATCAATAACCTATACTGTGTGTGTGTGTTTGTATTTCTGTGTGATTATTTAGTTAGTAAATAAATAATTAAGCCAATTTGTGTATCGCAGATTCATCACTTAGGTAAGGCTTTGTGCAGATTTACCAAGTCAACGATGTTCAGAATGAGACTGAGGTAATAACTAATAATTGACTGTTACTGTTGTAAGAGATATTTATATTATCTTTAGAGCTTAAGTCTGGACATAGTAACTCGTTAAAGAACTGCTATGGTGCCCCAAATTCCTAATGAGTTAATTGTTACATGATTAATCGAGTAATAATTCAATGTAGTAGGTAATTATTCGATAAATAGCAGTCATCACATTAATGATAGTAACGTCACAACACTCTGATCCGGTGGAAACGTCATAAAATAGGCCTATTTGATTACTTCTTGCGCAAATAGCCTACAGTTATGTCTGTCCGGAGCTCGCTGGACCGGGAAAATCTGAGGGCCCAGAATATTTTATACATTTTATACAATGTTTCAAGTTTGCTAGTGCAAATTCAGGCCAGACCCAAGATAATTGTTCATACAACGTTTAAGGTTTGTTGGTAGGATATTTATTTTTATCAGGATATTTTCTATCTGCAGGCTGCAATGTTTTTATTTGTTGACTTTATGTAGGCTATTTTTACATAGTTGACAATATAAATTACTTTTACAATTTTGATTAACTACATAATGCTTTTGAAATAAAGACTTTATTATAAATGAAATGAAACTGTTCCATGAAAATGTGCATATAAAAATCATAACAAGAAATGGTAAGATAAAATGGAAAATGTTGTCGACCCCTGGTGTAGGCTATTAGGAAACTTAACAGCAGGAGCGAAGGCCAGCAGCCAAATTTAAACCAAGCAATTGGTCGAAAGAACAGAAGACCCTAGGTTGACCAAGACTTTTTATATTTTTTATTGGGGACACCCCTAGAACCATTTCCCTGTTTGACCGCTAGGTTTTATGGGTGTTATGACTCATACTGTGGTACTTTGTCTCATTTGTTGCAGAACCACACACAAATCCAACTTCTTAGTCTATTTTTCAGCGACCATATTGGAAATGACCACCAGGGGGCTAACGGACAAAATCTGTGATGGCAATTTAGCCAAAATTACTTATTTAGACATGCCCTAGCTGTGTGTGAAATTTGGTGGCTCTATTACAAAGTCCAACATTTTTTCCTGTAGCTGCTGGACTATGGTCAAAATGACCTCAATGTGACCCCCATGAAAGTCTTAAGAGTATTTTGTTATCAGAAATATTGTCTATATTATCAGTGGGGTTTATTTAGTGGGTTTAGAACAATGACTTTGTAATGTTATATTGTTTGGAATGATTTTACCCTAACAGGAAATCTGGATTGACTGATAGGCTTCCCAGACTGCCTGCAATATTTAAAATGTTCCTTAATGTATCTAGTATTAGTGTACCAAGTTTGATACTTGTATCCTAAAATGTAACAATTATTTAATCTATCCGCTGGACTATAATTGACTGTGTACTGTACACTGATATAAGTAGCAAGAGTGCCCCCTGGTGTTGTTTGCGGAAGAGAATGTGGCATACTAGTCTGCTAAAGTTGATTGAGTAAAATGTATACTAACTTAATTTTGGGGTAATCAGACAATGCAACTTGCATGCATCAGCAGGTCAACACTAAACTTTCAACTTTCCCTCCAAAACATTGACAAATTGGTAACGCCCACCGTAATCCTTCAAAGTCTAAAACACTTATGGCTGCAGTCTTTTTTTAAGGCACAGCTCAAAACAGTGCTGTTCAGAAAAGCTTTCAATTATTATTATTATTATTATCATCATCATCAAACCCATAGTGGAATATTGCATAATGATATCAGAATGGAATCGTTGTAAATAAAAATAATACATTATGCAAGTGTGGGCAAAATATAGCCAGTTTCATGTAACCAATAACGAAATATATTACTGAAAATAAATTAATATAGGTGGCGCTAATGTGTTGCAAAGGAAGATGGTGCCTAGGCTTGGGAAGATATTACGAGCGGTGAGCATAGGACGTGTTTTCTTACCTCTTAGAGCTGTCCAAACTCTGTTCAAGCATATCCATGAAGGTTACAGTTTAAAATATGATATTCAGCGACACTGAAATGCGGAGATGGAAGTACTGATCACTCGAGTCCCAGGATCCTTAGCTTAGTGATGCGCTTTGAGGGTACTATGGTGTTGAACTCTGAGCTGTAGTCAATGAATAGCATTCTCACGTAGGTGTTCCTTTTGTCCAGGTGGGAAAGGGCAGTGTGGAGTGCAATAGAGATTGCATCATCTGTGGATCTGTTTTGGCGGTATGCAAATAGGAGTGGGTCTAGGGTTTCTGGGATAATGGTGTTGATGTGAGCCATTACCGGCCTTTCAAAGCACTTCATGGCTATGGACGTGAGTGCTACGGGTCTGTAGTCATTTAGGCAGGTTGCCTTAGTGTTCTTGGGCACAGGGACTATGGTGGTCTGCTTGAAACATGTTGGTATTACAGACTCAATCAGGGACATGTTGAAAATGTCAGTGAAGACACCTGCCAGTTGGCAGCACATGCCCGGAGCACACATCCTGGTAATCCGTCTGGCCCCGCAGCCTTGTGTATGTTGACCTGTTTAAAGGTCTTACTCACGTCGGCTACGGAGAGCGTGATCACACAGTCGTCCGAAACAGCTGCCTCAGTGTTGCTTGCCTCGAAGCGAGCATAGAAGTGATTTAGCTCGTCTGGTAGGCTCGTGCCACTGGAACAGCATTGATTTGAGAGACACACTACTTCGAACAGTACCAGCAGTGGTTAACTTATCTAGGATAGGGGGCAGCATTTTCACGTTTGGATGAAAAGCATACCCAAATTCAACTGCCAGCTACTCATCCCCAGAAGATAAGATATGCATAATATTAGTAGATTTTGATAGAAAACACTCTGACGTTTCTAAAACTGTTTGAATCATGTCTGTGAGTATATTAAAACTTATTTAGCAGGCGAAACCCCGAGGACAAACCATACAGATTTGTTTTTTTGAGGTCACTCTCTTTTCAATGGGTTTTCATTGGGAATCCAGATTTCTAAGGGACCTTCTTGCAGTTCCTACCGCTTCCACTGGATGTCAACAGTCTTTAGAAATTGGTTGAGGTTTTTCCTTTGTGTAATGAAGAAGTACGGCCATCCAGAACGAGGGTAACTTGAAGTGTACTGTTAGATAGAGGCGCGTGACCAGAAAGCTAGCTACAGTTTGTTTTCCTCCTGTATTGAACACAGATCATCCCGTCTTCAATTTTATTGATTATTTACGTAAAAAAATACCTAAAGTTGTATTACAAAAGTAGTTTGAAATGTTTTGGCAACGTTTACAGGTAACTTTTGAGATATTTTGTAGTCACGTTGTACAAATTGGAACCGGTGTTTTTCTGGATCAAACGCGCCAAATAAATTGACATTTTGGATATATATCGACGGAATTAATCAAACAAAAGGACCATTTGTGATGTTTATGGGACATATTGGAGTGCCAACAACAGAAGCTCATCAAAGGTAAGGCATTAATTATATTTTTATTTCTGCGTTTTGTGTCGCGCCTGCAGGGTTGAAATATGCTTATCTCTCTTTGTTTACTATGGTGCTATCCTCAGATAATAGCATTGTAGGCTTTTCGGCGAAAGCAAATTTGAAATCTGACATGTTGGCTGGATTCACAACAAGTGTAGCTTTAATTTGCTGTATTGCATGTGTGATTTCATGAAAGTTAGATTTTTATAGTAATTTATTTGAATTTGGCGCTCTGCATTTTTACTGGCTTTTGGACGCTAGCGTCCCGCATATCCCAGAGAGGTTGGGATCGTCATGTCTCTCCTTGGGGGGGTGCATAGTTTTCACGTGAAGTGAGGTCCAACTGCATAATGGGTGAGTAAAGACACCATGACACAGGAAGCGGAGCTAGAGAGAGACTAGATTCCACTGTAAGACATACAGATGGGTGGGGTCTGGGAACTACTATAAACATCATAGTTGGGTTTGGGGTTTAGCTGCTTTATGGGTTAATGGATCATATGATAGAGGATAGAGGGGTAATTGTACTGTGAACAAAATGTTGAAGGCATTGATGTAAAAGTAGATACAGTGCTGAGTTCCCTCAAGAGGATGGAACGTGGATTAGGGATACGCACTTGCATATCAGGTGTCGTGCCTATCAGGTGAAATGGAGAAGATGGAGAACAAAGTGAAAATTACATGACTTGGGAACACCTCTCGGAACCTGGGGCCTAAAGGGGAAGACTGGGTGAAAGCATGAGGAAGCTTTTTAGAGCTTTCATTTTTGTGGAACCCAGCAGGAAATTATCTTGGAGGCATAGAGTCAGGTGAAGAGAGAGTGGGAATTGTCATGGTTTCAGACTTTGGTTTTCATGCTTATATAAATATGCATAGCTTATCACATTGTTAATACTGTTGTTTTATGTTTTTTTGTGGCTTTCCAAGTCTTGTGCTATCACTCTCTTAGGAAAGTGGAGAAGGGGAAAGTGGAGAATGTCACGCGGGACTAGGTGGGTGAAGGAATCAGACGCAGAGAGTTGCAATTGCGAAAAGTGCTCCTTTACTATAGCACACAAAAAATGAATAAGCCCAAACATATAGGGCGCAGCGAACAACTTGAATAACCCAAAAACACAGGGTGCCAAGTAATAGAAAAATAAATACACCACTACCTAAACCACACACACGTAACATAAAGACAATCCCGCACAAAACAAGGGCGGGTCTACCTACTACATATAGGGAAGATCATTAACCCAAAACAGAAACACAGGTGAAACTAATAAGACACAACAAACAGACAAACGAAAAAGGGATCGGTGGTAATGGGAGCAGCCACCTGACCAAAACCCCAGATAAACCTCCGGTAGTAATTGTCAAACCCTAAAAACCGCTGCACCTCTTTCACCGTGGTCGGAGTCGGCCAATTACGCACGGCTGTAATGCGGTCATCCTCCATCACCACCCCGGAGGTGGAAATACGATAACCCAGGAAGGAAACGGCCTGTTTGAAAAACTCACATTTCTTGCAATACAGGTCATGCTCCAGCAGTCGCCCAAGTACCTTACGCACCAGAGACACATGCGCCGCGCGTGTGGCAGAGTAGATCAAGATGTCATCGATGTACACTACCACTCCCTGCCCGAGCAGGTCTCGGAGAATCTCATCTACGAAGGATTGAAAGACAGCTGGAGCATTTTTCAACCCATATGGCATGACGCGGTACTCATAATGGCCAGATGTAGTACTAAATGCGGTTTTCCACTCATCTCCACCCCGGATATGCACCAGATTATAGGCACTCCTCAGGTCCAGTTTTCCTCAGGTCCAGTTTTGTGAAGAAGCACGCCCCGTGAAATGATTCCACCGCCGTAGCGATGAGAGGTAGTGGGTGACTAAACCCCACTGTGATGGAATTTAGACCTCAATAATCAATGCACGGGCGTAAACCACCATCTTTCTTCTTCACAAAAAAGAAGCTCGAGGAGACAGGTGATGCGGAGGGCCGAATGTACCCCTGTCCCAGTGATTCAGTAACATATATGTCTCCATAGCCACTGTCTCCTCCTGGGACAAAGGATACACGTGACTCTTAGGAAGTGCAGCGTTCTCCAGGAGGTTTATTGCGCAGTCCCCTCGACGATGGGGTGGTAATTGGGAAGGCGATAGCCAAATCGGCATATTCAGAGGGAATGCGCACGGTGGAAACCTGGTCTGGACTCTCCACCGTAGTCGCACCAACGGCAACACCTATACACCTGCCTGAACACTCCTCTGACCACCACTTAAGAGCCCCCTGTTGCCAGGAAATCACCGGGTTGTGCTGAGCTAACCAGGGAATTCCCAACACCACTGGAAACGCAGGTGAGTCGATAAGGAACAGACTAGTCTGCTCCTTATGACTACCCTGCGTTACCATGTCCAGTGGTACCGTGGCCTCCCTGACCATTCCTGACCCTAATGGTCGGCTATCTAAGGAGTGCACGGGGAAAGGTAGGTCTAACGACACAAGGGGAATCCCTAGCTTTAACGCGAGCCCCCGATCTATGAAATTCCCACCTGCGCCTGAATCGACTAGCGCCTTATGCTGTAGAGGGGGAGAAAACCCGGGGAAAGAGGTTAACACATACATATGACCGACAGGAAGCTCTGGGTAAGTCTGGTGCTGACTCACCTGGGGTGATCGAGTAGTGCTCCGCCTGCCCTCCCGACTCCCAGACGAGTTCCTCCAGCACCGGTCGGCCGTGTGCCCTCGCCGACCACAATTGGTGCAGGAGGACACTCCTCCTCCGGTCCCCCTCGACGCTGCCCCCCCTAACTCCATAGGGATAGGAGCAGGAGGGCTGGGAGGTGGAAACGACAGGACCTGTTCCAAACGTCCGCGGGCAGCCAGCAGGTTGTCGAGACGGATGGCCATGTCAATAAGTTCATCCAGCGTAAGGGTGGTGTCCCGACACGCTAGCTCCCTGCGGACGTCCTCCCTAAGGCTACATCGGAAATGGTCTATTAAGGCCCTGTCGTTCCACCCTGCTCCTGCGGCCAAGGTCCTGAACTCCAGGGCAAAGTCCTGTACGCTCCTTGTCTCCTGACGCAGGTGGAACAGCCGTTCACCCGCCGCACGACCCTCTGGTGGGTGGTCAAACACAGCTCGGAATCTGCGGGTGAACTCATGGTAATGATCCCTCGCCGAGTCTGGGCCATTCCACACTGCGTTGGCCCACTCGAGAGCTCGTCCAGTCAAACAGGAGACGAGGGCGCTCACGCTCTCCTCTTCGGAGGGAGTAGGACGAACGGTTGCCAGGTAAAGTTCCAGTTGGAGAAGGAAACCCTGACACCCAGCCATCATACTCCCGTGGGAGCGTCAGCCGAAGAGCCCCGGAGCTGGATGCGGTAGCAGGAACAGGAAGTGCTGGAGTAGGGGGTGCTGGAGATGAGGTGGGAAGGCCACTCCTCTCCCATCGATCCATCCTCTCCATCATTTGGTCCATAGCTGAACCAATCCTGTGGAGAACACTGGTATGATGGAGGACCCTGTCCTCCATCGATGGGAGAAGAGGTGCGGCTGCTCCTGCTGATTCCATAAGTGGTGCGGGATTCTGTCACGCGGGACTAGGTGGTGAAGGAATCAGACGCAGAGAGTTCCAATTGCGAAAAGTGCTCCTTTACTATAGCACACAAAAAATGAATAAGCCCAAACATATAGGGCGCAGCGAACAACTTGAATAACCCAAAAACACAGGGTGCCAAGTAATAGAAAAATAAATACACCACTACCTAAACCACACACACGTAACATAAAGACAATCCCGCACAAAACAAGGGCAGGTCTACCTACTACATATAGGGAAGCTCATTAACCGAAAACAGAAACACAGGTGAAACTAATAAGACACAACAAACAGACAAACGAAAAAGGGATCGGTGGCGGCTAGTAGGACGGTGACGACGACCGCCGAGCACCGCCCGAACAGGCAGGAGAGCCAACTTCGGCGGAAGTCGTGACAGAGAAGCCAAAGCCGCTCCATCTGACATATAACAAGACCACAGATTCAGCTGGAATGGCATTTTGTTATGTGATGATAGATGGGAATAAAATTGTGTGATCATAGTATAGAGGCCATAAGTCTCTGAATTTGTACACCTCGCGGTGACTGGTTGTTCATTTGTTTGTTTGTTTAATTCATGTTTTATAATCATTTGTTAGTTTTTTTTATTCATCTTTTATTATCATTGTTTATACATTTAAGTAATTTCCAAGTTTATGTAAAGTGAACATTAGGATGCTATTGTTCAAGAGGAAGGACTGTTGGAATCGGCTAAACTTTGAACATTGAGATAATAAATAAATGATAGAGACAAAGCCTTGAAAATAAAGAGTTTGTAAAAAGCCAGAAGGCTTTGGAATGTGTTTGATGGAGGAGAGGAGAGTGATGTGTTGATATAGGGAAGACAGATGGATATCTGTGGATTAGGAGTTGAGGGGTTGAGGTCAGTTCCCCTTAAGGGAGTAATCAGGGTTGGTATCTGGTTACCTTCTTTCCTGTGGAGCCATAAACTATAAGGAGGAGTGTCTTAAGTAGGATGCATATAAACTGTGATGTCTGAAATGTTTGGCGGTCTGATTTCAGCTGTACAGAACCTTTGGGAAAGATTAAACTTGGTTGAAGCTTCTCTAGTGTCCGTGAGTTATTTACTCTGAAAAATCAGAACCTAACAATACTAAACTCAGCCAAAAAAGAAACGTCCTCACTGTCAGCTGCGTTTCTTTTCTGCAAACTTAACATGTGTCAATATTTGTATGAACATATCAAGATTCAACAACTGAGACATAAACTGAACAAGTTCCACAGACATGTGACTAACAGAAATGGAATAATGTGTCCATGAACAAAGGGGGGGTCAAAATCAAAAGTAACAGTCAGTATCCGCTGTGGCCACCAGCTGCATTAAGTACTGCAGTGCATCTCCTCCTCATGGACTGCACCGGATTTGCCAGCTCTTGCAGTGAGATGTTACCCCACTTTTCCACCAAGGCAAATGCAAGTTCCCGGACATTTCTGGGGGGAATGGCCCTAGCCCTCACCCTCCGATCCAACAGGTCCCAGATGAGCTCAATGGGATTGAGATCTGGGCTCTTCACTGGCCATGGCAGAACACAGACATTCCTGTCTTGCAGAAAATCACGCACAGAACGAGCAGTATGGCTGGTGGCATTGCCATGCTGGAGGGTCATGTCAGGATGAGCCTGCAGGAATGGTACCACATGAGGGAGGAAGATGTCTTCCCTCTAATGCACAGCGTTGAGATTGCCTGCAATGACAACAAGCTCAGTCCGATGATGCTGTGACACACCGCCATAGACCATAACGGACCCAGCTCCAGAGTACAGGCCTCGGTGTAACGTTCATTCCTTCGACGATAAACGCGAATCGAACCATCACCCCTGGTGAGACAAAACCGCGACTCATCAGTGAAGAGCACTTTTTGCAAGTCCTGTCTGGTCCAGCAACGGTGGGTTTGTGCCCATGGGTGACGTTGTTGCTGGTGAGGACCTGCCTTACAACAGGCCTACAGGCCTACAAGCCCTCAGTCCAGCCTCTCTCAGCCTATTGCAGAGAGTCTGAGCACTGATGGAGGGATTGTGCATTCCTGGTGTATCTCGGGCAGTTGTTGTCGCTATCCTGTACCTGTCCCGCAGGTGTGATGCTCGGATGCACCTGTATGATCTTGTGCAGGTGTTGTTACATGTGGTCTGCCACTGTGAGGACGATCAGCTGTCCGTCCTGTCTCCCTGTAGCGCTGTCTTAGGCGTCTCACAGTACGGACATTGCAATTTATTGCCCTGGCCACATCTGCAGTCCTCATGCCTCCTTGCAGCATGCCTCAGGCACGTTCACGCAGATGAGCAGGGACCCTGGGCATCTTTCTTTTAGTGTTTTTCAGAGTCAGTAGAAACTTAGGACACTAAAGCCTCTTTAGTGTCCTAAGTTTTCATAACTGACCTTAATTGCCTACCGTCTGTAAGCTATTAGTGTCTTAACAACCGTTCCACAGGTGCATGTTCATTAATTGTTTATGGTTCATTGAACATGGGAAACAGTGTTTAAACCCTTTACAATGAAGATCTGTGAAGATATTTGGATTTTTATGAATTATCTTTGAAAGACAGGGTCCTGAAAAAGGGAATTTTCTTTTTTTGCTAGTTTATATCTCAATTGCAAAAGGTACTGTCCTTGGCTTGATAAAAACTAAATTTTGGGCAGTATTGAGAAAACATAAGGAACATTATTTGTTGAATACAGAGGTTCAATACAGTGTGCCTTATGGCTATTAGCTGGACCAAAATGTTTCCATTTGGGATAGTGCTATCCGCATATACTATATATCTTCTTCAGGTTGGGATGAGGAGCAGAGCAGCACAGATGGTCTCCATCTCCCTGACTGCCACTAAGAAGTCAGCAACATACTTCTGTGGATGCTACCACTATCTGCGGGGACGTTTTGTGCCTCTTGCCATGCATAAGAAGTACCAGCACAACCTACCTCAGTTCCCCAATACTGACTGTGTGTACCAGCTGTAGTGGTGCCCAGTGATATACAGTAGTGGAAAAAAACACTACTCATCGTGAAAAGTGATTAAAGTAACGCTCCCATTTACGCGTTTACCCTCCGCTAAACCACTGGTGCCAACTGTATAGAAAGGGCTGGGTAAGTACACTTGGTTTTGAGAGGTTATCAACATCAGTGGATATATTATGAATTTGTTGAGATGTTTTAACAATGGCAAGATAATGTATGTGAACCCTTTGGAATTAACAGGATTTCTGTAAACTGGTCATGAAATTGATCTGATCTTCATCTAAGTCGCAACAATAGACAAACATAGTCTGCTTAAACTAATAACACACAAACAATTATGTTTTCATGTCTTTATTGAACATAACGTGGCAGCGTTACTTTACTCACAGTGCAGGGTTGGAAAGGTATGTGAACCCTTGGATTTAAATAACTGGTTAACCCTCATTTGGCAGCAATAACCTTACCCAAATGTTTTCTGTAGTTGCGGATCAGACCTGCACAGCGGTCAGGAGGAATTTTGGACCATTCCTCTTTACAAAACTGTTTCAGTTCAGCAATATTCTTGGGATGTCTGGTGTGAACGGCTCTCTTGAGGTCATGCCACAGCATCTCAATCGGGTTGAGGTCAGTTCTCTGACTGGGCCACTCCAGAAGAATGTATTTTCTTCTGTTGAAGCCATTCTGTTGTTGATTTACTACTGTGTTTTGGGTCGTTGTCCTGTTGCATCACCCAACTTCTGTTGAGCTTCAATTGGCGGACAGATAGCCTAACATTCTCCTGCAAAATGTCTTGATATCTTCGGATGGGGCCACAGTGTCTCCTGACCGCTCCTGTCTCAGCCTCCAGTATTTATGCTGCAGTAGTTTATGTGTCGGGGGGCTAGGGTCAGTTGGTTACACCTGGAGTACTTCTCCTGTCTTATCCAGTGTCCTGTGTGAATTTAAGTATGCTCTCTCTAATTCTCTCGTTCTCTCTTTCTTTCTCTCTCTCTGAGAACCTGAGCCCTAGGACCATACGTCAGGACTACCGGGCATGATGACTCCTTGCTGTCCCCAGTCCGCCTGGCCTTGCTGCTATTCCAGTTTCAACTGTTCTGCCTGCGGTTACGGAACCCCTACCTGTCCCAGACCTGCTGTTTTCAACTCTTAATGATCGGCTATGAAAAGCCAACTGAGATTTATTCCTGATTATTATTTGACCATGCTTGTCATTTATGAACATTTTGAAAATCTTGGCTCTCTCTAATTTTCTCCTTCTCTCTTTCTTTCTCTCGGAGGACCTGAGCCCTAGGACCATACGTCGGGACTACCGGGCGTGGTGACTCCTTGCTGTCCCCAGTCCGCCTGGCCTTGCTGCTATTCCAGTTTCAACTGTTCTGCCTGCGGTTATGGAACCGCCACCTGTCCCAGACCTGTTGTTTTTCAACTCTTAATGATCGGCTATGAAAAGCCAACTGAAAATTATTCATGATTATCATTTGACCATGCTTGTCACTTATGAACATTTTTGAACATCTTGGCATAGTTCTGTTATAATCTCCACCCGGCACAGCCAGAAGAGGACTGGCCACCCCTCATAGCCTGGTTCCTCTCTAGGTTTCTTCCTAGGTTTTGGCCTTTCTAGGGAGTTTTTTCTAGCCACCGTGCTTCTACACCTGCATTACTAGCTGTTTGGGGTTTTAGGCTGGGTTTCTGTACAGCACTTCGAGATATTAGCTGATGTACGAAGGGCTATATAAAATAAACTTGATTGATTGATTGATAAACTTGGGAATTCCTTTTTCTGTCGATGATAGCAAGCTGTCCAGCCCTGAGGCAGCAAAACAGCCCAAACCATGATGCTCCCTCCACCATACATTACAGTTGGGATGAGGTTTTGATGTTTGTGTGCTGTACCTTTTTTTCTCCACATAGTGTTGGGTGTTCTTTCCAAACAACTTAACTTTTGTTTCATCTGTCCACAGAATATTATGCCAGTAGCGCTGTGGAACATCCAGGTGCTCTTTTACGAACTTCAGAAGTGCAGCAATGTTTTTTTTGGACAGCAGTGGCTTCTTCCGTGGTGTCCTCCCATGAACAACATTCTTGTTTTAGTGTTTTATGTATCGTAGACTCGTCAACAGAGATGTTAGCATGTTCCAGAGATTTTTGTAAGTCTTTAGCTGACACTCTAGGATTCTTCTAACCTCATTGAGCATTCTACGCTGTGCTCTTGCAGTCATATTTGCAGAACGGCCACTCCTAGGGAGAGTAGCAACAGTGCTGAACTTTCTCAATGTATAGACAATTTGTCTTACCGTGGACTGATAAACATCAAGGCTTTTAGAGATACTTTTGTAACCCTTTCCAGCTTTATGCAAGTCAACAATTCTTCATCTTAGGTTTTCTAAGATCTCTTTAGTTTGAGGCATTGTTCACATCAGGCAATGGTTCTTGTGAATAGCAAACTCAAATTTTGTGACTGTTTTTTATTTGGCAGGGCAGCTCTAACCATCATCTCCAATCTTGTTTCATTGATTGGACTACAGGTTAGCTGACTCCTGATTCCAATTAGCCTTTGGAGAAGTAATTAGCCTAGGGGTTCACATATTTTTTTCCCAACCTACACTGTGATTGTTTAAATTATGTATTCAATATAGACAAGAAAAACACAATAATTTGTGTGTTATTAGTTTAAGCAGACTGTTTGTCTATTGTTGTGATTAGATGAAAATCAGATCAAATGTCATGACCAATTTATACAGAAATCCAGGTAATTCCAAAGGGTTCACATACTTTTTCTTACCACTGTATATACTGTTTGCAGGAAAGGTTAAACCTACATTGATGGGTATTTTGCTGTAGCAGTTTGATTGAAATGTTTTGGCGTTCTTATGGACAGCTGTAATTGCACTCTGATTGTTATTTAAATAATGAAAATTAAAAGGTCAATATTAAAAATGGCCAATCTTCACTTAATTAATTGTATGATTTTATTTGTCATTATAATCACATAATTACATTGAAGTTTAGTACATTTCATGACGATTGTGCATCATTTATAAGACATACAACAGATGGAGTGGATGGATTGATTTACGTTTTTTGTAGTCGCTTTGGTTCTATTTTCACAAGCATGTGGCGAATTTTCCATACTCAAGTACAAGACTCTAAACTGACAACGCATGTAATACCCCCTATCTTATGTTCAGAACCTTTGATTGTGCATTCATTGGGGCCTTTCACCCCTGAGTCATTCATGCAAAATCCAAGTTTTCTGTGAAATACTATGAAATAGTAATACTTGTTTAGTCAGCAATACCTCAGATAATGCTCATGATTTAGTCATTTTAACTACCATTAAATCCATTAGCAAATAATACAAGAAACAAATGTCAAAACAGTTATTTTTAAGGTGATAAATAGAGGGAAATGGTAAATATGATTTTCCATGCAGTTTGACTATAACTTGACATGTACAATTTTTTTAATATTTTGATCCAATGGCAGGTTGTGAGCATGTTGAGGAATATGTCAGTCTTACAGTATCATGACCCTTATACAATACATACACTACATGACCAAAGGTATGTGGACACCTGCTCGTCAAACATCTCATTGCAAAATCATGTGCATTAATATGGAGTTGGTCCCCACTTTGCTGCTATAACAGCCTCCACTAGTGAGGTCTGGCAACTGATGTTGGGCGATTAGGCCTGGCTCGCAGTCAGCGTTCCAATTCATCCAAAAGATGTTCGATGGGGTTGAGGTCAGGGCTCTGTGCAGGTCAGTGAAGTTCTTCCACACCGATCTCAACAAACCATTTTCTGTATGGACCTCGCTTTGTGCACAGGGGCATTGTCATGCTAAAACAGGAAATGGCCTTCCCCAAACTGTTGCCACAAAGTTGGAAGCACAGAATGCTCTAGAATGGCATTGCATGCTGTAGCGTTAAGATTTCCCTTCACTGGAACTATGGGCCTAGCCCGAACCATGAAAAACAGCCCCAGACCATTATTCCTAGTCCACCAAACTTTACAGTTGGCACTATGCATTGGAGCAGGTAGAGTTCTCCTGGTATCCACCAAACCCAGATTAGTCAGTCGGACTGCCAGATGGTGAGGCGTGATTCATCACTCCAGAGAACGTTTTTCCACTGCTCCAGAGTCCAATGGCGGCGAGCTTTACACCACTCCAGCCAACGCTTGGCATTGCGCATGGTGATCTTAGGCTTGCGTGTGGCTGTTTAGCCATGGAAACCCTTTTCATGAAGCTCCCGACAAACAGTTATTGTGCTGACGTTGCTTCAAGATGCAGTTTGGAACTTGGTAGTGAGTGTTGCAAACGAGGACAGACGATTTCTACGCACTACGCGCTTCAGCACTTGCTGGTCCCATTCTGTGAGCTTCAGTAAGGCTATTCTACTGCCAATATTTGTCTATGGCGATTTCATGGCTGTGTGCTCGATTTTTATACACCTGACAGCATAGGGTGTGGCTGAAATGTCCGAATCCACTAATTTGAAGGGGTGTCCACATACTTTTGTATAGATAATGTACGTAGGACAAATCATCAGAAATAGGGGTATTGTAAAGCAGTTGGCTGTTGTAAAAACATAGCACTGCCCCATGCAACATTGCGCAGGATCACCTTTTCTACGGGACTTGTCAAACTTGTCAAAGCCTGTAATCGAACCAACAAATGCTGATGCTCCAGATACTCAACTAGTCTAAAAGAAGGCCAGTTTTATTGCTTCTTTAATCAGGACAACAGTTTTCAGCTGTGCTAACATAGTTGCAAATGGGTTTTCTAATGATCAATTAGCCTTTTAAAATGATACACTTGGATTAGCTAACACAACGTGCCATTGGAACACAGGAGTGATAGTTGCTGATAATGGGCCTCTGTACGCCTATGTAGATATTCCATAAAAAAATCTGTCGTTTCCAGCTACAATAGTCATTAACAACATTAACAATGTCTACACTGTATTTCTGATCAATTTGATATTTTATTGGACAAAAAAAAAATGCTTTTCTTTCAAAAACAAGGACATTTCTAAGTGACCCCAAACTTTTGAACGGTGGTGTACATCTAGTGACTCTTCGATTTTGTCCTATTGAAGCACACTGGCTGATGGAAAAATTATGATGTAGTATTTACAGCTATATCCATATATGATTTGGTTTACCTTCCACCATAAATTGAGGTCAAATTGATAAATGTTATATATAATTTTTCAGTGTTCAGCAGTTATCAAACTACATACGTTAACTAGGCACTACATAATTGTGGTTAATTATTTATCAGTTTTGAGCAGTATGATTAAGTGGTAGTTAATTGTGTTGTTAACAAATGACAAGAAAATCATATCAACAGCAAAGTGAATATTGCATTTTGAAAAAGGGTTACTTAGATTGAATATGTATACAAATTGAAAGAGTGATTTGGTGCAGTGAACTAGTGACTTTGAATTTGTTTGTTGTACTCAGTCAATTGGAAATGTGCTTAGAGTTTTGAAACATGATTTTTGTGATTAGAGTTGTGAAAATGTACCACATACTTGTGAAAATTGCACCCAAGTCATTGGGGGGAAAAATGAAATACAGTGTGTGATAAAGTTATCTTAATAGCCATTCAATCAGATTAATTCTCTCACAATACCTCTTAATATAAATGTACATACACTTTAGAGACCGATCATTACAACCAAAAAAAATACCTTGATGCAGGATACACAATGATTAATTAGTTGAATTAGAAACATGCTTGTGTGTGTAATGCATACAGAGGTGCAGGCATAGCTGCGGGAAGTAGGGGTGCAGCACCCCTGAAAAACCATAATAAAAAAAAGAAATGTAAAAAAAAAAGTATATTTTTCTCACAAAAGTAGTGTGTATTAGCTGACCGATATCCACCTCATTTTCGAACACTTTTAAAACACAGTAGCCAAATGCAGAAACTATGGATACAACTTCCTCCATGCTCATGCATTAGCATAATTCATATGTGCACCACTAGAAATCCCTGCATTTAATAGTAGGTTTCTGTTAGCTGATACATAATGACAAAATACACCATATTACTGTCCTGCTAATGTGCCTGGACTTTTGTAGGCTAAACTGCCTTGGTAAAAAACAGAACTGATCCAAATGGTTGCCCAATCAGGCAACCTAGATGCACTTATTTCAAAATGAATATGCATTCTAAATGACAGGTTTTGAGCGGTTATTCAAATGACAGCCTATTCACTGCCGTTTACAGCCTAGACTAGAGTTTGCACTCACTTGAAAACACTAACATTCTTCATTACATTGTGTTGTTGTAGCCTATGTAGGATACATTGCTTGTCCCTAAAAAACATGAAACAATAGAGCATCTTTTCGAGCATCGTACCTGGAGACGAGCATCGTACCTGGGGACTGGGAGGGAGCGAGCACATAATGTAAACTACCTATGCTTTATTTTAATTATACACTTTTTTTCTTCCTTTGACTGGATATATGCACTGCAGTATTAAGCCTAACATTGGGCTTATGAATTATGGTCGAATATGCATACGCTTCTAACTTAGGCTATATTTTACATGTCGAGCTTGTCTGTCTTCATTGTTCTGTTGCGAAATTATGCATCTGGCCTCTCCGCTGCCACGGCTATTCCTTTTACATTTTGTGGAGTCCCAGTAAAAGCCAAAAGCTTGTTGGACACTTGTTTCAATTTATTTTCATTCACCTACTAATAACCTATTGGAGGAGAGATGCATGCTTGCTCTTGCTTGCTGAATGTAAAATATGCTACAGCATTAACGGGCGTGGAGTTGGAAAGGAGAAGTCCCTATTTTCTTATAGTATGCCTAGGCCTATCTTAACACTGGGCTACATCCTGACAAAATAGTCCTACACCATATGAGTGGCCTGCTAATGTATCTTTCTGGACCTTATACACTGTTGAGGATAGACCCAAATTCATCCAAATGGTTGTATAATCAGGCCTACGCTGTTGACCTATGCAGTTATTTCGGCATATGTGAGCGGTTATTCAAATTAGCCTACATCACTGCAGTTTACAGCCTACGGGCAATTATTGCGTATTCACTGGATAACAATAATTAATTCCTCATTGCACTGTGTTGTTGTAGGCCAGGTATAATTGCCTGCAGGAACGCACTACAGATCTGTCATATCATAATCTGTTCATTTATTTTTCTCGCACGTTGACAGGTAACTATTTAGCCTGTAGTTTAATATTTAGCTAGTGAATGGCCTAATATCTAGCTAATATTTAGCTTCTTATTCCGGCTAAACATCAATAGCCTCTCTTCCAGTTGTTCCCGTGCGCAACAGGCTATATGCCGCAAGCCTCTCCGAAATAGGCCATTTCCTCTTCGTGTAAAATCCCATCGAAAGTTATAGTCTACAAAAGCTATAGATATTTATTTTGAGGATTTTTTTTATATTAGCCCTAATAGCCTATTTGGGGGGGAAAGCAGGCTTGCTCCTGCTAATTGCTGAATGTAAAACAGGCCTACAACAGCATAGAAAATGCATGTCGAGGAAAGTTGAGGGAAAGTGCATTGGTGTGATCACTTTAGGCCAGTTATGATAACATTGTTGCACAGAACATACAGAGATGAGCACAGTGAAAAAGAACACCCAAAGGAATTGACAACCATTCGAAAAATGGAAATCACTTGCAAACCACTTGAGCAAAAAGGCAATGGCATGCAGTACAATATGTGCAGGCTAAATGGCATTTGTTGTTGAATTGCTACATTTCGATACTATATCATTTTTCACTGGACCTACATGTACATTGAAGTAGCCTATCTGTGAGTTAGAGACCTCACGAATGGTCTTGTGTTACCACCTCATTAACAGGCAGCCTGCAGTAGGATGCTTTGATCAGTTGATTGACAGGTGTAGGACTGTAGAATGATAAACGATCAACTTTCCTCCCGGATGGAAGCTCACCAATGTTTTATAGCTATGTAGCCAATAGTTTTTCCTTGTAGTCAACATTAGAGTTATTGGCTTGGTGGATGGCCCAGGCTAGTTAACTCTACCACAACAGAACCAGCCTACTAGAAGGTCTAGCTGACATTAGCGAACTTGAATGAAATGAAATAAAATTATACTTATACACTTACACTTACTTAAAACTGTTTACTTGACTTTAATACTCTATAAATTGACTCTTTCAAATAATTTACTCTGGAAAGTTTGCCACCAGCACGCTGCAGTAGGGATATAAAGTGGAAGTCGAATCCATCACATACATTGTTGGCTGTGCCCATTGCAAATATCACTCCGATACTTGAATTTTGTAGGCTACTATGTGCTGTACTGCATTTACATTGTTTATGCTTTGAGTTTTCTTATCCTTTTACTTGCTGATAACAGTTTTTGTTCATGATACACCTGTTTCATTCTGCCACTTGCACTCCTGCACAGTTATCTTTACTCTCCGAGGCTATAGCTAAATATTCTGCATTCCTGGAAAGAAAGGAGAAAGAGAAGTGGTTAGAATATTGCCTGCTTATTATCTAAAAACCTGAGCGATTTCATCCCATAGACATAGATAGAGGACTTTAGTGTCCAAAAGCCCATTTTAGCATGGGCAGAGCCATTAAGAGCATTCACCCTTTTGACATAGTCAAATGGGTGGGACTTCCTATGGGTTAAGGAAGGATCACATAATTCCATCAGGAGGATTAATTATACTTGTGAGCAAACATTCCATAACTGCAGGTGCCTTGGCTTTATACCTGTTCAAACAACCCAGTCCAGGTGGCAGTATGCACACTTTCAGGTTCTTTATCAACTCATAGAAGTATTAGAAGAAGAAGATTGACTACTTCCAAATGGAAATGGCCCAAATGGCACCGCCCATGCTCTGACATAGTGGGACAGATACAATGTTGCATCCTCTAACTATCTCTATGTTTCATCCTAACCTTAATCATTCGTCCCTCCATTCATCCTTTATTCGTCTATCTATCCATCTATAACCATTCTAATCACTGTCATTACTTAAAGAATTTCAATAAATCAAATACATTTTATTGGTCGCGTACATATATTTTGCAGATGTTATCGCAGATGCAGCGAAATGCTTATGTTTCTAGCTCCAACAGTGCAGTAATACAAAACAATACAAAATAATACACAAAAATAATACCTCCCCAAAAAGAAAGAAATTAAGAAATATCAGAACAAGCAATGTTAGAGTCACGAATATAAAAATACTGTAATGTATATGATGGTGTGTATACATTATGGACAGTATATGAATAGAACAGGTGTGGACAGCAGTAGTTACAGTGTATATAGGATGAGCCTACATATACAGTATGAAACATTATTAAAGTGACCAGTAATAAATTCAACTACACAGCATATCTCCTACTATTCCTACGTCTATTCGTTCATAACCTCTTTATCAATCCACTTAGCCCTTTAACCTCTCTATCCATCCAACAACCCCTCTAACCTTCATTCAACACACCATCCTTTTTCCATTCATCCATCCATCCATAATAACTTCCTTTATCCTTCCATGAAGCCACCATCCATCCAACTTAAGTAAACCGACTTATTGCTTTAATGTAGCAAAGCGAAGCAAGCAGTGTCAGCGGAGCTAACATTCAATCAAAGACTGAACATCATTTATTTGAATGGCAGCTTATTCAGTTTGGCCATTCAGCAAACATCATCGCGTGTAACTGCAGCGCTTTTGCCAACCAGCCCCCCCCTGCCTCCACCTGCTTTTGTTCTGTTCCTCTAGAACCCTACCTATAGCTTGGTTTTGATCATGTAAATTCACTGAGAACTTTCCCCAAGTTGGTAGCACCCCACGGAGCACAGCCTGAACACCAAGGCCATATCCATTATCATACACATTTGTATGTTCAATGAAATGTGATGTCAACGGAATACGTGAGTTTCCTCCCCGACACAACTATGTTTCACTCCTTTACCTTCTACTCAGCTTTTAAGCAATTGAAACATTTTGCACAACTACAATACATAGTTCTAGACGGCTGAAGCGAGCAAACAAACGTTGTACCTTCTTTGGCTTTTCTAGAGGGGCAAATGTGACGATTGAGGGACAGAGGGATGGGAAGAGTGAGAAAATGGGAGTGGCAAAGGAGACGAAGATAGAGAGAAAGACTGAGTACAGGAAGGGAATATTGAACAAGGAAGAACACAGGAATTGCACTACTCAGCACTATGGAAGAGAGGAGAGAACACAAATCAACAGGACGAACAGGCACAGAACAGACAAGAAAAGGACAGTGAGATTATGTCGAGGGAGACCGTAATAGAGGACCTAAAACAAAAGGATACAGCTGCAGGAGAGGAAGTAGGGTTACAGTGTTACTTACGCGCTTTCTCGTAATGCTTCCTCTCCTGCAGCTGAGATCTTTCTGAAGCAGTATACCATCTCTATGTAGAGCCAAGCCTGTAGCCCGATGATGGACACGTACATCATCACCTCAGAGACTATGGAGGCCGTCCCTCTGGTGGCTGTAGAGACAGAGAGAGGGGGGGGGGGAGTCAAAGCACTCAAAAGGCATCACATAGGCTCTTAGCACTTACAAAGGCCTTAATAAAAGCTTTAAATTGCATACAAAACATTAGTCTGTATAGTAATACTGAACCTTTAGCCACCACTTTCAGGTGCACAAGTTTGCTGACAACGTTCTGGTATTCGTAGAACTCGTACGACAGGAGCCGGTGGAAGTGGCAACTGTAGGTGCCCGAGTCATTGAAGGTGACATTGAAGACGTAGATGGACGCATCCTGTATGTCTTGGCTCCTCTTACTGCCGTTCCAGTCCACGCGGTCCTCGAAGCGCTCATCCACAATGTGGGGGCCCTCCTCATTGTAATTATATATCTAATGACACAATGACATCTGGGTCGTTCACCTGGCACTGAAAATCTCTCCGGTTTCACTTCCTAGATCGACACCCGTATCTGGCAACATCCAAGATAATAGACTCAAAAGGATACAACTGTGTTTTGAGAGAGGTTCTTTGAGTAGGAAAGTATACTCAAAGTTCCATAAAGTAGCTGTGATCCTATCTGCCTATCGGCTGTCTCAGTTGCCCTTGTGATCTCTGAGATCTAAAATGTCTTCCAGATTAATTCCATTTGAACCGCACTCAAAACTCTGCCATATAATGTAGTTGGGCATTGTGGTGTGTGCATACCTTTGTGTGTTGTGCATTGTGGTTGTGTGCTCAGGGATAGGCTCTGGGCAATGTGGCGTAAGACAGCATTGTCTAGAGGACTACTGTTGGCATACTCTAAACAGACTGTGGACTACCGTGGCAGAATGTTTTATGTGGGCACCAGAGCAAACAAAACCCCAAACCTAATCCTACATTCTACTGCAGTTTGTAGTAATTTGGAATACTATAGCAATCATAATCAGTCTCAGATACTCACATGTGCATAGTCAGCTTCCCCTTTGGCCTTGAAATACCAGTCGACTGTGGCAGAAGCCTCCACCTCGGGCCTCATCTTACAGGAGATGCAGCCCAGTTTGAACCCTTTGCCTGCAACGGCCTCAGTGTCCGAGTCCACCTCTGAACAGGCCCCATGGCACAGGGACACTGTTGTTGAGAGGAGAGATGCTATTAGTACTTAATATTTTGATATTAGAAATGGGTAGCTTCACAATTCAACAGTACACAGAAGAATATCCATATATTGAAAGATGTTGTCTATCCACAAATGGTCAACTCCACTAAGGTGGTCAACTCCACTAAGGTGGTCAACTCCACTTACCAAAGAGGGCGCAAAGCAGAGACAGGAGCAGCAGCCGCATAGCAGACATGTCCTAGGGTGTAATGTAGCAACACTAGTACAAATCCTAGGGCTGCGAAGCCTCAAAAGGTATCAAATATCCCAACAGTCTCTTTGAACACTTGAGAGTAAGATATTCCTTTGAGATGTTATCCAGAAAGACTTTGTTTGAGCAAAGTAAGAAATGGTAGGGACTGAAGTTGCTTCCTCCGAAATGACCTTAGAAATAACAAAAATAGGAGTCCCAACATCTTCAATAATATATTTGACGTGTGTTAAATTCCTTCAACAAACACTTGATATTATAATAATAATAATAATAATATATGCCATTTGGCTGATGCTTTTATCCAACGCAACTTAGTCATGCATGCATACATTTTACTCACGGGTGGTCCCGGGAATAGAACCCACAATCTTGGTGTTGCAGGCGCCATGCTCGTTGTGCCATGCTCTTAGTGCCATGCGCTTCTCTTTAAATGGAAACAATCTTCTTATTTAAAGACTATTGCATTAATGAATTGACATTGTTACATAGGCTACTGTTCTCATGTGCTTTTTCATGCAGGACATGCAAGTTTTACCATTAATATTTGTTTACAATGAATGTGTTTTAGGAAAACTCTGGCGCTTGATAATTTCAATTCAATAAAGTGCAAATATAAGGCCAACAGGCCAAGGAGAGACTTTCTAGAGAACAAACAGAATACCCAATACAGACTAAGAGTGCTAATCTAATATACAGTAGGCCTATTTAAAAGCCTCCCTTAAAAAGATGACTGCAGCCAATATAAACTTTTTTTAAAACATTTAAATCTAGCAAATAAAAGTGCTTCACTTCTTTGGCTTGAATCCACAAGTTAAACATAGGTTACAATGTTCAATGCAACATTGATCTGATTACTGCTGTTACAAAAGAGCCTACACATCCCTAAACTATAACTATGATTATGGTCAGTTTTTTCTATTGTTACAGATCTTTGTTGACACAGTGTTTACAGATCTATACCCTGGCCTGGGATTATCAGTTCCCTGAAGTCTTAATATCAAATACTCTAATCTATTATTATCTTTACAGGCTATTTATATCAACTGTAGTCTGATATTCTATTCGAATAGTAGGCCTAGTTCTAAATGACATTGACACGGTTATATATGACGCTTATTGGAATAATCTGTCGACATTTTAGGCCTTTGGTTTAAATAGGCTACTGTAAAATCGCAAGCCACTGCATAGGCTAAATTAAAAATTAATTGCATGCCAGAAGAAAGAAGGCCTAGGCTACATAAGCAACATACCGATTATATTTAATTTTTTAGGAACACGGTAAATGTGTTATTGCGCTATTTAGTTTAAATAATCATCATTTGCGTTGTCTCACATTTTACTGTCCTCACGTTGTCCTTTCTGAACAAAATTGCCTCCTTATGCCGATTTGTCCTTTCTCCGGGGGAAATTTAGGCTATCTTTTCCTTCTGATTGATTATTATTATTGTTGATCCTTTTGAGTGGCAAAAATTATTCCACCCATTAAAATGACCCTGGACTTGTAGGCCTAGAATAGATGTTTCTCCCAGGATTGCATTGCGAATAATACAGACTTCTGGCTCCCTGTCTGACGTTAATTTTTTACCGCAGTGCATTTGGCTGCAGCATCCTCCAAACAGGACACTTGTGTGAAGCTAGCCACAATAAGGCTTAGCCACAATAGCGGAATGAGCTTCGCCTTCAGAATAAAGGTCCCCCATTGGAAGTGATTCAAATGGATACAAATACTGGAATCATGCCATATTTGGACGAGATAGGCCTGATGCTAAACAAGGTCGGAATGTTGTTTTATAAATTCAACAAAAGACAAGAATTAGTTAATTTGACACGAATTTATAAAGAATCTGTAGAAATCACACTGTGGATGTATTAGACTTTAGAATTGCATTACTTGGTGACACTGACAGATTACAATTCTGAAGGATTTACACAAATATTATCGTCGTAGCTCATATTAGGGAACTAGGGCAACTGCCCCTAGAAACCAACTAATCCCTTTGAAAAAGGCCTATGTAGCATTGACATGAGTCAGAACACATTATTCTAGTGTCAAAATTGACTACAACGTGTAAATAGGATAATTTTGGTCATAAAGTCAGTTTTATCTAAACAGAGTTTCGAACCTCAGTGCGTCACAACAAGTAAATTAAGATTGGGATTGGATTACAATTATGTCAACAAATCCTGCCCCCTTTTGCCAAACTCCACGTGCAAATCGCCCCTCCGCCCTCTCGCTTCCCTTCATTGAGGGAGTTCTATTACACTGGCCCGGGATGCACCGGGAAATGGCCCGTCACGTCATTTGGAGCAAGCAGAGGGAGGGAGGAGCGCTCTTCTCACATTAGGCTAATCTGCGCCACTCGGTCATGATGTCAACAAGGCAGCTAGTTGCATCATCCAGAAACATCTCTTTTCCATAAAATGTTAGAATTTTCGGTCCCACTTTCAATTATGTTCAGTTAATAAAGGCTTCACAAAGCCTTCATAAGCACTACATAAATGTGTTACAAAGCATCTATTACCATATTTCATACCTTAAAGGGTTCATAACGTGGCATAACTCTGTGACCTAATCACCAATGTCAAATGCGATATAACCCATTATGTCGAATATGATTTAAACATGTTCCTGCCTTTTCTTGTGAGTTTTTCCTAGCCACCGTGCTTCTACATCTGCATTGCTTGCTGTTTGGGGTTTTAGGCTAGGTTTCTGTATAAGCACTTTGTGACATACGCTGATGTAAAAAGGACTTTACAAATACATTTGATTGATTGATTGACATGACTATGAGACGTGACTGTATCTAGGAGGATTTTTATTTAGCTGAGCCTGTTAGCTAACTAAATTTGATTGAAACTACGATTGAGGTAGCTATGCAATCTAACTCAACACTTAACTATTACACAGTTTCTCACTGTCTAGTGGCACCACAAGTGGGCAGTTGATTTGCAAACTCCTTGGCGTACACATCACTGACAAACTGAAATGGACCACCCACACAGACTGTCTTCCCCCGCACCTACCTGATTCAGAGGGTTTGAATTAAATGCAGAAGACACATTTCAGTTGAATACATTCAGTTGGACAACTGACTAGGTATCCCCATATCCCTTTCTCTTTCCCTTTCAACCTCAGGAGGCTAAAGAAATCTGACTTGTCACCTAAAACCCTCACAAACATTTACAGATGCACAATTTAAAGCATCCTATCGGGCTGTATCACCGCCTGGTACAGCAACTGCACCACCCGCAACCACAAGGCTATCCAGAGGGTGGTGCGCATTACCGGGACCAAAAAGATCATCAAGGACATCAACCACCTAAGCCACTGCCTGTTCTCCCTGTTATCATCTAGAAGGCGAGGTCAGTACAGGTGCATCAACGCTGGGACCGAGAGACAGAAAAACAGCTTCTATCTCAAGGCCATCAGACTGTTAAACAGCCATCACTAGCCCATTAGAGGCTGCTGCCTATAGGCTTAGACTAGGAATCACTGGCCACTTTAAGGAATGAAACACTAGCCACTTTTATAATGTTTACATATCTGGCATTACTCATCTCATATGTATATACCGTATTCTGTACTATTCTACGTTATCTTAGTCACTTAATAATGTTTACATAGCTTGCATTACTCATCTCATATGTATATATTGTATTCTATACTATTCTACGGTATCTTAGTCACTTAATGTTTACATATCTGGCATTACTCATCGCATATGTATATACTGTTTTCTATACTATTCTACGGTATCTCATTCATTGAATATTGTTTACCTATCTTGCATTACTCATTTCATATGTATATGCTGTATTCTATACTATTCTACTGTATCTTAGTCCGTTCCGCTCTGACATCACTCGTACATATGTATATAGTCTTAATTAATTCCTACTTAGATTTGTGTGTATTGGGTATATGTTGTGTAATTTGTTAGATATTACTGCACTATTGGAGCTAGAAGCACAAGCATTTTGCTACACGCCCAATAACATTTGATTTGATACACTGCTAACCAAGCAACAGCGCAGGGCATGTGCACTAATATAAGGCCTGTTAAACTTTGACCCCCTCTGGTGGCATTTTTTAAACATCACATAATATTGTATATTATCCTCTGTGACAAAACTGACTCGTTAGCTCTCGTCACGAACGTGCATTATTTAATTTCCCTTATAAATTGTTTAGCGCATTCATGTTTCCCCATATATGTCGTAATTAATTTCTCATAAATGTATATACTGTTGTCCTTTCCTCTTTTGCCAGTATCATAGGTGTTTACCGTGCGCAAGGCTAATTATGTGTTGAGGAATTGTTTGGTCAAGTAGCATTGTGAAACATTTCAGTTTCATATTCAAATGCAATAATTGACCATTTTGCAATCCTCCCAGTGGATGCGATGTTCAGGTGCCCGTGAATACATGCTACACTGACGACAAAGAAGTTTGTTAATTTCCATATTGTAATGTGTCCTGTGTTTGAAGATTGTGTCTCGGAGCCTGCAGAACTGTTGTTATGAAATGTGTATTCATTAATGGAAAGTATTCCCGATTTGAGGATAAGCCAGGAATGTTTAAGATGTTTTTTTTAGACAGAATATGTAAATGTGGGTATAATGAAGATGTCTGTTACGTTATTTAATATGCCATATTTGGGTAAAGAGTTCCATGGTTAATGGTATGGTCCAGAGGGAGGGGCCATAGATATAAAGGTACCTGGTTCACCTGGGAGCTGGAGGGATGTTCTAGCTCTGGTATGTGAGCTGTGTGGGGAGGCTATCCATAGCCTGGTATACCCCAACCTGCTATAGTTGGTTAGGTATGTGAGCTGTGTGGGGAGGCTGTCCATAGCCTGGTATACCCCAACCTGCTATAGTTGGTTAGGCTGGGTAGGCCTAAATGAGGCTTAGGTTTTCAGTTTATATTCAATCCTGCATTTTGAGAGTCTGTTCATTTTGTAAATACCTTTTGTAGATTATGTAAATAGTAATTGTATTTCGTCATTCACCGGGAACCACCTTTTCACTGTTAATAAACTGGACACTATTTTGCCCTTAAGGTTAAGACTGCTCCAACATCCGGTCCCTGCAACACCCTCAGAAAGTACATTTCAGTTTCAAAACTATAAGTCCTACAAGCTGTTAGAAAGGTAAGAACTGTGTTCCACCAATTACTGCTCCAAAGTTATTTAATTCAGAAAATAATGCTTCAGATCTTTTTACCTAATGGTGGCTCTCTAAACATGTGCAAATTCCCATTGGAACACAGCCATTTTAAAAGTGCTGGGCTTGTGCAACGTGCCATATTATTATTATATACAGAAAGCTGAGGTCTCTACCTATCCATTGATGTAACCATATCATCTTTCTAATCCCCAGTTTGTCCACTAGACAGCAGTAGGAGATCACATGATGTCTCTTGGCCACTTGAAACCAGTTATGGATTGGATTTTCAAGCCTGACTTCTTAAAATGACTTTAGCAATCAGGGCTTTCAAGTTATGGAGTTTGTTTTCTTGAAATAAGACAGGGACTTATGACATTGCCAGCAGTAAGACTTGAGTTTTCCAAAACGACAAGGCCGGTAGCTTTCAAATGATGCCACTTTCTATTTTCTGATTATACATTTGTTGGGGGGAGGGGGGATACCCACCAAACTCACAAGGCCCAAAACAACCGCTCAGTTTAACCACAAAAGTTGTCCCCTGATGTGGTTTAAGCATTGTTGTGAACACAGAAAATCAATTTGTTCTATAAAAAAATAAAGTGTGAAAAAATGGGAGAAAGCTGATTTTTTTTTCATTCTGCAAAAAAACTGAATTAGGCAAGAAATATATACGGGTTTAAAAAGGCCCTACCAACGTGTTTTGCTGTGCATGACTGCACTTTAGAGTGTGTGTCATCCTGCAGCACAGCATTTTGGGAAAAGTTGAGGTCAGTCAGGTCCAATATTGGCTATGCATCCAAGAAGGAAAGAGGTTGGGCCATCCTAGAAATGTTTTAGACTAATATAATATATACTATTTAGCAGACGCCTTCATCCAAAGCGACTTAGTCATCCGTGCATACATTTTTACGTATGGGTGGTCCCGGGAGTACAACCTACTATCCTGGCATTGCAATGCTCTACCAAGATATATGAATTTCAATTTAATATGATTTATAAAGCCTTTATTAAGCAGTGCTTATGCCACCCTTTATAAAACACTAGTTTTTGTCATATCAGTGGTTAACATCAGTGGTCACACGGTTATGTCAAATTTATGAACCCTTTATAGAGCATGACATATGGTTATAGATTATTTGTGACACATTTATGTCGTTTATATGAAGGCTTTCTGAAGGCTTATGAAGCCTTTGTAAGCTACACGTCATTTAAAACGAGGCCGAATTTTCAAACCAGTTTTCACTGGGAAGGCAGATAACACATTTTTATCAAAAACAATCACTTTTGCATGTGAAAACACAGAATCCTACTCATCATATAATTTAGTCACTTTTGTTTTGAGCCGGTTCCAAAACTGCCCGGTTCCAAAACTAATGCAATCACTTTTCACCCGGTTCAAAGTCATCCCACCGGGGTAACCCGGGCTGACGAACCCCCTCATTGAATGGGGCCCCTTCCAAAAAATATTGCCGTTTTGAAACTACACTAAAAGTGCAGTAACTGCAGTCAACTGTGGTATTTTGGACGCAGTAATTTCAGAATAACTGCAGTACTGCATTCTAACTGCAGTTACAATGCAAAATTACTGCAGTAAAAAAAATGTCTTATTTTGGACACAGTATTTGCAGCATACTGCAGTTATACTGCACTCTGACTGCAATCTTTTTTCGTAAGGGGCTCCGTTGTTTCATCTCCCCCAAACCGTTCAAGTCAAAAGATCACTGCCGTTTGAGACTTAAAAGCCCTATACGGATTGACCAACCAGTGGGGGTTAGTATACCGTTAGCTAGACCATAGACTACTGGTTATGTATATTTTGATAATCATTATCATCGCTAGCATAGCTGACGTTAGCTAGCTAGCTACCTAACTAACTAGCTATGTTTTTTTTTTTTTTTTTATGTATATATTTTTTTATATTTATAGTCCCCAAAAAATTGCTAGCTACCTCAATACAACTTGGAGTACAAAAACCTTTTGTTAGTGTTACGGCAGATTTCCTCCTCTTCGTCTGAAGAGGAGGTGTAGGGATCGGACCAAGACGCAGAGTGGAAAGTGTTCATATTTTAATGAAAGTAAACTGAACACTTCAAGATACAAAAAACAACAAACGTGACCAAACCGAAAACAGTCCCGTGTGGCACGAACACTAACACGGAAGACAATCACCCACAAAACCCAACACCAAACAGGTTACCTTAATATGGTTCTCAATCAGGGACAACGATTGACAGCTGCCTCTGATTGAGAACCATATCAGGTCAAACACAGAAATAGACAAACCAGACACAAAACAATGAATGCCCACCGAACTCACATCCTGACCCACTAAAACAAACAATTAACACAATAACTAGGGTCAGAACGTGACAGTTAGGATTGTGATGTTGCCAGACTGACTTTAGATGCAGTATAATTTAGCCAGAAAACTAAAGTTGAGGGGACAACCGTATTTTAGCAAGCTAACATTAACATTGCTAGCTATTTTTGATGAACTTTGCTAGCTAGTAACAGTAATGGCAACATTGGCATCTCTCTAAAGTAAATTTGATGACATCATAATATGACAAAGTTGTTTCCTAATAATTATTTTCCTACTTTAGTAATGTCATCCTATTTCCATGCAACTCTAAGTTAGTGTAATTTAGACAAAACAGTCCCGCCTCCCAGGTGCAACCCATGTCTAGGGCAGAATTAAATAATGGCTGCAGCTATGGTGGTACTAGCTAAATCCTGTCTGAATACAACTAGCAGCTACAAACTCAAACTGAGGTAAAGTATGTGTTCACAATAACTTTTGCATTGATTGTCATAGAAATATCAAAATAAGTGCTACTTATTATAAAAAGGCCAAATATAAACATAGCTCAAGCTAATTCTAGCTAATTCTATGCTTTACAGATGTAAACTGGCTTTCTCCAGACTGGATTAGATTCAGGCCGGTGATGCCATTAACCCATGCAACCAACTGCGACATGTTTTGCTATGGCCCTGGGTTGGTCGTTGTTTCAGAGGTGGGTTTTGTATCAGACATTCAACATGCATTCAACAGACATTCACTGTTATTTTTTATTCATTTAACTAGGCATGTCAGTTAAGAACAAATTCTTATTTACAATGACGGCCTAACCCGGACGACGATGGGCCAATTGAACGCCGCCCTATGGGACTCCCAATCACGGCTGGTTGTGATACAGTCTGGAATCAAACCAGGGTCTGTAGTGATGCCTCTAGCACTGAGATGCAGTGCCTCTGACCGCTGCACCAATCGGGAGCTCAAATCTCTTGTTCGCAATACCTTTTGCATTGATTGTCATAGAAACCTCAAAACAAGTGCTACTTATTCTAAAAAGGTCTCGCCTGCTTTTACAACCTTTGATTTGCATAAAAAGTCAAGTGTTGATTTGATAGAAATAACCAAATCATATACAAATGCATTTAAATCTCTTATCCTTAATTTTCTTCCCCTCATGCTTTAAACTGTGGAATACCGCAGGGCAGCTGCCTTGGGCCACTTCTTTATTTAATATATACCAACGACCTTCCTTATGCCTTATCTGTAACTCAAGCTACTATATTTGCAGATGATACTACAATTTATACAGCAAGACAATCGGTTCAACAGGTACAGCAAGCTTTACAAGGAGATTTGGAGAATATCAGGGAGTGGGTTTGCCGGAACAAACTTGTTTTAAACACTAAGAAAACCAGAGATATGTTGGTCTGTTCCACTAAGAAAAGGCCAACACAGCATGGGATACAATGAAGTATGGGGGGAGTACAAATTGAGGAAGTGGCAGAAACCAAACTACTGGGAGTGCAGCTAGACAACTGCTTATCATGGTCGTCTCAAATAACTCATCTATGTACAAAAAAATATTAAAACAGCATGCATGATCAGAAGGATAGCTAAATATTTACCAGGAAAGATTCTTAAGCAAATAACACAAGCATTAATTGAGAGTCAGGTGAACTACTGTTCTGTGGTCTGGGGAAATGCATCATCAAGTGAAGTTAGGAAGCTGCAGAATGCACAGAATAAAGCAGCAAGAATTGTTTTAAGGTGGAGATATGGTTCTTCTGTTGCAGTCATGCGCAGTGTTCTTGGTTGGTCATCAATCAACAAGATAATTGAAAAAAACATGCTTATTTTATTTCATAATATACACCATTTAAAACGGCCAAACTCTATTCACAACGGTATTCAGTTGGTAAGAGACAGACATTCAGTAAATACTAGGAACAGATTGTCCACCATCTATGTGTTATCCAGACAGAAAAGAGAAATAGGCAAAATAATATTTCGATTTAGAGCAATAAAGCCATGGAATAATTTAACTGGGCAAACCAGAAACCTCTCAATATATAAATTTAAACAATACTTTAAAACCATTTAAATATAATACATAGAAATGTTGTGTTGGACTATAGTAGATGAAGAATCAATATCTTTTTAGACTGAGTATTTATCGGGTCAATATGTTAGTGTATTATGTCTGTTTGTAACACTGTGTTTATATGTGAAAATATGTTCGTATTATAAATTGTATTTTAATGTTTAAGGACTCTTGGAAGATTAGTCCAAATGAGGACTAAAAGAGATCCAAATAAAATATATATATTTTTTTTTAATTAAAAAATATCCTCAATACATTTTTCATGGATTGTCATAGAAAAATCGAACTAAATCAAAATTATTCAAATCCTTAATAAAACTGATGGTTTGTGTCACCGCCATTCAAGTTTCGGCTTTACAAATGGTGTCACAGAATTACCTGCCAGTGAATCTTAGCACACCATTCCACAGCTGCAGGGGTGGCAGGGTAGCCTAGTGGTTAGAGCGTTGGACTAGTAACTGAAAGGTTGCAAGTTCAAATCCCCGAGCTGACAAGGTACAAATCTGTCGTTCTGCCCCGAACAGGCAGTTAACCCACTGTTCCTAGGCCGTCATTGAAAATAAGAATTTGTTCTTAACTGACTTGCCTCGTTAAATAAAGGTAAAATAAAAAAATTAACATCCTTCTCTCAGAAACAAAATATGTAACTGGCCCTTCCCAGCTCTGGCCCTAACCAAACCGATTGATTGCTAGGGACCAGGTTGCTAGGTGTCTCATCACACCGTGGGGTAAGCCAATCACAGGCAGTCATCTTGGGTTCCAGATCCCCAATTCTTGCCGCAGTTGCAGAGAGAGCATTAAGCTCCTACACCTCTTCCCTGCAACTGGACTCATTCACAAATCTTGACATATGTGGGATGGTGTGCATATATAAAGTAAGTAGAGGGAGGGAAATTGTATTTGTGTATGTTACTGCTGGTTGTTCAGTACAATATTAGCTTTTAGTTTTATACAGTTCTTTGCCATTTGTGCTCTATTCTGTAAGGTTCTGTATCTGTGCATTCTTGCCCTTCTGTATTCATTTGGTATGTGAATATTCATTGCCTCTATTTTCTCCTTTTACAGACCACTACCATTCTACTTTCCATATCTGCCTATGAATGTCAAAAAAGTATCCCTGTGTGTAACTCTGAGCTTGAATCAATCCCCATCTCCTCTGACCGGAGGTGGTGCTTGAGGGCCCCAGACCAGCAAAATACGGAGATCCAGGTCGCACTCTTTCAAATGGTGTGTAATTACTGAGCACAATGGTGTGAAATTATTGATGTACATAATTGCATGATGTATAGGTCCCCCTGTCTGTCCAGTGCCCTGACCACTGTTTTGTTTCACTGAACTTATTGAGACAGCACTGAGTGACCTGTTCCTGCCAACATAACACCACAACCCTGAAGATCTCCACCTGACTGCCACAATGAAGCTCACTCAGAACAAGCTACAGAAGTCAAGATTAATTTGGATAAGTAGAAAATACTGTATCCCACATGCCACAAGTTGCACTGGACCAGGATATCTATAATGGGATTTTTTTTGTTTGGTCGATGTGAGGACTGTTAAAGGGCAGGAATACGACCCTTCCATAGTCCACAGAGAGAAATAGATTATTCATTTTACAGCATCAGAACCATATTCATATAGTAATTTAACATCTTCCAAGAACAGCTATTCATATACAGTATGTAGCAGAAACAACATGTAAGTCATATGAGAACATCAATTCATAAACTGTAAAAGTCCCACAAATCCTCCATTAGGAAATGGGCTCCTGCCCACAGGCGAGTAACAACATACTGGGCCATGACAGACGGAGTGGGGACAGGGGAGACTTCACCTCATACCAGTGTGGATGAAACCACGACATACCCAGTACTTACAGGTTCTGTATATATCTGCGCTGAGGGTTTGCATGTTAGCTTAGCTTAGCAAAGCTAACATATTTAATTATTTTAAATTGGTCATACCTAGGTTAATTTAGCCATTAGATGTAGAATTGTAGGACCTATGTAGGTATAAATATATATTTGAAACTTACTGCTATTATCCCATAGAAGCACATTCAATAACAGATTCTTACATGGAAAAACAGATAGTCAGAAAATAAATCAAAAGGAAGTTTGTTTTGAAGTGTCTGTCTTATCTATATTGTAAATCTACATCTCTTGTGTTTGTGAGAGTCTCATCTTACAAAGAAGGGGTCATAATAGTTTGTAGCCCAAACCGTTCGGACCAGTGGAGACTGCTGCGGGGAGAACAGCTCATAATAATGGCCGGAACGGAGCAAATGGAATGGCATCAAACACCTGGAAACCATGAGTTTGATGTGTTTGATACCACTCCACTGATTCCGCTCCAGTCATTACCACGAGCCCGTTCTCCCCAATCAAGGTGCCACCAACCTCCTGTGGTTCCTTACACTACAGACGTTTCTGTGAGAAAACCAAATTTAGTAATGTCTCCTGGTCTGACAAACACCTCTGCCACTTTTCACCGCAGATGTGGAAGGCCAACGTAGGCGGATGCGGTGGATTGAGACTTAGCCCATGCAAAAAACCTGATATCTCCAGCTTTAACCGACAGATTTTGATGTGGATTGTCATATTATGCAAATCAGATTTCCGCACGGGGGCAGACATCGACTCTGTCTTTTCAAATCAAGGGTCATATCCCTGCCCTATGTTTGCCATGAGTCTAAAAACGATGAACTTGTTATTCACCATTATTATGTATTTTTGTGACAATTGCCAACTGCTGTATCTTTGTAACCCCTGCCAACTAACGTAATGTAACGTATGACTGAGAAACAATATTAAACTGGAAATCTGTCTCATGTTCCTTTCAGTCTATAGTTGCTGCTCTTGAATGACTTACTTTTATTTCTTATTCATATTTTTTTTCAACTGCATTGTTGGTTAGAGGCTCGTAAGTAAGCATTTCATTGTAAGGTATACATCTGTTGTATTCGGCGCATGTGACTAATGAAATTTGATTTGATTTGAAGTCTGGTTATCCAACACGAACATCTAGTTCCACCAATATCTAGTCTAGACATACTTCACTAAATATTACGTTACATATGGATAGGCACGAAATACTATTTCATAGTCGATGTGCAGGGATACGAGGTAGATATGTACTTATAGGTAGGGGTATAGTCAATAGGTAACTAGCCACCCAAGTGTTTTGTGTGCGTGTGTCTGTATTGGTTGGAGTGTCAGTATGTGTGAGTGTATCGGTAGAGTCCAATGTGTGTGTGTGTGTGTATAGGGTCAAAAGAGTAAAAAGGTCAATGCAGATAGTCCAGTCAGCTATTTGGTTAGCAGTCTTATGGGGGTAGAAGCTGTTCAGGAGCCTTTTGGTCCCAGACTTACCGCTCCGGTTTGCAGTGCGGTAGCAGAGAGAACAGTCTACATACAACTTGGGTGGCTGTAGTCTGACCAATTTTAGGGCCTTCCTCTGACACCACCATACGGTTGAGAGGGATGAGTCTGGCAGCACAACCGATTGGCAAATGTACTGCAAATTGAGAAATCATGTGACTAAACTGATTAAAAAGAAAAATAAACTATACTATGAAACAAAGATCAATTATATAAAGAAGGAGAGTAAAAAGCTTTGGAGCACCTTAAATTAAATGTAGGGAAAAAGGGCAAACTCAGTCCATCATTCCTTGAATCAGATGGCTCATTCATCACAAAACCCACTGATATTGCCAACTACTTCAATGATTTTTTAATTGGCAAGATTAGCTAATTTAGGCATGACATGCCAGCAACAAATGCTGACACTACACATCCAAGTATATCTCACCAAATTATGAAAGACAAGAATTGTAAACTTTTGGAGAAAATGGTGTTTGACCAGATACAATTCAATTTTACAGTAAACAAATTGACAACAGACTTTCAGCATTCTTATAGGGAAGGACATTCAACAAGCACAGCACTTGCAACAATGACCACAGTTGATGAAAATTGATGATAAAAAGATTGGGGGGCTGTTTTGTTAGACTTCAGTGTGGCTTTTGACATTATCAATCATAGTCTGCTGCTGGAAAAACGTATGTGTTATGGCTTTACACCCCCTGCTATATTGTGGATACAGAGTTAGCTGTCTAACAGAACACAGAAGGTGTTCTTTAATGGAAGCCTCTCCAACATAATCCAGGTAGAATCAGGAATTCCCCAGGGCAGCTTTCTAGGCCCTTACTTTTTTCAGTCTTTAGTAATGACATGCCACTGACTTTGAGGAAAGATAGTGTCTCTATGTATGCAGATGACTCAACACTATACACATCAGCTACTACAGCAACTGAAATGACTGTAACACTTAACAAAGAGCTGCAGTTAGCTTCAGAATGGGTGGCAAGGAATAAATTCATCCTAAATATTTCAAAAACTAAAAGCATTGTATTTGGGACAAATCATTCACTAAACCCTAAACCTCAACTAAATATTGTAGTGAATCATGTGGAAATTGAGCAAGTTGAGGTGACTAAATTGCTTGGAGTAACCCTGGATTGTAAACTGTCAAGGTCAAAACATATTGATACAACAGTAGCTAAGATGGGGAGAAGTCTGTCCATAATAAACTGCTGCTCTGCCTTCTTAACAGCGCTATCAACAAGGCAGGTCCTACAGGCCTTAGTTTTTTCGCACCTGGACTACTGTTCAGTCGTGTGGTCAAGTGCCACAAAGAGGGACTTAGGAAAATTGCAATTGGCGCAGAACAGGGCAGCACAGCTGGTCCTTGGATGTACACAGAGAGCTAACATTATAATATGCTTGTCAATATGCATTGTGGAACAGCGGGGACTGTGAGGAAACTCAAACACAGGCACAGATATGTGGTAATAGAGTAGTGGCCTGAGGGCATTCACTTAATGTGTTGTGAAATCTGTTGTGAATGTATTGTAATGTTTTTAAATTGTATAACTGCCTTAATAGGGCTGGAACAAAGGAAGAGTAGCTACTGCCTTGGCAGCAGCTAATGGGGATCCATAATAAATACAAATACAAATACCACCTGGTATAAAGGTCCTTGATGGCAGTGAGTTCGACCCCAGTGATGTACTGAGACGTACCCACTACCCTCTGTAGCACCTTGCGGTCGGGTGCCGGATCCTTCAATGGGATTCTGGAGACGGTTTTGGACACAACATGGACCATAGCTGCACCTCTTCCAGTTCAGCTTGAGTTAGTGGTTTATTGAAAATATTGAAAATAAATGGTGACATTTTTTGAGAAACTGCCCTGTCAGTGGATTATAAGATATAGTGTTGACATTCAACATTCATTAATTAGTTAGGGGTGACATTTCTCTGGCCCCATCCCTCAGCTGTATACCTAAACCAATGTTGTGGACTGTAATGCGCATTGTCAAAAGTCACACGGGTGTCCTCTTCCTTTTCCACAAAGCTTTGAAAATGAGCTATACAAGTGCATACTTACTGTTTTCCAATTCAAGTATCTGTTTCTTCTTTGAGTGTCTTTTCCAGATGTTTTTAGAATATGTTGCACTTGTTTTGATGTTTCACTTGTTTTGATGTTTCACTTGTTTTGATGTTTCACTTGTTTTGATGTTTCACTTGTTTTGATGTTTCACTTGTTTTGATGTTTCACTTGTTTTGATGTTTTACTTGTTTTGATGTTTCACTTGTTTTGATGTTTCACTTGTTTTGATGTTTCACTTGTTTTGACAATCAATGAAAAAAATGATTGTGAACAAGAGACTTAAATGCATTTTTATACGATTTGATTATTTCTATAAAATCAACACTTTACTTTTTATGAAGGATCAAATGTTGTAAAAGTAGGCGAGACCTTTTTAGAATATTTAGCAATTGTTTTGATGTTTCTACGACAATCAATGCAAAAGTTATTGCGAACAAGAGATTTGGGCTCCCGAGTGGTGCAGCGGTCTAAGGCACTGCATCTCAGTGCTAGAGGCGTCACTACAGACCCTGGTTTGATTCCAGTCTGTATCACAACCGGCCGTGATTGGGAGTTTCATAGGGCGGCGCACAATTGGCTCAGCGTTGTCCGGGTTAGGGTTTGGCCGGGGTAGGCCGTCATTGTAAATAAGAATTTGTTCTTAACTGACTTGCCTAGTTAAATAAAGGTTAAATAAATAATAAATAATGGTGAATGTCTGTTGAATGTCTGATATAAAACCTACTTTACCTCTGTGAAACAGCAACCAACCCAGGGCCATAGCAAAACATGTCACAGCTGCATGGGGTAACGGCATCACCGGCCTGAATGTAATCCTGGCTGGAGAAAGTCAGTTTACATCTGTAAAGCATAGAATTAGCTTCCAAATTAGATGATGTTATTTCTTAAGCTATGTTTATAATTGATGGATGATTACAATTGTTGACCCTGTTTGTCTGTTAGACAAAGTGCCCAGCTGGGTGCCAGACCGATCCCCTGGTCATGAATGGATGCTGGGACCTACCACACAAGAAAGTTAGACCACTCTGAGTCTCTGACATGTTAGCCAAGGTGGCCCCATTACCACCAGACAAAATGCAGATAGGCACAGTATCTGTATCGGCTGGGAAGGACAATGAAAGATGAAAGCTGCACATTGCTATATTAGCAGAACACTGCTTCTATGGCATTATGTAAAGGTTTGTTTATTCTACATGGACCTGTTCTACATTTGAAAGATATCAAAACACTTAGTTTACAACATCTACATAAATTCAGCAATTGCATTCTTCTCATATTACTCTGTAGGTTACTGACCTACTCAAAGCTTCCTCCAGCATCTAACCATACATCTGGCTGTAGTTATTGAACTCAAACTGCAAGAGGTTTGTTTGTTGCGATTGAGTGAGGGGAAACAGCTGCAGGAAAGGCTCTGACAGATGGGTGTGTCTTCATGGTGGCAAGGACACACTCAAGAAACACCCACAGCAAAACACAAGCCCCCAAGCTAACTCAGGTTTGTCTTCTGTCATAGCCACCAGCATTTCTTGAGGAGCAAGCCAAAAAATGAGGCCAAATCAGTGGTGCAATTCCCCTTTAACTGTGGACAATCACCTCACTATATATATATAGCCTATTGTATGTATTGACATTCATATTGCAATGCCTATGGGTCTTGTGTCCATGAAATGGGAAATCAGCCTACTCAGTGACATAAACAGATTACAATTCTGACGAGTTAACACAAATATTAGCGTATTCATGGGGATCTGTTATTCGGAGCCCCATGAAATGACACCATATCTACATTCTACAGATGCTACTGACTATTCCCTACAATACTTTTACTGTCACACCCAGAATAGGTTTTGCTCTATAAGCCAATATGTAATCGATATGCAGTGATTTGCATTGGTGGCATTTATGGGACCTTGGAAAGTTTTTAAAACCCAAATTTAATACAAATGTCACTTAAATATGAACAAATATCAATCCTTGTTCATGTTTAAACAATAATTTATCATAAATCATGAAATAAAATAAAGGTTATTATATTGACACTTTTCTACTATTACGTGGGGTACTTTTATTTAGAAATTATTCAACATTTCGCGAACCGGAAGTGTTTTTTTAGTGCTGCTGACGATACGCTTATTAGATTTATCAGATTTAGATGATTTCATCAAAATGTGTGGGCCTGTACGCTGGTTGTGTGAGATAATGCTATATTATTCGAATTCGCAATGCCAGCCTGGGCGAAACATCTCTTCTACAAGTAGCCTAGCCCACGGTGTTGCTCCATAAAAGAACAGCGCTGTGTAGAAAAATTTGTTGATCCATCAGAAGGGAAGGGTAGAATACATTTTTTCCCCCGGAGAAAGGACACATCGGGATAAGGAGGCTCTTTTTCAGAAAGGACATCGTCAGGACAGTAAAATGTGAGACATTGCAAATTATGATAATTTAGCCTAATACAAATAGAGCAATAACACTCTTACAGTGTTAAAATAAAATGATTGGCATGCAATGTATTATTAATGTATGCAAGTGGTATGCGATTTTGCTGTATTTAAACCATACAGTGTCGACACATTCAAATAAGCATCACGACGAGAACGCTATTTTAACGCATTTACAGTCTATGCCCTCTTCTGTGGTGCATTACATAACAGTGTTAATATCATTTAGAAGTAGGCCTATTATTCCTATACAAAATTAGGCTACAGTGGTTATACATAGCCTATAAAGATAATAGATTAGAGTATTTGATATTTGAACTTGCTATTCGGGATCCTTGGGACGTCCAACTCTGCCGTCACCCCATGGAAGTTGAAACGTAAAATGATTCATTAAGGTTGGTGTTACGGGTAGGGACGTTCCAACGAACCGCCATAGCACTAACCATTTGATATTAGGACTTCAGCGAACTGATAATCAAATACCAGGCCAGGGTATAGATTTCTAAACACTGTGTGAACAAAACGGACCATCCAAAAACGGACCATAACAGCTATATCCTAGGGGGACATATAAATCAGAAATATCAATATCATTAAATGTAATAAAGAAAAATAGTATATTCGCTGCAGCGATCTTTTTAAGGGAGGCTTTTAAATAGGCCTAACTGTATATTAGATTAGCACTCTTACCCTGTATTCTGCTTGTTCTCTAGAAAGTCTCTCCTTGGACAATTGGCATTTATTCGTTTGCACTTTACTAGAGTGATGAAGCATCCACTTAAAGGCACATTATATTTAATTGAAATGATCAAGCTCCAGTCTTCCTAAAACATTAACATTTTAAACCAATGTTCATGTTAAATACTTGCATGTATCCTCAAAGTGCATGGAAAAAGCATATTGTGAATGAAAAAGCCTATAAACACAGTAGCTTATGTAACAAATCAATTAATTAATGCAATAGTCTGAGAATATTTCTTCCATTAGAAAATAAGTGTTGGTTGAAGGAATTAAACCCACATCAAATGTACTATTTTTGTTTTTTCCAAGGTAATTTCGGAGGAAGCAACTTCAGTCCCTACCATTTCTTACTTTGCTCAAACAAAGTCTTTCTGGATAACATCTCAAAGGAATATCTTACTCTCAAGTGTTCAAAGAGACTGTTGGGATATTTCTTGATACCTTTTGAGGCTTCTCAGCCCTAGGATCTGTACTATCGTTGATACATTATACTCAAGGACATGTCTGCTGTGCGGCTGCTGCTCCTGTCTCTGCTTTGTGCCCTCTTTGGTATGTGAGTGTAGATGTGTAGACTGAACGTTTGTGGATAGTCACATCTTTCAATAGATGGATATTTGTCTGTGTACTGTTGAATTATGAAGCTACCCATTTCTACAATCAAAATAAAGCGAGAATAACAACTCTTATCTCCTGTAAATAGTGTCCCTGTGCCATGGGGCCTGTGCAGAGGTGGACTCGGACACTGAGGCCGTTGCAGGCAAAGGGTTCAAACTGGGCTGCATCTCCTGTAAGATGAGGCCCGAGGTAGAGGCTTCTGCCACAGTCGACTGGTATTTCAAGGCCAAAGGGGAAGCTGACTTTGCTCATGTGAGTATCTGAGGCTGATTATGATTGCTATAGTATTCCAAATTACTGCCATGGTAGTAGATTGTAGGATTAGGTTTTGGGTTTTGTTTGCTCTGGTGCCCACACAAAACATGCTGCCACTGTAGTCTGCAGTCTGTTTAGAGTATGCCAGTGCTTTTTTTTAAATGGCTAGGGTTAGGTTTACATAGTCCTCTAGACCAGGGTTTCCCAAACTCGGTCCTGGTGCACATCTCGTCACGAAGCTTTGATTATTTGAATCAGCTGTGTAGTGCTAGGGCAAAAACCAAAACATGCATCCAGGGGGCCCCAGGACCGACTTTGGGAAACGCTGCTCTAGACAAACCTGTCTTATGCCACATGGCCCAGAGCCCATCCCTAAGCACACAACCACAAGGCACAACGCACAAAGGTATGCACACACACACACAATGCCCAACCACATGATATGACGGAGTGCTGCATGCGGTTAAGATTGAATCAATCTGCATGCCATTTTAGCCCTCAGAGAGCATAAGAGCTACTGGGACAGCAGATGGGCAGATAGTGCATAGCTCACAGCTATGTAACCTTGAGTATACTTTCCTACTGGAAGCCTTTTCGAAACACAGTTGCGTCCTGTTGAGTCCATTGTCTTGGATGTTGCCAGCTACGGGTCGCGATCTAGGAAGTGAAACCGGAGACATTTTCAGTGCCAGGTGAATGACCCAGTTGTCATTGTGTCATTAGATATATAATTACGATGAGGAGGGCCAGCACATTGTGGATGAGCGCTTCGAGGACCGCGTGGACTGGAGTGGCAGTAAGCAGAGCAATGACATACAGGATGCGTCCATCTACCTCTTCAATGTCACCTTCAATGACTCGGGCACCTACCGTTGCTTCTTCCACCGGTTCCTGACGTACGAGTTCTACGAATACCAGAGTGTTGTCAGCAAGGTTGTGCACTTGACAGTGGTGGCTAAAGGTTCAGTATTACTATACAGACTAATGGCTTTGCATGCACTTGTAATTCCGATGTCAATTATCCCAATTGTTAGGAAACATTTATGACCTGAAATTAAATTCAAAAAGTGCTTTGTAAGTGCTTAGTGAGAGACTCTGTGGTGCCTTTTGAGTGCTTTGACCCCGCCCCCCCCCCCCCCCTCTCTCTGTCTCTACAGCCTCCAGAGGGACGGCCTCCATAGTCTCTGAGGTGATGATGTACGTGTCCATCATCGGGCTACAGGCTTGGCTCTACATAGAGATGGTATACTGCTACAGAAAGATCTCAGCTGCAGGAGAGGAAGCATTACGAGAAAGCGCGTAAGTAACCCTACTTCCTCTAATGCAGCTGTATCCTTTTGTTTTAGGTCCTCCCCTATTACTGTCTTCCTCCATATACAGTAATCTCACTGTCCTCCCTTTCTTGTATGCTCTGTACCTGTCCATCCTGTTGATTTGACCTCTACTGTCTTTCAAAGTGCTGAGTAGTACAATTACTCTGTTCCTATTTGTTCAATATTATCTGTCTTTCTCTCCATTTGTTTTCCTTTCCACTCCCATTCTCTCTCAATCTTTCCATCCTTGTGTCCAATAGTCGTCACATTTGCCACTCTAGAAAAGCCAAAGAAGGTATATTTCCTAAAGAAAATGTGTGCGCTTGCCTCAGCACTCATGAAGTGTTAAAACCAATTATGTTCCGTCTCTGATTGGATGTTAGCTCAGCTGACACTGCCTGCTTTGCGTCTCTACATTAGAGCAATAGGTCTGGTTACTTCAGTTGGATGGACGATTGCTTGATCAAATCAAAAATCAAATCAAATTTATTTATATAGCCCTTCGTACATCAGCTGATATCTCAAAGTGCTGTACAGAAACCCAGCCTAAACCCCCAAACAGCAAGCAATGCAGGTGTAGAAGCACGGTGGCTGGGAAAAACTCCCTAGAAAGGCCAAAACCTAGGAAGAAACCTAGAGAGGAACCAGGCTATGAGGGGTGGCTAGTCCTCTTCTGGCTGTGCCGGGTGGAGATGGAAGGGTAAAGGAAGTTATGGATGGATGAAAAAAGGGCTGGAGTGATGAATGAAGGTTAGAGGGGTTGTTGGATGGATAACGACAATTTAGAGGGGTAAGTGGATTCATAAAGAGAGGTTAGAGGGATGAATGAGTAGATCAAGAGAGGTTGAAAGATTGGAATAAACGTAGGAGATATGCAGTGTAGTTGAAATGATTGAAATGCTTTAAGTGATGAGTGGTGAGAATGGTTATACTGTAGATGGCTAGATGGATGAATAAAATGTGAATGGAAGGATGAATAAGCAGATGATGATCTTCTAACCATATCTATCTTTCTCCTTTCTTTCCAGGAATGCCGAATATTTAGCCATAGCCTCGGAGAGTAAAGATAACTGCGGTGTGCAAGTGGCAGAATAACCCAGGTTTGTCATGAGAGAAAAAACGTAATCGGCAAGCCAAAGGAAGCATAGTGTAGTTGCCTTGTTTGGCTCCCTCACATGGGCAAGTTAGAATAACTTAGAAAGAGTGGTGCCTTACTGTCAGTGGTACGATTGTAAGGAGAAACCGAAAGGCTCTCAGAGACAATTACAAAGATGGCACATCTTTTTGGATCTTGGATCTAATTTTGGATCTAACACATCCACTGAGCGATCAATATGCAGTACTACCATCAGGGCGCAGACTCAGGTGTTTACCTCGTAAAAACAAGAGAGGCACTAACAGTTGTGTACCAGCATCAGTATGGCTTTTAAATGAACAAGGATTTGTGTGACTTATGTTCGTTTTTTAAGGCACAGCTCAGCTCTTGAATGCAAAATGATTTTTGTGACTTAGGGACATTTTGAAAATTACGGGGGGGGGGGGGGGGGTTACAAAATAGGGGAGAGGCGTGTAACCTTTTTTTTTGCTTTGGGGAGGGTTGTGTGGATTTTATTGGGCACAGGGGAGGGTAGTGTTTTTTTTTTTTTACATTTGCCGTTTTGTAGGTTTTCCTATATAATTTATTGAATTCCACATGGGTTGCCGCCGTCGGCTCGGGCTCATATTCGCCACACTGCCACTTTTGATATCTGCCTCTCCAAAGGCCATGAAACAACATGTTTTGTTGTCCATGATGAGGCTTTTTTAAATCAGTGTTATTGACTTCTCAATAAGCCAGATTCGAGTAACTTCCATGACAGCTGAGCGCCAAGCGGCAGCTGTGGCGCAATCAGCCGGGAGGTAGACAGCACATGGTGCTGAAATCAGGCTAATTCAAGTCATTCATTTCAACAGTCTTGTAGGCTAGCCATAGATTTGTCAGCCAATTCCTCCAATAGTGTCACCACTCCTTAAAAAGCTCTGTGACCGTGAAGGGCTTGGTGTGATAAGTTAAAACCAGTGCTCGAATTGAGGGGGTAGGTCTTTGAAGGTATGCCATAGCCTACTTTTTGTCAAAGAACATGTCAAAATGCATCCTCCTCGTTAGCTTAAGATTTATAAGAAACGAAAACATGTTCTGATTATATAAAGCGATTTGTAACGACACTTTCCTCCACGATGCTCTATGCTAGAAGCAAGCAACACAAGAAAGATGTGTCTGATGCACATGGGAATATCTTTTGTTCATCTCTGTGGCATTCAGAGGCTGAGCCAGGAAGTTCTATAGCCGAGAATTTTTTTTTTTATTACTTTGCCTTGGACGTAAGGGAGAACGGAGAACAAAGTAGCACAGGTCAGTTGTAACAGCTTAATAACTCAAATTAGAAACCACGTAGAAAGCTGTTATTCAATGTGCTAATGTTTGGTTAGTGTCTAAATGCCTAAGAAGTTTCGTTTAAATCCTTCGATTATTTTGTGTTTTATTGGAATGAAAACAAGTAAATATACTTGCTGCCTCTCTTTTTTAAATGATTGACCTGTGGAGCATTTCTACATGTATCTAAACATATATCATTTTTATCAGTAAGATGGGGTCTTTTGATTGGTGTACTCGATGAAAATAATTATTGTTGTATTTTTGTCAAAAGATTCAGATTAGTAGAGGGTCTTATGTGGGGGGTTAGATGTAACACAAAACTGTATATGCTATTTAAACACATTCACATCGTGATATAAAATGTCACTTCTTTACATCAAGTTTAGCAGTACAGCTAAGATAATACCTTAGAAAAATCCAATAAAAAGTCAAATTCATACTTTTGAATGCTAATATAAAATAGGCTATATACATTTTGGTAACTTTTTAGTTTTTGGTCAATATGACATGCCTGAAAGATAAAATCAAATTATCAGTTTAATTTAATATCAGTTTAGTTTAATTAAAAAAATTACCGTTGAAGACAGTGTTACATTTAACCCCACATACTGGGTTAATTGTAACATTTCACTCCCGCCACTTTCGGTTGAATTGTAAATGGCTGGTATGTTGTAGTTACAGTGTGTAATGGTAGCTGAGATATGTAAGTTGTTTGTATAACAATATTGTTAATCGAACTCAATAACATTTTCATAATAAGCCAAACCCTAAAAGTGTTACCTGGTTCCCCGGTCTCCTTCAATCAAATAGGTCTACAGTGTGTAACTCCGTCGCTTTCAATTGAGCTATTCACTTTCTGTTAAAGAGATGTTTAAATGCAGCCGTTTTTATATCAATATCATTTCTGGGTAACTATTAGGTACCTTACTGTAGTAGATTTCCGTTAAAATTGGCATAAAATAGCTTTTAAGTCAGATTTTTGCTAGGACTGTCTAGTAGTGGTCTGCGTGGGGAGGGTAAAACTGAAAACTAGCTGTTATTGGCAGAAAGGTTTGGAACTCTCTTTGTTGTTATTGTTCTATTAACCAATTTACCACATGGTGATGTCACCATGGAAAGCTGAAACTCCCGGCCATGCAAACCTGCTGATTAGAAGGTCCTGTGTAACTATCAGCAACTATCAGGAAATAACACTGATCACATTTTTTCAGACTTTTACAGTGTTTGTTTCATCAACTGTTGTACAATATGGTACAAAACACAGGAAAACTGAATTTTAGGGACTTGTGTCGTTCTCTTTTTGGGTTAAGCCTCGGAAGAGTAGTTATCAGTTAAAGCTTAAATTGTTCCGCGTCGGACCTCTGTCTGGACTGGAAAGGGAACTTTTGAAAGTAGGCTACAATGCTTCGAATCATATGACGTCTCAGATCAAATTATTTGCAAACAGCGGCAGTTTCGTTGCAAACAAGTCACACCGGTTTGGCATGGGGAAATGTGGGAAGATGAACGCATATCTCTTCCCTGAAAAGTTTATTTTCTAAATCTGCTTTTCTTTTGGGACTTTTTGAGAGTGACATTTTCTCTTGCAAGCAAGCTGATTGTTTTGAGCTAATAAAAAGTAGATTACCAAAAAAGACATAACTAATTTATTAGAGACATTGTTCATTTTATCAAAATGATTATGTTATTGTCTTTGAATTGATTATGTACTTGCCAGATGTGTTAAAAATAGTGTACTATAGGTGTACAAATTGGGCTGCTATTATTTTATGTTCTGGTCCGCCGACTAATAGCTGAGGTATTAAAAAATACATTCTGCTAATGTCTTTAGTCGTAAAATAAAATCTGTTTATAGAAGTCTTTTTTTTCAGGAGCCTTTTTATTTGATCAATTTTATTGATTGTAGTAGTAAGGCCTAGGCCTACATTGTCACTGTTACTGTTGTCATAATCAATATTTAGAGTTAATTCTAATACGTTTTTTTTATTTTATATACATTTTTTTTCAAGTACAAGGGGAGGGTCATATGAGAAAAAAAATAATGTTGGGGAGGAGGGTGCATTTTTGTGGGGGACATCTCGAGTTGGATAATTTTCGAACGGTCCCCGACATTTAGCTTTTATTTACCGTCTAAGCATTTGTATCTGTCATGTGTGAATGTCACTGTTAATATGTTTACAATATACACTACATTACCAAAAGTGTGTGGACACCTGCTTATCGAACATCTCATTCCAAAATCATGGGCATTAATATAGAGCTGGTCCACCCTTTGCTGCTGTAATAGCCTCCACTCTTCTGGGAAGGCTTTCCACTAGATGTTGCAACATTGCTGCGGGGACTTGTTTTCATTCAGCCACAAGAGCATTAGTGAGGTTGGGCACTGATGTTGGGTGATTAGGCCTGGCTTGCAGTCGGTGTTCCAATTAATCCCAAAGGTGTTCGATGGAGTTGAGGTCAGGGCTCTGTGCAGGCCAGTCAAGTTCTTCCACACCGAGCTCGACAAACCATCTCTATTTGGACCTCGCTTTGTGCACGGGGGCATTGTCATGCTGAAACAGGAAAGGGCCTTCTCCAAACTTTAGCAACGAAGTTGGAAGCACACAATCGTCTAGAATGTAATTGTATGATGTAGCGTTAAGATTTCCCTTCACTGGAACTAAGGGGCCTAGCCCGAACCATGAAAAACATCCCCAGACCGTTATTCCTCCTCCACCAAACTTTACAGTTGGCACTATGCATTCGGGCAAGTATCGTTCTCCTGGCATCCGCCAAACCCAGATTCGTCTGTCGGACTGCCAGATGGTGAAGCGTGATTCACCACTCTAGAGAACTCGTTTCCACTGCTCCAGAGTCCAATGGCAGCGAGCTTTACAGCCAACGCTTGGCATTGCACATGGTGATCTTAGGCTTGTGTGGGACTGCTTGGCCATGGAAACCCATTTCATGAAGCTCCCGACAAACAGTTTTTGTGCTGACGTTGCTTCCAGAGGCAGTTTGGACCTCGGTAGTGAGTGTTGCAACCGAGGAAAGACGATTGGTCCGTGCTTCAGCACTCGACGGTGCCGTTCTGTGAGCTTGTGTGGCCCACCAGACAAGCTGGGCCGTTGTTGCTCCTAGACGTTTCCACTTCACAATAACAGCACTTACAGTTGACCGGGGTAGCTCTAGCAGGGCAGAAATGTGACTTTTTGGGAAGGTGGTATCCTATGACGGTTTCAAGTTGAAAGTCACTTAGCTCTTCAGTAAGGCCATTCTACTGCCAATGTTTGTCGATGAAAATTGCATGGTTGTATTCTCAATTTTATAAACGTCAGCAACAGGTGTGTCTGAAATAGCTGAATCCACTCATTTGAAGGGGTGTCCACATACTTTTGTATATATATCTTTATCTTATCCGACTTGCCATAACTGAAGTTCCTTCTGGGAAAAAAGTAACTATTATATGCACACGATTCAACCAGATTCAAGCATCAAGTGAGTGGAGAGGTAATTATTGTAGAATCGAGGCTTGTCATGGATATGCACATTTACATGTAACAGAGTTCAACTGTCCTCGACCTCTCTCTTGGCACAGGATGAACCATGTGTAATGTATTGATGTTTAATTCTGCTTTCAGGAATTCAAGCGGTGCCATCTACAGACTGGCCTCATCACCAATACGACCCCTTGTTTTGCATGAAGACACCCGGAAGATGTATAGTATCTCTGAGTCTTTATTACCTTTCCTGTTACAATGTTAATGGATAAATGTGATATGATGACATGATTACTTTTAGAGTAGTATGTGTATGAATCCTATTTTTCAGTTTTAATGGTATCTCTAAAGTGTATGTACATTTATATTAAGAGGTATTGTGAGCATGACACAAGGCGAGATGGTTGAGCTCCGATATTTATTAATCCAAGGGGTAGGCAAAAGGTAGGTCGGCGACAGGCGAGAGTTCATGAACCGGGTCAGAGTCCAAAACAGTACCAGATGAAGGGCAGTCTTGAGGTCAGGCCAGACAGGGGTTCAGTAACCAGATTGGAGTCCAACCAGTACAAGGGGATAGGCAGGCTTGAAGACAGAACAGGCAGAGTGGTCAGGCAGGCGGGTTCAGAGTCCGACTAGGCAAGCGTCAAAACCAGGAGGACTAGAAACAAACAGAGACTGGGGGGGAAAAATAGGAGCAAGAAAAACCACTGGCTGACTTGGCAAACAAAACAAACTGGCACAGAGAGACAGGAAACACAGGGATATATACACCGGGGATAATAAGCGACACCTGGAGGGGGTGGAGACAATCACAAGGACAGGTGAAACAGACCAGGGTGTGACAGTGGGAGAATGAATCTGATTGAATGGTTATCGCGAGATCACCTTGGAATTAGAATACTAGAATGGGCATGAACGTTCTGTTGATAGTATAAAAGATCAGCCATTTTGGTAAAGGAGTTGGTCAACCACAATGGTCAGCGCGTGCTGTGAGAAGCAGTTATTTAAAACAATGAATTTAAAACAATGACTTTGAAAATTATATGCACAGTAATGTTTATTAGCTAGCTAGTCTGCCAGTTTTAGTAGAATGATTCCATCATTTTTTTCTAAATAACTGCCAATATCCCGACATTCCAAACAAACAATGCAGTCAATACACTGGCTGAAATCAGTTGGTGATATGACTTAGACAAAGTGTAAATGCAGCAAGTAACTGATATTGTATTATATTATAAGATTCACAACTTTCCAAGAAAACAAACACTGAAAACATTTTTGAGGCAATTTATACAGAACATTTGTATAAACCCTGTATTTACTGGTCAAAAGTTTGGACACCTACTCATTCCAGGATTGTTCTTTCATTTTACTATTTTCTAACACATATGGAATAATTTAGTAACCAACAAAGCGTTAAACAAATCAAAATGTTTTATATTTTAGATTCTTCAAAGTAGCCACCCTTTGCCTTGATGACAGCTGTCACGCCCTGACCATAGATTGCTTTGTATGTTTCTATTTTTTGTTTGGTCAGGGTATGATGTGGGTGGGTATTCTTTGTTGTATGTCTAGGTGTTGTATTTCTATGTTTATGCCTGGTATGGTTCCCAATCAGAGGCAGCTGTCAATCGTTGTCTCTGATTGAGAACCATACTTAGGTAGCCTGTTTTCCCACTTTTGTTTGTGGGTGGTTGTTTTCTGTGTCTGTGTTTTCACCATACAGAACTGTTTTGATTATCATTTCTTTCTTTCACTTTGTTATTTTGTATTTTTCGTGTTCTGATATAATAAATTAACACGGACACTTACAACGCTGCATTTTGGTCCGATCCTTCCTACTTCTCATCCGATGAAGACGAAGATCGTGACAACAGCTTTGCACACTCTTGGCATTCTCTCAACCAGCTTCATGAGGTAGTCTCAACCATCTTTTAACAGGTGTGCCTTGTTAAAAGTTAATATGTGGAATTTCTTTCCTTAATGCGTTTGAGACAATCAGTTGTGTTGTGACAAGGTAGTGGTGGTATAGACAAAATACCAAGTCCATATTATGGCCAGAACAGCTCAAATAAGCAAAGAAAAACGCCAGTCCATCAGTACTTTAAGAAATGAAGGTCAGTCAATCCGGGAAAATGTCAAAAACGTTGAAAGTTTCTTCGAAGTGCAGTTGCAAAAATCGTCAAGCGCTATGATGAAACTGTCTCTCATGAGGACCGCCACATGAAAGGAAGACCCAGAGTTACCTCTGCTGCAGAGGATAAGTTCATTAGAGTTACCAGCCTCAGAAATTGCAGCCAAAATGAATTATTCACAGAGTTCAACTAACAGACACATCTCAACGTTAACTAGGATTCAAGGCACACTAGACCAGCATGGCTACCACATCATTCTGCAGCAATAAGCCATCCCATCTGGTTTGCGCTTGGTGGAACTATAATTTGTTTTTCAACAGGACATTGACCCAACATACCTCCAGGCTGTGTATGTGATATTTGACCAAGAAGGAGAGTGATGGAGTGCTGCATCAGATTACCTGGCCTCCATAATCACCAGACCTCAACCCAATTGAGATGGTTTGGGATGAGTTGGACCGCAGAGTGAAGGAAAAGCAGCCAACAAGTGCTCAGGTGAAGCTGGTTGAGAGAATGCCAAGAGTGTGCAAAGCTGTCATCAATGCAAAGGGTGACTACTTTGATGAATATCAAATATATTTTGATTTGATTAACACTTTTTGAGTTACTACATGATTCCATATGTGTTTTTCCATTGTAGAAAATAGTAAAAAATAAAGAAAAACCCTTGAATGAGTAGGTGTGTCCAAACTTTTGACTGGTACTTTGTAATTATGACAATAGTTAGGTTGACAGTAATTCTATTACACAATTTCTGATATATTACATGCCTTTTATTTTCCTGCATAAGTAAAAGCAGGAAATGCATCACCTATGCCTCTACTGCCATTCATTCCAATGTTATTTTACTACAATGACTGCCATTCATTCCAATGTTATTTTACTACAATGACTGCCATTATCGTCCCATTCTTGAACGTTGAGGGTTTATTACATAGCCGCTCAAGAAATGTCATAGGATCTCTTATGTTTATCACACTGTATCAATAACTCCATCCACTCCACCTGTAGTATGTCTTCTAGATTATGCACAATCATCATGAAATGTACTAAAAATACAACGGTATTTCCATAATAGAATGTGATTGATTATGATAGACTGTCTACAATGTACAATGTTGTGATGATAAATCAAATAAAAAAACTTCATTGAAGTGAAGATTGATCTTACTGAATATTGAACTTTTAATTGTCTCACAAGAACTCACAAGAACGCCAAAACATTAAAAGATAACTGCATCAGCAAAAGACCCATTCATTTAAGTATAACCTTTCCTGCAAACAGTACACGCAAATCTTACCAATTTCAAAATAGATCCACTGATGTTGATAACTTCTCAAATCCCAACTTTACTTACATGGCCTTTCTCCTATACAGTTGGCACGAGTAATGTAGTGGAGGTTAAACGCATGTAAATGCCTATCTATTGGAGTAAAATGCAAAATATTGGGAGCGTTGCGGTACTCAGTACAAACGACGATCACCGTTTACCCCCTACAACATTTATTTTTTTTGCCACTACTGCAGCTGGTACACACAGTCAGTATTGGGGTACTAAGTTAGGTTGAGCTGGTACTCAGGAAACGTCCCTAGATACTGGTGGCGTCCATGGATGTGTGTTGCTGACTTCTTAGGGGCAGTCAGGGTGATTAGCATACCTGGCTGGAGTCCGTCTGTGCTACCCTGCTCCACATCCCAACCTGAAAAGGACATGTACAGTACATTTGGAAAGTATTTACACCATTTTGATTTTTCCACATTTTGTTACGTTACAGCCTTGTTTTAAAATGGATTATATTGTTTTTTTTTCTCTTCAATCTACACACAATACCCCATGATGACAAAGCAAAAACAGGTTTAGAAAATTAGGCACATTTATTGAAAAGACAAAAACAAACATCACATTTACCTTTGGCAGTGATTACAGCCTCGAGTCCTCTTGGGTATGACGCTACAAGCTTGGCACACCTGTATTTGGGGAGTTTCTCCCATTCTCTGCAGATCCTCTCAAGCCCTGTCAGGTTGGATGGGGGAGCGTCGCTGCACAGCTATTTAGGGTCGTTGTCCTGTTGGAAGGAGAACCTTCTCTGCTCTGGAGCAGGTTTTCATCAAGGATCTCTGTACTTTGCGCCGTTCATCTTTCCCTTGATTCTGACTAGTCTCCCAGTCCCTGAAAAACATCCCCACAGCATGATGCTGCCACCACCATGCTTCACCGTAGGGATGGTGCCAGGTTTCCTCCAGACATGACGCTTGGCATTCAGGCCAAAGAATTCAATCTTGGTTTCATCAGACCAGAGAATCTTGTTTCTCACGGTCTGAGAGTCTTTAGGTGCCTTTTGGCAAACTCCAAGCAGGCTGTCATGCCTTTTACTGAGGAGTGATTTCCATGGCCTGTTTGGTGGAGTCCTGCAGAGATGGTTGTCCTTGTGGAAGGTGTTCCACAGAGGAACTCTGGAGCTCTGCCAGAGTAACCATCAGGATCTTGGTCACCTCCCTGACCAAGGCCCTTCTCCCCAGATCTGTGCCTCGACACAATCCTGTCTCGGCGCTCTTTGGACAATTCCTTTTACCTCATGGCTTGGTCAGGGAGGGGCCCACCTATCTGAGGGGATGTCGATTCTAGCATTTTTATTTATTTAACCTTTATTTAACTAAGCAAGTCAGTTAAGAACAAATTCTTATTTGCAATGACGGCCTACCGGGGAACTGTGGATTAACTGCCTTGTTCAGAGGCAGAACGACAGATTTTTACCTTGTCAGCTTCAGGGATTCAATCCAGCAACCTTTTGGTAACTGGCCCAATGCTCTAACCACGAGGCTACCTGCCGCCCCTATGGGTACCGTGGTCTTCTTCAGCAGGTCCAGGATGGAGCCAAAAGGCACAAGAAAGAGGATTTCGACACTTACCATCTCAGATTGTTATTAAATCGTTTCTGTAGTTTGAAACAGATACGATTAGCGTTCCTGCGACATTATTTTGTTTAAATATAATTTGAACTAATTGATTGCACCCAAATTGGCAATTTTAATTTATAGGATTCATATAATATTCAATAAATATAGTACCTAACATTCGGTTTGGACTCAACTTTTTTTTTCTAACAATGAGTTAGACATGAGGAATCCAAAGAAATGTTGAAATGCCACCCACGGACCGCCCACACCAATCCCACCCCAACAACATGTCTATAGTATCAGTTCTCTGTGGGCCGGGTTGGGTGTGATGGCTGTGAAGGGGTGGGTGTGGGCATGTTTGGTTGGCGGGGTAGCCTACTACTAGATACCGTAAGGATCATAGGAACATAGCCTATAAATCTAGGCCAATGTTACTGTGACAAGTAAATGTAGAAAAAGAAGAAAACAAAAATGTGGTTGAACAGTTAATTTATTATGTACTGCCTATCAATGTGTCAGCACTATATGGCATACTGTACAGTATATAGGCATATGATATGACCATAAGCGTGATGCAGACCATGTGTTATAATTATATGGATTACACCACTGGTAGCCTAAATAAGGACATCTACAGTGGCCTTCCTTGTGCCTGGGACTGCAGCATAGACATTCAGCCAGTGGAGGCCGCTGATTGGCTGAATACCCGGGGCGCGAGGTGGTTGGAGTTGTCAACAAAGCAGCATGACAGAAATATGATGCCAAGTTTTCAAACTACCGGTAGTTTCTTAGAGAAGATATAAAAAGCCATCTGTGCATTTGAACAACAGCATCAATACTTTTGTATGTCAAAACTGAATGCCCACTGCTGAACTGTTTTGAACAGATTAGATTATAGTATTTAGAATGAGCAAATAGCTCACGAACAAACGAGGGCACCACGGAGAAAGAATGCAACAAGCATGCAGATGCAATAAGTGAAAGCACATTGTCTAACTGGGGATAGCTAGCTAGCTAACATCAGTGGTGTAAAGCACTTACGTAAAAATACTTTAAAGTACTAAGTACTTAAGTCGTTTTTGGGGGTATCTGTACTTTACTATTTATATTTTTGACAACTTTGACTTTTACTTCACTACATTCTTCAAGAAAATAATGTACTTTTTACTCCATACATTTTCCCTGATGTACAATAGTACTGGTTACATTTTGAATGCTTAGCAGGAAAGGAAAATGGTCCATGCCTCCTTGCCCGTCCAACATTTCCTCATCTCCCACTCCTTCTAATGCGACTAGCCCCGATGCTTCTACCTCTTTTTCTCTGCCCCGCGACAAAGTTTCTCCCTGCGTCTGAGGTGCTAAAGGAGCTCCTGAAACTTGATCCCAAAAAACCATCTGGGTCAGATGGCCTGGTTTTCTAACTACCTCTCTCAAAGAGTGCAGTGTATAAAGTCTGAACATCTGCTGTCTCAGCCACTGCCTGTCACCAAGGGAGTACCCCAAGGCTTGATCCTAGGCCCCACCCTCTTCTCAATTTACATCGACAACATAGCTCAGGCAGTAGGAAGCTCTCTCATACATTTATATGCAGATGATATTCTTATACTCAGCTGGCTCCTCCCCGGATGTTGTGTTAAATGCTCTACAACAAAGCTTTCTTAGTGTTCAACAAGCTTTCTCTACTCTGAACCTTGTTCTGAACACCTCCAAAACAAAGGTCACGTGGTTTGGTAAGAAGAATGCCCCTCTCCCCACAGGTGTGATTACTACCTCTGAGGGTTTAGAGCTTGAGATAGTCACCTCATACAAGTATTTGGGAGTATGGCTAGACGGTACACTGTCCTTCTCTCAGCGCATATCAAAGCTGCAGGCTAAAGTTAAATCTAGACCTGGTTTCCTCTATCGAAATAGCTCCACTTTCACCCCAGCTGCCAAACTAACCCTGATTCAGATGACCATCCTACCCATGCTAGATTACGGAGATGTAATTTATAGATCAGCAGGTAAGGGTGCTCTCGAGCGGCTAGACGTTCTTTACCATTCGGCCATCAGATTTGCTACCAATGGTCCTTATAGGACACATCACTGCACTCTTCTGTAAACTGGTCATCTCTGTATACCTGTTCCAAGACCCACTGGTTGATGCTTCTTTATTAAACCCTCTTAGGCCTCAATCCCCCCTATCTGAGATATCTACTGCAGCCCTCATCCTCCACATACAACACCTGTTCTGCCAGTCACATTCTGTTAAAGGTCCCCAAAGCGCACACATCCTTTTTTAGGGGCAGTCAGTTCGCTGCAGCTATCGACTGGAACGAGCTGCAACAAACACTCAAACTGGACAGTTTGATCTTAATCTCTTCATTCAAAGACTCAATCATGGACACTCTTACTGACAGTTGTGGCTGCTTTGCGTGATGTATTGTTGTCTCTAGCTTCTTGCCCTTTGTGCTGTTGTCTGTGCCCAATAATGTTTGTACCATGTTTTGTGCTGCTACTATGTTGTGCTGCTGTCATGTTGTGTTGCTACCATGCTGTGTTGTTGTCTTAAGTCTCTCTTTATGTAGTGTTGTGTTGTCTCTCATGTCGTGCTGTGTTTTTTGTCCTATATTTTTATTTTATTTATTTTTTATCCCAGCCCGCGTCCCCGCAGGAGGCCTTTTGCCTTTTGGTAGGTCGTCATTGTAAATAAGAATGTGTTCTTAACTGACTAGCCTAGATAAATAAAGGTAAAATAAATAAACATTTACTTGATACTTTAGTACATTTAGAACCAAATACTTGTAGACTTTTACTCAAGTAGTTGTCACGACTTCCACCGAAGGTGGCTCCTCCCCCTGTTTGGGCGGCGCTCGGCGGTCGTCGTCACCGGTCTCCTAGCTGCCACCGATTCCTTTTCCCTTTTCTGTTGGTTTTGTCTTGATTGTTTTCACCTGTTCCTTGTTTATGGTTAATTCGGGGCTATTTAAGCCTTCAAGGCCCGCCTGCTTTTGTGCGGGCTTATTTTCTGTTCTGTCAGTGGAGGTTTGTGTTCTGTTACATTACGTATTGTTTGGTGTCCCGTTTTGTTGGTCATTTGTGCCTGTTGTTTTTGGCGTGACCATTTTTGGGAATAAATACGTATTTTTTGGAAACTCTGCTCTCTGCGCCTGACTCCACACCCACCACTCCTAGCTAACGTGACAATAGTATTTTACTGGGTGACTTTCACTTTTTATTGAGTCATTTTTTATTAAGGTATCTTTACTTTTACTCAAGTATGACAATTGGGTACTTTTTCCACCACTGGCTAACATCTTTGAAATAGCTTCCCATTTCTGAATTAGTCAGATATTAGTTTTGAAAGACTTGAAATTGGCATGGTGGCTAACTAGCTAGCAAGCTGGGCTAGCACAGTCTGCTTATGAAAGGTAGATAACTGGCTAATTTGACCCAAAAATCTATCAAACAATTTCTCAATATTTCTCAAAATTCCTGTAGCTGGCTAATTCATTTGATCATGCTTTGTGATACACCCGGGTTTATGCTGTTTTAGTCCACATAACATGTCACCCTGTGCTGTTATAATTTATGCTAGCAGTTCCCCCTCATAGCAAATAGCTGGCAAAACAATCCAAGTATGTTCACGCGGCTTGCTGCTGGCATTCACTGAGGGGCAGATTATTAAGTAACTGAACAGCTTGTTTTGAACAATATATTGTTCAAAATGTACACATTTACTGCAAATATTTTTGAGCATGTAAAACAAACCATGAATTCTATAATATCTTTTTTGGAATAAAATAATTTTTTGGGACCAATCACAAGTAGTTTTTTTTACCAATCACAAGTGGGGAGCCGACCCTAATGCACTAATGGACGGGACACCTCTGCATTCAGCACCTTGGAGAGCACTGTGATCAGTGCAAAGAAAACAGTTAAGATTTTATGCGATTTCAGCACATGGTTGTGGACAGCACAGCATATGGGTCGATTTCAGAGCCAACAAAAATTGTATTTGAAATCAATAATTTTGAATTCATTTTGAATATAATATTTTGGAATTTCTAATGCACAAATTTTGGATTTGAAACTATTGCATTCTGTTTTTTAAATTCAATTTCAATTGAGCAGACGCAAGCGGTGAAGGAAGGAGAGCGACAACGCCGGGGTTCGCGGCCACGACGCAAGCCAAATAAGCTGCCTCAAAATATTTTTTTGGGGGGGGCACACGGGGTGGTCGGCGAAGTTGAGGTGTGAGTCAGAGACCGAGGAGTTATTGGACAAATTGGAGGAGAGTGAACGGAAGGGAGAGTTAGAGACCTTCGAGGAGTTGTTGGACAAATTGGAGGAGAGTGAAGCGAGAGAGCTATTGGTTTGGCGTAGTATACACGGCATTCGTCCTGAGGAGCGTGTTAGCCGTCCGATGCCACCTGTGCCAGCTTCCTATACTCGCTCTGAGGAGCATGTCATTTGTCCGGTACCATGTGAGCCGGTTCTACGCACCAGGTCTCCAGTGCGCCTCCACAGCCCAGTACGTCCTGTGCCTGCTCCTCGCACTCTCCCTCAAGTGCGCCTTCCCAGTCAGGTACGTCCTGTGCCTGCTCCTCGCACTCTCCCTGAAGTGCGTGTCCCCAGTCAGGTACGTCCTGTGCCTGCTCCTCGCACTCTCCCTGAAGTGCGTGTCCCCAGTCAGGTACGTCCTCTGCCTCCTCCCCGCACTCGCCCTGAGGTGCGTGTCATCAGCCCGGTGCCACCTGTACCGGTCCCACACATCAGGCCTCCAGTGCGCCTCTACAGTCCAAAGCTTCCGGCAACAGTTCCCAGTCCAGAGCTTCCGGCGACAGGTCCGGAACCTCCCGGCGACGTTTCGCGGTCCGGAACCTCCCGGCGACGGTCCGCGTTCGGAACCTCCCGGCGACGGTCCGCGGTCCGGAACCTCCTGAGACGGTTCGTGGTCCGGAACCTCTTGAGACGGTCCGCGGTCCGGAGTCTCCAGCGGGGGTTCCGCAGTCCGGAGTCTCCAGCGGGAGTTCCGCGATCCGGAGTCTCCACCGGGGGTTCCGCAGTCCGGAGTCTCCAGCTGGGGTTCCGCGGTCCGTAGTCTCCAGCGGGGGTTCCGCGGTCCGGAGTCTCCAGCGGGGGTTCCGTGGTCCGGAGCCTCCTACGAGGGTTCCCGCTGTCCGGAGTCCTCGGCGACGAACCACGGTCCGGAGTCCTCGGCGACGATCTACGGTCCGGAGTCCCCGGCGACGAGCCACGGTCTAGTTCCTCCATTGACGTGTCCACGAGCGGAGTGGGTACTTCGCCCCGCACCGGATCCGCCCCCGACGCTAGATGCCCACCCGGACCCTCCCCTATTGAGTCAGGTTTTGGGGTAATGTCACTCCCTGACCATAGAGAGCTTTTATTCTCTGTTGGTTAGGTCGGGGTGTGATTAAGGGTGGGTCATCTAGGTATATTATATTTCTATGTTGGCCTAGTATGGTTCCCAATCAGCTGTTTATCGTTGTCTCTGATTGGGGATCATATTTAGGTAGCCATTTTCCTATTGTGATTTGTAGGATCTTGTCTATGTATAGTTGCCTGTGAGCATTATTTATAGCGTCACGTTTCGTTCGTTCATTTGTTTTGTTCTTTGACGTTTTCATTTCCAATATTAAAGGAGGGAAACATATCACGCTGCATCTTGGTCCACTCCTTGTAACGATCGTGACATACATTTTCCCCGATAGTAGAAAATAGAAAAATAAAGAAAAACACTTGAATGAGTAGGTGTGTCCAAACTTTTGACTGGTACTGTTTATACACAAAGATCTTTAAAAAGGATTTCAAAATAAAGTTGGGCATTTATTTCCATTGTGGGCCTTATTTTTTATTTTCTCTGATAAATTAGTTTTTTGGGGTATCTGTACTTTACTATTTATTTTTTTGGGATACTTTTACTTTTACTTCACTACATTCATACATTGCCTATGCCGTTCGGCCATCGCTCATTCATATATTTTTATGTACATATTCTTATTCATTACTTTACACTTGTGTGTATAAGGTAGTTGTTGTGAAATTGTTAGGTTAGATTGCTTGTTAGATATTACTGCATGGTCGGAACTAGAAGCACAAGCATTTCACTACACTCGCATTAACATCTGCTAACCATGTCACGTCCTGACCATAGTTCTTGTGTGTTTTGCTTGTTTAGTGTTGGTCAGGACGTGAGCTGGGTGGGAATTCTATGTTGTGTGTCTAGTTTGTCTGTTTCTGTGTTCAGCCTAATATGGTTCTCAATCAGAGGCAGCTGTCAATCGTTGTCCCTGATTGAGAATCATATATAGGTGGCTTGTTTTGTGTTGGGGATTTTGTGGGTGGTTGTTTCCTGTGTCAGTGTTTGTGCCACACGGGACTGTGACGGTTAGTTCGTTTTGTTATTTTGTATAGTGTCTTGTCTTTGTTTATATTAAATAATGGAAACTTACCACGCTGCACATTGGTCCTCTGATCCTTCTCGCCTCTCCTCGTCTGAGGAGGAGGAAGAGCTAGACTGCCGTTACAGAACCACCCACCTAACCCGGACCAAGCAGCGTGGAAACGGGCAGCAGCGACAGCAGCAGCGGTACAAGGAGGAATGGACATGGGAGGAAATCCTAGACGGTAAAGGACCCTGGGCAGAGCCAGAGGAGTGTCGCCGCCCCAAAGCGGAGCTGGAGGCAGCGAAAGCGGAGAGGCGGCATTATGAGGCGCTAGCAAGGCAGAGCGGCTGGAAGCCCGAGAGGCTCACCCAAAAATTTCTTGGGGGGGGATAAAGGGGAGTGTGGCGAAGTCAGGTAGGAGACCTGCGCCAACTTCCCGGGCTTACCGTGGAGTGAGAGGGCGTCGTACTGGTCAGACACCGTGTTATGCGGTGGAGCGCACGGTGTCCCCAGTACGCGTGCTTAGCCCAGTGCGGGCTATTCCACCTTGCCGCACTGGCCGGGCTAGAGTGGGCATCGAGCCAGGTGCCATGAAGCCGGCTCAACACATCTGGCCTCCAGTACGTCTCCTCGGGCCGGTGTACATGGCACCAGCCTTACGTAGGGTGTCCCCGGTTCGCCAGCATAGCCCAGTGCGGGCTATTCCACCTCGCCGCACTGGCAGGGCTACGGGGAACACTCAACCTGGTAAGGTTGGGCAGGCTCGGTGTTCACGAGCTCGTGTACTCCTTCACGGTCCGGTATATCCGGCGCCACCTTCCCGCCCCAGCCCAGTACCACCAGTGCCTACACCACGCACCAGGCTTCCAGTGCGTCTCCAGAGCCCTGTTCCTCCTCCACGCACTCTCCCTGTGGTGCGTGTCTGCAGCCCAGTACCTCCAGTTCCGGCACCACGCACCAAGCCTCCTGTGCGTCTCCAGAGCCCTGTACGCACTGTTCCTTCTCCCCGCACTCGCCCTGAGGTGTGTGCCCTCAGCCCGGTACCACCAGTGCCGGTACCACGCACCAGGCCTACTGTGCGCCTCAGCAGGTCAGAGTCGGTCGTCTGCCCAGCGCAGTCTGAGCTGCTTGCCTGCCCAGCGCCGTCTGGGCTGCCTGCCTGCCCAGCGCCGTCTGAGCCATCCGTCTGCCCAGCGCCATCTGAGCCATCCGTCTGCCCAGCGCCATCTGAGCCATCCGCCTGCCCAGCGCCATCTGAGCCATCCGTCTGCCCAGCGCCATCTGAGCCGCCCGTCTGTCCCGAGCCGCCAGAGCCGCCAGCCAGTCAGGAGCCGCCAGAGCCGCCAGCCAGTCAGGAGCTGCCAGAGCCGCCAGCCAGTCATGAGCTGCCCTCCAGTCATGAGCTGCCCTCCAGTCATGAGCTGCCCTCCAGTCATGAGCTGCCCTCCAGTCATGAGCTGCCCTCCAGTCATGAGCTGCCTTCCAGTCATGAGCTGCCCTCCAGTCATGAGCTGCCACTCAGTCCGGAGCTGCCACTCAGTCCGGAGCTGCCACTCAGTCCGGAGCTGCCACTCAGTCCGGAGCTGCCTCTCTGTCCGGAACTGTCCCTCTGTCCTGAGCTACCTCTCTGTCCTGAGCTACCTCTCTGTCCTGAGCTACCTCTCTGTCCTGAGCTACCTCTCTGTCCTGAGCCACCTCTTTGTCCTGAGCTGTCTCCTCTATCTAGGAGGGACCTTTGTGAAGGTTCCTAGACCAGGGTCGGGGGCGAGGGTCGCCACTCAAAGGACGCTAAGGAGGGGGACAATGACTTAAATGTGGACAAAGACAATGGTGGAGTGGTGTCCTCGTCCTGCGCCGGAGCCGCCACCGCGGACAGATGCCCACCCAGACCCTCCCCTGGAGTTTTAGGGGTGCGTCCGGAGTCCGCACCTCAGGAGGGGGGTACTGTCACGTCCTGACCATAGTTCTTGTGTGTTTTGCTTGTTTAGTGTTGGTCAGGACGTGAGCTGGGTGGGAATTCTATGTTGTGTGTCTAGTTTGTCTGTTTCTGTGTTCAGCCTAATATGGTTCTCAATCAGAGGCAGCTGTCAATCGTTGTCCCTGATTGAGAATCATATTTAGGTGGCTTGTTTTGTGTTGGGGATTTTGTGGGTGGTTGTTTCCTGTGTCAGTGTTTGTGCCACACGGGACTGTGACGGTTAGTTCGTTTTGTTATTTTGTATAGTGTCTTGTCTTTGTTTATATTAAATAATGGAAACTTACCAAGCTGCACATTGGTCCTCTGATCCTTCTCGCCTCTCCTCGTCTGAGGAGGAGGAAGAGCTAGACTGCCGTTACAAACCATGTGTATGTGACAAATAAAATTTGATTTGATTCCTAAATAAAATAATGTACTTTTTACTCCATACATTTTCCCCGACAGCCAAAAGTACTCGTTGAATGCTTAGTAGGACAGGAACATGCTTCAATTCACGCACGTATCAAGGGAACATCCCTGGTCATCCCTACTGCCTCTGATCTGGCGGACTCACTAAACACACATGCTTAGTTTGTAAATTATGTCTGAGTGTTGGTGTGGCCCTGGCTATCCTTAAATAAATAAAAAAATATTAATAAAATGGTGCCGTCTAGTTTTAATCATAATATAAGGAATTTGAAATGATTTATACTTTTACATTTGATATTTTAGCAATAACATTTACTTTTCATTATTAAGTATATTTAAAACCAAATACTTTTAGACTTTTACTCAAGTAGTATTTTAATGGGGCTTTCACTTTTACTTGTCATTTTCTATTAAGATGTCTACTCTTACTCAATAATGACAATTGGGTCCTTTTTCCACAACTGAGAAACCGCCAGAAGCTTCTATTTACCAAAGAGAGTGTTTGGGCCTATCTGGTCTCTTCTACCTTTCCTGGCTATAATGTTTTCTCTGGTTTTGAATCTGAATTTAGAGAACAGAATTTCAAAACTGAATCTGAATCTGTATCTGAGGAAGTTGAATATATGACATTTTGATAAACTTGAAATGATAGTTTGTAAACTTGATACAGACTATGAATGCAATATCTACGATATTGAAACGGAATATATAAATATTGAACTTGACTATTCAATTAAATAGGAATTTAATTTTAAAACAACAATGCCATATTGTAACGGGCTTCCTCCTTCTCCTCATCCGAAGAGGAGGAGTAGGGATTTGAGGACCAAAATGCAGCGTTGGAGTTAGACATAATATTTATTTAACAAAACCGAAAACACGAAGAACACTTGAATAGATACAAAAACAACAAACGAAGTAGACAGACCTGGACTACGAACTTACATACAACGAAGAACGAACGAACAAGTACTGACTACAAACAAAACGAACTCACGATACAGTCCCGTATGGTGCAACAAACACTGACACAGGAAACAACCACCCACCACAATCAATGTGAAAACACCTACCTTAATATGGCTCTCAATCAGAGGAAATGAAAACCACCTGCCTCCAATTGAGAGCCATATCAGGTCACCCTTTAAACCAACATAGAAACAGAAAACATAGACTGCCCACCCAAACTCACGCCCTGACCGTCAAACACATACAAAACAACAGAAAACAGGTCAGGAACGTGACAGAACCCCCCCCTCAAGGTGCGTACTCCGAACGCACCACCAAAAGTCTAGGGGAGGGTCTGGGTGGGCGTCTGACCACGGTGGTGGCTCAGGCTCTGGGCGAGGTCCCCACCCCACCATAGTCAATCCCAGCTTACGTCTCCCCCTTAGAATGACCACCCTCATCTTACACCCACTTAATTTAAATGTTAACCTTAAGATAAGGGGCAGCACCAGGACAAGGGGCAGCACCGGGATAAGGTAGCTCAAGACAGAGAGGTAGGTCAGGATAGAGAGGTAGGTCAGGATAGCGAGGTAGCTCAGGATAGAGGGGCAACTCCGGACTGAAGGGCAGCTCCGGACAGAGAGACAGCTCTGGACTGAGGGGCAGTTCTGGATGGCTGGCTCTGGCGGATCCTGGCTGGACGGCTCTGGCGGATCCTGGCTGGACGGCTCATGGCTGGCTGACGGATCTGGCTGCTCATGGCTGGCTAACGGATCTAGCTGCTCATGGCTGGCTGACGGATCTGGCTGCTCATGGCTGGCTGACGGATCTGGCTGCTCATGGCTGGCTGGCGGCTCTGGCAGATCCTGTCTGGTTGGCGGCTCTGGCAGATCCTGTCTGGTTGGCGGCTCTGGCAGATCCTGTCTGGTTGGCTGCTCTGGCAGATCCTGACTGACAAATGGCTCTAGCGGCTCCTGACTGACTAACGGCTCTGACGGCTCGGGACAGACGGGCGGCTCTAATGGCTCGGGACAGACGGATGGCTCAGACGGCACTGGGCAGACGGATGGCTCAGATGGCGCTGGGGAGACGGATGGCTCAGATGGCACTGGGCAGACGGATGGCTCAGATGGCACTGGGCAGACGGATGGCTCTGGCCGGATGAGGCGCACTGTAGACCTGGTGCGTGGTGCCGGAACTGGAGGTACCGGGCTGAGGTCACGCACCTCAGGGCGAGTGCGGGGAGGAGGAACAGGGCTCTGGAGATGCACTGGAAGCCTGGTGCGTGGTGTAGGCACTGGTGGTACTGGGCTGGGGCGGGAAGGTGGCGCCGGATATACCGGACCGTGAAGGAGGACACGCGCTCTTGAGCACCGAGCCTCTCCAACCTTACCAGGTTGAATGGTCCCCGTAGCCCTGCCAGTGCGGCGAGGTGGAATAACCCGCACTGGGCTATGCAGGTGAACCGGGGACACCACCTGTAAGGCTGGTGCCATGTACGCCGGCCCGAGGAGACGTACTGGAGGCCAGATACATTGGGCCGGCTTCATGACATCCGGCTCGATGCCCAACCTAGCCCTCCCAGTGCGGCAAGGTGGAATAGCCCGCACTGGGCTAAGCACGCGTACTGGGGACACCGTGCGCTTTACCGCATAACACGGTGTCTGACCAGTACGACGCCCTCTCACTCCACGGTAAGCCCGGGGAGTTGGCTCAGGTATCCAACCCGGCTTCGCCACACTCCCCTTTAGCCCCCCCCCCCAAGAAATTTTTGGGTGAGCCTCTCAGGTTTCCAGCCTTGCTTCCTTGCTGCCTCCTCATATCGCCGCCTCTCAGCTTTAGCTGCCTCCAGCTCCTCTTTGGGGCGGCGATATTCTCCTGGCTGCGCCCAGGGTCCTTTGCCTTCTAGGTCTTCCTCCCATGTCCATTTCTCCAAATAATTCAGCCTCTCCTGTTGTTGCTGCTTGGTCCTGGATTGGTGGGTGGTTCTGTAACGGGCTTCCTCCTTCTCCTCATCCGAAGAGGAGGAGTAGGGATTTGAGGACCAAAATGCAGCGTTGGAGTTAGACATAATATTTATTTAACAAAACCGAAAACACGAAGAACACTTGAATAGATACAAAAACAACAAACGAAGTAGACAGACCTGGACTACGAACTTACATACAACGAAGAACGAACGAACAAGTACTGACTACAAACAAAACGAACTCACGATACAGTCCCGTATGGTGCAACAAACACTGACACAGGAAACAACCACCCACCACAATCAATGTGAAAACACCTACCTTAATATGGCTCTCAATCAGAGGAAATGAAAACCACCTGCCTCCAATTGAGAGCCATATCAGGTCACCCTTTAAACCAACATAGAAACAGAAAACATAGACTGCCCACCCAAACTCACGCCCTGACCGTCAAACACATACAAAACAACAGAAAACAGGTCAGGAACGTGACACATATTCATTCAATTCCGATTGAAATTACGAAACACATGTTCAATATATGATTTTAATGATTAAATTTGTGCAATCATTCAAAATTATGGAATTCAAATACAATTTCTGTTGGTATTGAAATCGCTCCATAGTAGCACCCAGCCACACCGCGCCCAGTTTACATCACTACTCATAATGGGGAGTTTCAGCACACCTATGTTGGGATTGTTCTTGTTGTGTGTGACTCTGTGCAGGAAGAAGGCCTGTTAAGCGAGATGAGACTGCCATGTGTTCTGCTATTGTTCCCTTTCCCCTGACAATAGGAAATACATTGAAAATGATTGCAACTGCTCCAGATCTCATTGGGATCTGCTACACTATATGCCAAGAAGTCTGAATCTTCATGGCGCAGGTGACAGTGTGCTCACCCTTAGCAGGGTTGTTGGTTCATGCCACACCATGGAGCTGTTACCAACAATATCGCTACATTGGTAGTATAATCCCTGTAGTCTCTCTCTCAGGGCTTTGTTGTCAGTAAACACATTTACTGCAGGTGGCAGTAAATGTGGCGTTATACCTGTTCAAACAACACACTACAGGTGGCAGTATGCACCCGTTCAGTTTGCTTGCCAACTCATAGAAGTAGCAGAAGAAGAAAATGGACTACTTCAAAATGGAGATGGCCTCAATGGCACTTCCCATGCTCTCAGAGACGCCATAATGGGACATATACAATAAAGCAATGTCTATCTAAGTCTATGGGTGGAACTCAAAGCACACAGTGTGCTGGTCCCTTTACCACATGGTCATTGATGTAGTGGTAAAAACAATTGGTGGGTAAACTCTGACAGCCGGTCGCGGTGATAAAAGTAATGCTCCCTATACTTTCAATAAATTTTTCTGCAAAGTAAACTGCATTTACCCTCCAATAAAATGACTGAAACCTACAGACACAACAGGCTATATGATAAGATGCTTATGGTAATGAAAAAAGGGACAATAATGTAGCAGCCAGCCTTTTTACAGGGATATTCTAATGGTAAAATCATGAATAAAGGTTAAGTAGTCCGCACTCCTTTAAATGAAAATCATCCAGTCACAAGTATTCTTGTCTTTTTATTATGTTCATTGTGATGATAGGCCTAAACTCCTAATAAATAGATCATTCATTACTAAAAGTGCCAAGGCTATAATGACCATGCCTCTAGGATGGATAGTTCTAGGAATCGGGTATATTGACAATAAATAAAGAGGGGTAGATAGCTGCCCAAACCTAAATTATTTTAGTTCTGTGCTACTGTAACTACATGAGTTACCAATGGTCGCTACATGAGTTAGCAATGGTTGGAACTTGGTACATGATGGGCAGTCACAGACAAGCTCTACACTCCCACCCTACACCCACTTGACATGATGGAACTGTGTCGAGTTGAGTGTGCGTTACCTAACGAGAAGGACTGAGTGATTGAACAACGCTGCAAAGAATGTGCTTTAGCTGAAATCAC